>NW_026606735.1:2857500-3450000 GCF_029890125.1 Rhinichthys klamathensis goyatoka | reverse complement strand
TTATCATTGCACGTTCACATTTAATGGGAATTCTAAAGTTTTGAACTTGTACCTTGTGCAACAGCTTTAGGACTAGGGACACACCAGTTGGACGTGTGTGTGAGATGTGACGATAACGGGAATGTCCCAAAATAAAGCTTCAAAATCAAAGTCCTTTTAAACAAGTAAATAAATAAGTATTTATTTGAATAAAATCATCTTTCTGCGCATCAGTCGACTCCTGACATGATTCACAGCGCCAGTGAAGCGACTACCTCTGAATTATGATTCACATCATTAGTACAAGTAAGGGGGTATTATTATTATCATCTTTCAGTTGACGATGTCTAATGTTGAAGAAATCTTCGAATTAAGTTGTAATACTTAACTCTTTTCTGAAGGGTGTTTTATCCACTGAAGAGCTCGACGGCTTGTCACAATTGTGAGGGTAAACAAACACTTCAGCAGAGCTGATGTGAGATACAAACCTTTGAGGACAAATATACCCTGCCACACTCATATGAAAGAAAACCAAGACATAATAGATGGTTTTAAAAGTTTAAATGCAAACCAAGGACCAACTTCAAAGTAAGCCATAAAGAGTGAGAAAGTATTTTATAAACGCAGCTGGGGAAAAACACCTTCCAGCTTGAAAGAACACCTGTTAGTTTCGATCAGTTCTTTATTTAGCATCAATATTTATAGATAAATCAAGAATCTAAGGATGTTTCAAAGCACATTAAATCACAAATCTGATGAAGAGGAGTACTTCACTTAACTGAACTCAAAGTAATAAGAATATTCTTAGACGTAGGCCTATACGTAAACCTGAATTATTGTCTGTGATCAATAATACAAGTTGCTTATAGAAATCAATGTTATCAACACAACCATAAATGATTTGTATAGTCAAAATATCATAAAATAATAGACCATACAAATGAATGAGAAACAACAGCTTTCAGTTTTGGATCATGTTTTTTGTTTTCATTGCACAAATGATGAACTTAAAACCCATGGCTTAATATTTCAAAACAAACAAAAAACAAACAAACAAACAAACAAAAAGCCACTAGCAATCAGATGTCGCATGTTGCCCAGGTATGAGTCACAAAACACTTGAGATGTTTACAGTAATTAACATAATGCCTTCATCATAACCAGGTGCACTGGCCTCCATCCACTACAAAAAACAATGAGATGCTGATTTGCTCACATACTCTCGTACAACACAATTTAAAAACAGCTTCCCTCTTATTTAAATACAATTACTGATGACAAAAATCACAAACAGACATTCACACACTACACTACAAAAAATCTTTAAATATGACTGAATTTAAAATGATGTACAAAAACTTAAAACTTTTACCACTGAATGGTGACTACCTCCTCTCTTTAAGGCATAAATTCACTTAAGAGGACATTTCAATGCATAGCAATAAGACGCCAGCTGAAATAATGGTTTCTATAACCTGTACTGCACACAAAGCTGAATGCAACTTCTACATACACTTATCAGACAAAGGGGCTTTATAGAAAGTAACGCTGATAGTCTAAATGCACAGAAAATGCAAATACGACCCTGAAACTGTTACACTCAGATCATTTACATTTCAAACAATGAACAGAATGATCTTGTAGCTATTTGCTAAACCGCATACTGGGGTGTCCGGTTCAATTTTTATGCATTGTTATAGCAGATATGAATATAACTAGCTCAATATTAAGCAATGGAAGAATATATTTTTTTGTGGAAGACAAGCGTCGTCATAAAGGTTGATCTGAAGCGCAAGATCAATTTCTGAATAATCTCATAGTTTGTTCTAACATATCTGTAGACCATATGTATACGATTAATACTCCTAATTAACTTGTAAGTCATTTTAAAGCTGAAGTGTAATTTTTTCCATCTTATTTCCATCTTAATATGCAGAAACAAAGTTTTCATTTGTTGGTTGATCACAGCAAGACTGGTGAATTTGAGGTGGTGACCAATAGTAGTGTTCAGGAAGCCTATCCGAACAAACAGTCGGATTTTGCAAAAACTTTTGAATAAACTAGTGCCACAGAAATTACACTTCAGCTTTAAATGGTATTCAAAAAGGATTCAAGTGAGTCCTGTCAGTCTAGATGCTGAATTAGCAAAGAGCTCTAGTGTACTGTGGTGCTATATATAAAGGAAAATGGTAACACTTTACGATAGGTTCCATTTGTTAACTTCAATGCATTAACTACCAATGACTAATACATTTACAGTGCTGGGAAGTACCTAATTACATATAATCTGGATTACGTAATCAGATTCCAAGATTAAAGTACTTGTAATTAGATTATATTCCATGGGAAACCCTGACGTAATGTAATATATAATGCATTTCATGTTGTTAATATAGTGTGATATATATTTTCTTTCTATTTGTATTTTTATATCAATATGGTACAATATTATCCTATTCAATTCAATGTGATAAACGAGTTAGGTCATAAGTAATTTAAAAGTAATTAAGAAGTAGTCAGATTACATTAGCTTGAATGGGTTACGTTGCTAACTAAAATTGTCATGTAATTTGGAAATCAGTAACCTGCTACAATCTGTAAGTAATCTTCCCAGCACATAACATTTATTACAGTATTTATTAATCTTTGTTAACGTTAGTTAATACAAATGCAACTGTTTATTGTTAGTTCATGTTAGCTTAGGTCAATTAAATGATATAAGCAGATCCTTTCGATTTAATAATATATTAGTAAACATTGAAATGTACATGAACTTATTATATGCATGAACATGAAGATATTATAAGGTTTAGAAGTATTTTTCATTGTTAGTTTACTAATGTAGTTAACTAGAGTTAAACAATGGGACCTTATTCTAAAGTATTACCAGGAAAGTTTTAAGGAATGATCGTATTATTGTACCTTTATGCACACATTTTGCTTGCATTTACCAATTATTTCTTAAAATATGAAGAGTACTGCATTCAGATTAAATGAAAGGATGTGGAAAATATTATTAAAATACAATGCGTTAAGTTGAGATTTGGGAGTAGTTATTATTTAATTAATAATCATCATCATCATAAATGGTGAGCAAATATAAACTGAAGTGGGGTGATCTTTTTTCTGCCTGTCAATTAATATTCAAGGTTATGCAAATAACAAATGAGAGGAGGATACATTAAAATGTGCAGCAATTTTTCTGGTCATAAATTGACATATTAAAGTTGGAGGATATTTTTCTAGAAGAAACTTGGTCTCTGCTTTTTTGCTAAAACATCGATAACAAATGAATCCTTTTAAAGCATTTTGCTTGCTATTATGGAATGACATTGAGGGGAGAAATTAAGTATGGATACATTTGTGAACAGACGCTGCTCTGTATCTACACTAAAAGCTACTTATTCAACAGTTCAGACTCTGAACTGTTCAGAGTAACCTTTGATTAAAGTGACCTACTTAGTTCAGCTTAATAGAATGAGTGTCAACTAACAAGCCTACAGTATATCTATATATCTTGTCACTAAGATTGGAAAAACTGGTCTTTTTTGTTTAGAATTTTTCTATTGAATAAACAAAACCATTTGGTTTGAAGCATCGGAAACAACCTGCATTTGACTAAATGTCAGTAAAATAAGTCAAGTTTTATCTCATCTGTAACATGTCAGTCAGTGGACATACTCTAATCCTCATGGTCAGGAATACAAAGGTGGTCTGTCTCTGAGAGAAAGAACAAAAATAACATTAGAAATCAATACAAATATACCAAGATGTGTATGTAAGGGTACTGGAAACCACACAGTACAGGGACATCATTGTGTCCTAAAGCTTTGTGGCAAAAGAACGAGAGAAGGCCTAAACTAGATGAATGGTAAAGCATCCATCCATCCACAGGTCTGGGATTTGGACGAATTCACAGGTCAGTCAATTCTAGCTTCATTCAAACAGTCTAGGGTTTGAGCCCATATCATTTCAATTTATGCCATGACCTAGTCCAGCTGGGCAAACGTTTTAAAACAAGCCAGCACAGCTGGCTCATATTTAAGTCTGGGGGTCCCAGTAGGTCTCAGGTTTGAGTCCAGGTGCTGAGTTAGTCCCTCAGGGTCCGAGTTTGTATTTAGGTCCTCTGCTATGCAAGCTGTATCTGTCCAGAGTAGATGGTGAGTATAAGCATGATGGCAAACCCTGTGAGCAGTCCTGCGTTCTGGATGGCGAAAGTGACCAGACAGCCACTTCCTCCGGCCTCCTCTTCCTCACGACTCACCTCGTTCATCTCTGGAAACTGCAGAGATGGACAAAGGAATATGGAGACACATGGATTGTAAGAAACATTATACAAATCAACAGAATCAATTTTGGGATAACCATATGGGTAAAGGCATTCTCTGATTTCATGGTTATCGAGTTAGACTGTGGAAATTCAAATGCTTATACGCTACCGGTCATTTATTTGAAATCAAAATCTTGTGAATCAAATGTCTTTACATTGTTCTTACGGTCACCTTCTATAAATTTATGTTGTGTTCACTCCATGTCGTAACTACCGTAATAACGAGATGACAACAAGTGACGTTCTACTCCAATAGGAGCTCTCTGAAAACTCCCAGTTTACAAGTTGTAATTACAAGTGAACGCTTTTTCCGGTAATTACCGCATGCCTTTAACGAACCTTTAATGCATTTTTCTGAATAAAAGTATTAATTTCTTTAAAAATAATGACTCCAAACTTTTGAACAATAGTGCATATATTATAGTTTTGTAACCAAATTTGTTTTTATAATTATGTTTTTACTTTTTAATTAACTGTTCGATTCTAGTTAATTTCAGCAAGTTTTGCTCGTTAGTTAACATTTCAATTGAATAAAACTGAAGCTAAACTATATAAGTTTTTGTAATTAATTAGTCATTTTCTTTATGTGCTTCGTTGTCATCAGCATTTTCAGCACATTGAAATACAGTCAAATATACAGCTAAGTACAGTCGCAGTCACAGTCACTATATCGCCATCTAGAGGTAGAATGTATTTTTCCACACAAACATGCAAGCCAAACAATTTCCCCCATGTAAACTACCATTTTTCCTTGTTATCATACAGTTTTTAAGTTTAGTTTTAAATGTACATTGAATTATTACAATTTTCAAAAATGTATTTAAATTAGTAATGCTCCTAATTTGAGATATAACATTGGTAGTAAAGGGATAGTTCACCCCAAAATGAAAATTGACCATGGAAGTCAATGGCTACCATCACCTGTTTGATTACCAACATTCTTTAAAATATCTTATTTTGTGTTCAACAGAACAAAGAAACACAGGTTTAAAACAACATAAGGGTTAGTAAATTATGACAGAATTTTCATTTTGGGTGATTGGTCACTTTAACTTCTTTTACACCACACGAATCATAGAAACTCACCTTCAGGAATCAATCAAATTCATCAAATCATTACCCCATTTCCAAAAACCAGTACATTAAAAGCCAGCAAATGATCAGCATGAAGTCTCTCACCATATCAGCCAGTGCAATGTAGAGGAACATGCCCCCGGCTAGAGCAAAGATCCAGTTAGGTGAGAAGTTGTTTCCAGCCAGAATGCCGAAGCCCATGCCCAGATAACAGCAGCACGCTGACAGGAAGTTAAAGAACAGCGCCTGCTGGATGCTCATGCCAGCATTTAACAAGATTACAAAATCACCTGCATGACGACAACAACACATTCAGCATGTCTATGGCCATTTTTGATTGGTCACAATAACAGAAGGGTTAAAGAAGCAGTTCTACCCACCCAACTCATGTGGAAACTCCTCACACAGAATTGCCACTGATGTACTGATGCCCTGGAACACAGAAGCAGTGAAGGAGGCTCCGATAGCCAAACCATCTATGAAATTATGGAGACCGTCACTCAAAGTGATCATCCACGCCAGAGTAGCGATGTCAGAGTATGCCCTGCCCTTCAGCCAATAACATCCACCCGTTCCAGCACCACCTGAACTCTGAGAGTCCTGCGTCAAGGACACAAACAAAAGAAGTCAATATACACTTCTGTTCAAACGTTTGGGTGAGATACTTTTATGCTTTTGAAAGAAATTTCTTATACTCATCAATGCTGCATTTATTTGATCCAAATTCTTTGTATAGACTGTAATACTATGAAATTACTACAATTTGAAATAACTGTTTTCAATTTTATTATATTTTGAAATGTAATGTATTCCTGAATTTGTCACATGATCCTTCAGAAATCATTCTAATATGCTGATTTGGTGCTCAATTAACATTTCTTATTATTATCAGTTGAAAACATTTGTGCTGCTTTATATTTTTGTAGAAACTATTCATTTTTCAGGATTATTTGATGAATATGAAGTTTAGAAATACAGCATTTATCTGAAATAAAGACTAATTATTTGATGACAAAATATTTCTATTTCATTTGTACTTGCTGAATAAAAGCATTATTTTCTTTAAAAAATCTTACTGACCACAGATATTTGCACAGTAGTGTAATTAATAGCCAGTAGTGTTTGACTGAATCGTGAAACATATTCTTTTAGCTCCTGCAGGGTTCTTTTAGCTCACATAAGAAACATTGTGTTAGAGATAGATGATGCCTTTTAATGAAAATTATACCTTTTCCCTTAAAAAAAACACACACACTGATGAATCGTGCTGATTAATCATGCCGAACTCAAGATGTGCTGAAATGATGGTAATTACGAGCTGACAACGCTAAGATGCTGGTCACGTCCTCAGAAACAGAAAAATGTGTTTTTATGGCAACGCTTGCAACATGACTGGCTTTGATGTTAATGAAAGCAAAAGCACTATATTAATTCACTTCTATATGCTCTTGAAACACATTATATTAATTTAGAAAATGCGGCATACTAAAATGACATCAAAATGTGCAGCGGCAAGTGCAACCTTGGCTGTTGAAACCATTCTGGTTCAGTTTACATGACGTCATTAGCCATTAACCATTAGCCAGAGTTCATTGAACTCAGAGTTTTAATTATGAATTAAGACAAAGTCCTGGACAGTTTTTAGAAGTTGGAAATTCATAATTACAGTAATTCTGGCATGACAATAATCTTGAAGAGGCCATATTATGCTCTTTTTCAGAGTCTTAATTTTGTTTTTTTGTGTTTTTTAGAAGAATGGGTTTTCATGCTTGAAATCGAATGTTCAAAAAACACATTCTTATGCACATATTCTACATTGTTGCAGCACCTCTCTTCCAAGAAACACTCAACTGTGACGAGCGTGTTTTGGAAATGACACACCCATAGCCGCAAGGTTCTACACACTATTAACACAACTCAACCAGGCCTCGCACATTTTCATATGCGTTTGGCGGAGATTATTTAAATGAGGAATACTGTGACGTACGTTCATGGAAGAAAACTCAAGACTATAATCTAGGCGTTTCACAGGGAGTTCAGAAACGGTGCTTACTGACATAGAGAATAACTCCCTTTGGAGTGACTTTGTGCGTTGTCACTTTGCAGAACATTTTCATGCTCAAACAGCAAGATTACACACTAAAGACAGTTGAAAATGTAAAAAAAAGCATAAAAGGTCCTCTTTAATATATTCGAATAGTGTTCATTTTAATTTCAAGTTGTCTTTGAGACATAATGGGTGACGTTAATAGTCATTTAAGCTTAATCAATTAATTCGACAAGTACTAAATTTGTTATTAGATTTCATTTATTTATTTTAGTGTGTGCGATTTGTAATACCACTGGAAATGATAATTTAAGGAATTGAAGAAGACTACGGTTTGTTTGCTTTCTCACCTGTACTGTCTGCCCAGTACTCAGCATTTTGTCGTCTTCTCCAACCCCTCTGACATCTCCTTCCACTCTGGGTAAAGATGCTCCTCCAGCCTCTCCGTTCTGCAGTTTCTCCATCACACCATCCTCCAAGTCACCATTAGAGCTGGCATAGCGCTCTGCGGGGAAGTGACTGTGGCCGTGGCCATGCCCTCCCTAACAAAAGAGAGATTTCGATAACAAGAAGGGCCAGAAGAAACACAAAAGAAAGAGGGAGTGAATAAGCTTCCAAAGAAAATTCTCCACTAGAGGGTGCTGCATTACAACCATCACAATCTCAAAAGCAAGTTTAATGATAAATCATTAAATAAAATGCTCTGCTCAAGCCATTACAGACTGCAATGAAACCCTGAATGTATTTTTATGAGTATTAAGTTCATTTTTTACATCCAACAGGAGGACATAGTCTTTCAAAGGATAATAGAAATAAAAAGTGCAGCCTCTGAGGAACTAAAACCAATCACAAACATTCTGTACATACTGTTCACACATTCCAATGCACAACGTCATGAGTTTGAACTTTTAAAAGTTCTGAAGTGATGAAAAACAACTCCATTTTTGTTTTAGATGTCACTGGGAACCCATGTCACAATGACAATGTCAGATAAAGCTGTTTGCTAAAAAAAAAAACACAACCACTTCATGGTTTACTTGTACAGAAGACTATTAGTCCAAACCTCACCCCGTCCTTTGGCTTTAAGATCATCTTCAGGACTTTCTCTGTAAAGAAGAACAGGTAAAATCCTCCAAACACAACAGCAGACTTGGACACGTAATAATCCTCCATAGGGTCGAATCCAAAGGCCTACATAAAGAAAAAAGCATGTTTTAAAAAGTCAAATACAATTTTACTCAAACTAATTAAATAAAATCATAATAATAATATAGTATTTGTTTTTAACCTTAAATATTTTTTTCATAAAACTAGCATAAAATTGTATGTAAAATGTTGAACTACACTACTGTTCAAAAGTTTGGGGTCAGTAAGATTTTTTTTTTTTTAAAGAAATGGATACTTTTGACACTACAGACTTTTACATCGTTCCACTGCCATTGTTTTTAACTTTCTAATCATCAAAGAACCTTAAAAAAAAAAAAAAAAAGTATCATGGTTTCCAAAAGAATATTAAGCAGCACAGCCACAACTTTCTCAATATTGAGAAGAAATGTTTCTTGAGCACAATAATTTCAATCATCATTTAGAATGATTTCTGAAGGATCATGTGGCATGGCTGCTTCAGCTTTACCATCACAGGAAAAAAAAAACTACATTTTAAAATATATTAAAATAGAAAAGTTATTTTAAATTGTAATATTGCACAATATTACAGTTGTTACTGTATTTTTTTTATCAAATATAAGATAATTCTTCAAATTGGACCTCAAACCTTTGAAATATAGTGTGTGTGTGTGTGTGTGTGCTGCATTTAATATGTTAAAACAGAATGTGAGCAGTGAAGTGTAGAAAATATATGCATTTAGTATGGATACAATCCAAAAACAAGCCCCTAATCACTCTCCTAGACACCATAAATTGTCTCTTGCATGTGAAAACATGGTACTTTTACAGATAAAGAAATTAATTTACCAACTGAGAAGACAACGTACTCTTCACATGTATTTCACACTTGGTTACAAGCAGTCAAGAAGAGTGAGCATGGGATTTATTTTAGATTGGGTCTTTACACTAGTTCACTAATGCCTCAGGGATTCCCCCCTGTTTGCTTGGCTTTTCACCAGACTGGGTCATTCATTTATAGTTATTGATTTAAATAGTTCACAAAAAGATGTGCGCTCCAGTTTCATGCCAACTTGCCTCAAAATTGTAGTGAATGGGCATATATGATTTTAAAGGGGTCATGACACGAGAAATCAAATTTGCCTTGATCTTTTGACATATGAATGGTCTTTGCACCATTCAAACAAGTTTCAGCTTAAAACGACTTCCTCATTATAAACAAAGCATTGCGGTATCTGTGACATCACACAGGCCATCATCACACCATAATAAAATATATTTCTGTAAAAACAGTACATCACCATAAGGAACAAGTAGATGTAATTTTTAATGGCATCCTGGATTGCGTCAGAGAGTTTTATGTTTGTTCTGAAAATTTGACTGCAGATAGTTTGTAAACAAGGAACAGTAATGGAGAGTTTCCAAAGAAACGTTTGTTTACAGAAGAAGGAGTCAACAGTATTGGATGTATATGTAAATGATTTCATAACGCTTTGTCTGTAAATGACGGTTTTGATAATGATACATGCAATTGCGAGTGGGTGTTGATACTGTGTTTCCTATGCAATGACACTAGCTAATCATAATAGTGGCCGTTTACTGACAAGCCTTAAAGGATCCGCTCCTTAAAAACTGATCATTTCACACAGACGGTCCGAGTGAGGGTTGAAAATAATCGTTTTTTCCACAAATATATTTGTGTTTGTATTCATTAAAATTATAAGTAAACCTCAAGGAACATATTAAAATAATTAAAAATCCATGTCATGACCCATTTAAAAGAAGTAGCCTATGTGTTCTGTGTATGAATCAATACAAAGTGCCTTTATCGTTTTGTTTTGTTTTTTACTCAATTTTTTTAGCCTTCCAGCTGGGGAGAACCACTGAGGCTGGGAAAACTTATATTTGTGTTTAAAGGGAATATTGACCTGAAAATGAAAATCCTGTAATCAGTTACTCACCCTCATGTTGTTCCAAAACATACTATTTTTACTCAAAATGAGATTTTTTGTTTTGTTTTGGCAGAATATTAACTCTGTTATTTCGTATACAATAAGAATGGATGATGTTTCAGTTGCACCAACCAGCTTCTATTCAATGACTTCAGAAAACTCTGAATATCACATCCGAGACTACTGAATTTTGGAAAAATTGGAGTTTGGGCGATGTGAAATCACCATCCATTTTTATTATAAAGAAAACAAACATTACACAATTTTGTCTTATGCCATGTCAGTATCTAAGGGCCAGATTTACTAAACAGGGCAAATTAGCGTCGTTAAAAATAACGCGGCTTTGGCGAACAATGTGTTCGGATTACGTCTTCCTCTGTCATTCCAAATAAATGATCAGAAACAGAAAAAAGAAAAAAATCTCTCCCCTCTACCACGCGCTCTATGAAACGCAAATCTTACCCTAAGGCTAATGTAATGGCAAGAACAGCGCAAAATAACGTCTATTGTTTTAAATTATAAACATTAAAAACAATTAACAAACATATTTAAAAGAACGAAGGACAGAAAAATAGAATAAATCATTTCGATAAAAACTATCTACGATTTTTGAACTTGAGAACTCTAGAAGTTTTCTTGATGTTGCATAAAATATGTTCATTTGTGTTGCACAAAGTCTGGAACAACATGAGGACAAGTAAATGAAGCGTTTTCATTTTGAGCAAACTATTCCTTTAAATGCCAGACTCAACATAAAGACTCAACCAGGACATCTTTATCTCTAGAGATCTAGAGAGTCTGGTTGTGTGGCACACGTCTATAACCCCGTTTCCCACACGTGTCCACTCTACCTCTGGGATTAGTTGAAAGAGGGCGTTGGAGTACAGAGTACCAATGGCCAGGGCTATGAAGTACAGCAGCAACCGCTTGTAAAAGGTTTTCCTCATGAAGGGAACCACACTCGCCCCGACCAGTGAACACAGAGATATCACTGTCACACACAGGAAACCATACCCCCACACTGGCCAAACAACCAAAACAGAGAGGGAGAGAGAGAGAGAGAACAGGGGAGGTGGAAAAGAAAGGGAGAAAAGAAGAAAGAATATTTGAATTAATCAGCAGATTAATTAATACTAGGTGAAAGGTTGATATTCATAATCTCAATTGTGAGATTTACTCCCTGAGGGGGTTCTGTGGGCCACTGAACTATCAAATCAATTCATGCAACCACAATGAGGGTTTGGACATTTGATGGAAATATGCAGTATATCTTTTTAAATCAAATCTCATTTACAGTAGATGTGATGTCCATTGATATAATGAATTAACAGCAATAAATCATAAACATTCCAGAGTCATGCTATTACACTACCATTCAAAAGTTTGGGGTCGATAAGATTTTTTTTGAAGAAATTTTTTTTTATGCTAAGCAGTTTAAAATATAACAGTAATAGAGTGAAATATTATAATTCCTAATAAATGTTTCCTGTTATTGCAAAGCTGGGTTTTTCAGGACTCTTTGATGAATAGAAAGTTCAAAAGATCAGCATTGAAACAAATGTTTTGATTATAAATGTCTTTACTTTCACTTTTGATCAATTTAATGCACCCTTGCTGAATAAAAAAAAAAATCAAAAATGAAAAAAGAATGACTCCAAACTTTTGAACAGTAGTGTATGTTGTTCACATTTTAGAATCCATTGTTTCATTCACAGAGGAAGTAGGGGGAGACGGCTTCCTGTTGACCATCACAGAACAAATGATGCCTTAAGACACGAGGTCACTGAAAATCATTCAATCCTGATGGGATAACTAAACATTCCCTTCCTCCTCTCAGTCTATACAATTCCCAGAGGCAACAGAGGACCTGCAAACACCTGTAATTATGTTGAGCAGTCAATGAACCATCAACACCCAGCACAAGGTGTACCTGTAGGTCTGTTTGAGCAATGACATCAACAACAACAACCCAACCAAAAACATCCTGGGACATGCAGCACTCCATTAGCTCTTTGGATGGGATTTCCATAGCTGATGAGCTAGTGAATAAATTAAGTGTTAGTGGTCTACTTTAAAGGCAGTATTCATGGCTAGAGGAACAATTTGAAAAGCGGTGGAGGCAGATTAGGGCAGGGGGTATTGATCATCTCCCAAAAGTTGTGGAACAAACAAAAATCAAACATTAGGTTGACTTGGACAATCCAAACCCCTCCTACAGCTTTCAAGGTTCACCAAACTCGACTGTTGCCAATTTAACCATCATATTTCAAAACGTTTTTCAAAACTTTCAAGCAACACAAAATACAAAGTTGGAAAAAAATATTTAAAAAA
This sequence comes from Rhinichthys klamathensis goyatoka, assembly GCF_029890125.1. Taxonomy (NCBI): domain Eukaryota; kingdom Metazoa; phylum Chordata; class Actinopteri; order Cypriniformes; family Leuciscidae; genus Rhinichthys; species Rhinichthys klamathensis. The sequence continues at coordinate 3,437,162 of NW_026606735.1, read as the reverse complement.
TATATAGGCTAATAATAAAAAAAATCTGATTCCATCTTTTTCACTATTCATGGGTCAGTTTTTTGTTTGTTTTTTCAATTTGAGTTCCAAACGGCTTAAGATTCAGTCATCATTTTCAAGTGGTCAAACACAAAATTATCCATTTTATAAATTAATGATAAAAAAAATGAAAAATGCAATAAAATAAACAAAGTATCCTCACAAAAAAACAGCGTAGAAAACGCTGTAAAAATGTGATTAGTAACAAATATGTTCCCCTAAAAACAGCATTAAAAAAACATCTGATTCAATCTATTAATGGGTCTTTTTTTTCTGATTTTGCCAGTCATTGGAAATTTGTCAGTCATTATTTATAAATACAAAATTATCAGCTATTGTTAGACTATATGAGTAAGACTGACCTTGAACAGAAGTTTTTAACAGCTTTTATGGTCCTAAAAAAATTACCAACAAAACAATCATGGAAGAAATAAAGGCAACAGGAGAGGAAGAGGAAACAACCAGATTAAGAGGTGTCTTTACTGTGGTTAGGGGTGTTTTGTTATGTATGAAAGGGAGAAAACATTGTGTGAAGGAGGACAGAAGGAAAAAAGGCGACAATTCCAGACACCCCTCTGAGATTAATCTTGATCCGCGGTTGATTTGGTGTGTTTGGGTGGAAATGGGTGGATGGATACTGAACCTCAGGCAGGAGCTGTAGGATGGCAGTGGACAACAACGTTCCGATGGACAGCGCGATGAAATAGATGAGAACTCTGCGCATGAACCGCGTCCTCATCAGGGGCACCACAAAAACACTGGTCAAAGCGAATGCACTAACCAGAGTCACACTCAAAATTGAGTAACCCCACACTGCAGGACACACACACAGACACATACACCTTTTAATGAGATGACATGACACCCCATGCAGACACATCCCACAGCTTTTGTGTGCGCGTGGATTATGGCATATATTTCAGTCTGGCTGCACTTTTCTGTTATTTAATCCAGTCGAACTGGAATCCCTAGAAATACAAGATATCAGTCACAATACACGCCTGAATAGACACATGTAGAGTATATGAGCGATGTCATTATGTGGGAGTGGATCGTGGCATTCTCTGGCTTTCTCTAAAACCATAGAGCTGAATTTGTTAACAGCTGTCAGCACTTTACCTATAGAGAAGAAGTAAAACATTCATAACAACACACTGATGCATTTAAAAAAATTATTTCTTTCAAATAACAGCAGTAACATGGACTCATAAACTTAAAAAAAGATTTGGTTACTTTCTCATCTACTTCAACGACTTAAGGAGTTTTTTTCTGGACACTGTTACAACACACTTATTCATTTCTGGAAAGATCTTTTGGGACAATGTGTATTGTAAAGCAATATACAAATACACAGATACATCAGACATTATGGAAATCCAAAAACCCAAGAAAACCATGTTTACATTAGACTTGATATCATCTGGATGTACTACGGTTACGATGTCAAATCGTGAACAGGTCAGAAAACTGGGTTTTTGCCCTATACAATGACCCGATAAAATATACCGTATAAGCATTTAAATTACCTTTAAAATCGCCAGCTTATTAATCATAATCAGTTTGTGCGTGTAAATATCCAGTGAGGCGGTTTTCAAAGTTATTTGAAGGAATTGTTCACCCAAAAATGAAAATTCTGTCATCATCTCCCATTAATTACCTAGACTGCAGTGGGCCATCTAATCGGTCACACCAGTTTCATAACCCGAAATAAAATATATTTACACTTCTCATAATAACGTTACATTTTTTTGTGACATTGCTTTGGCAAAGCATTATGTCAATCAAACTAAAATCAATATCACGATCCAGCTTAGTGCTCTCTTCAAATCGCAAAAGTCTGTGATGTATGGCAGATTTGCTTTGTTTTCACATTACATAATTTCCAACATTTCTGTGGACAGATGATTTCACTAGATTTATAATATAATGTTTGTAAACCCGTCGTCACAGAAACTTAGCCTCGAGACTTAGCTCGAGAGTTTAACTCTTGCAAGTCAAGAAAGTAAGACACTATTGTAACTTTACTACTGTAAAGTAAAAACAAAAAGTATATACTTATGAAATATTCTTTTTTCAATTACATTTATTTTACAGTGCAGATTTACAATTGTAATATATCACTGTCTTAGGGAAAACAATTACAATAATGTATGTTTGGCTTCCTAAAAACACCAGTGTGAATGTGATGTGGACTGAGACACTATTACAACTAGAAAGAGGTTGAGTTCACTATAAATTCCAAGTACAAGTCAATGCATAGACTTTTTATTCTGAGCAAAATTAAAATATAATAATTTAATTTCAACCAAGGTCCACTGCCAAAAGTATGCAGTATTTGCCCATTCAATGCAAGTTAATGGGGTCCAATGTTGTTTGGACACCAATGTTCTTCAAATATCTTCTTCACAGAAGACAGAAAGTCATACAGTTTTGAAACGATATGAGGGAGAGTAAATTATGACAGAATTTTCATTTTTGGGAAGAACTGTCCTTTAAAGTTGTTTAGTGTAAAAACATTCAGCAATCGGCTTTTATTAGGAACAAAATGAATTTTGAAATGTTTAAACTTGTTTTCATATACGTGTACATTTGTTTTTTTATGTACTAGTATTGTATTAGAAAGTATCGTTTTGGGACTCCAAATTAACACCTGAAAGGTTCCCACATTTTGCAGTGGGAAGGGTGAGAGAGAACCAAAACTAAAAAAAATGTAACACATGCTATGTTACATTTTATGCACACTGAGCTGTGGCACTTATGCAAATGATCCTGGTTTGGGCCTGGCATGCATCCTGCTTTAATCTTACTCCCTTCTCTTTTCTGATCATTTCATGTCCCAAACCACCAGAAATACCCTGGCTTTCTTTGGTACATGAACAAAGTAAATACTCAGAACAAAACCTATTACCATCACTGTACCATGGTGCCAGTACAGAACTTTTTGTTAAGAACTGAATGGGATAGACTGCATTAAGAATAGGATGCTATAAGACTCCAAAAGCACACATTTCTCCCTCTCCTTATCTCCTGAATTCCGGCGGGAAGTGGCACTGCGACATTCTGCTTCCATTTTGTATCCCGCTGCCAGGATGCACAAGAAATGTCAAAACCCAGAAGTGACTTGTTTAGCAGATAAAGAACAGCATGAGGTAAAGTGACAGGAAATATCACTGAGCCAGAAAATACGGTGCACAGATGTTCAACGTGTTTAGTGACAAAGAGTCACAGGCTGATTAAAAACAAGAATTTCAATAAATTAAATTAATAATCCGTTATAGGCATGGTTTATTTTAGGTTAAGGTGAACACAAAAACCTGCACAGATTCGAAATGTTTTTAAGCTAACAAATCCCAGATTACAGAGTGCATGTGAAATTGTCTTCATGACTTTCCCTCCTGAAATGTCCCAGCAGGCTTCACACACGCCCATGAAATTCTCTGAACTCTCTGTCTTGCCTTTTTATATCTGTCGCCTACACAGGGGATATTTCAGTTCAGCCTTGGAAAGACTCTCTAAGCTCACAGCCTCCCTTCAATTCTCCCGTCTGACCAGAGTACTGTGATTGAATCCAGATGTTGCTGGCATCTGAAATATACAAGCTAGCCATTTTAAAAGTCAAGATGTCTTATTTTGAAACAATCTTCCAAATTGACTAAAGTGCCAGCACATATATGCCTCATTCTATCTATGTGACCCCAAAAGTATTTGGGCGCTTAAGCCACTGCACGGGACTCTGCAGGGACTTAAAAATTAAGATACCAAAAGAGGAGTCTGTTAAGAACCGGAATCTAAAAGGATATTAAGATATCTTTAATACTTCTTGAGTTTTAAAGGTAAAAAAGGCCTACTAATCTCTATATACAAATAAAATACTGAGCATTTAATATCTTGGAATATATTCTCTTTTATATATATATATATATATTTTTTTTTTATCAAAATCACAATCTTTAGCTGGGGACCTCAGGGTTGAGTTGACAAGGAATGGCCTCATCACATGAACTATATGAGAATGATTATCTACTCATAAATCATGATTTCAACAAAAATATTAAGCAGCACAACTGTCTTATAATGATAATAACAAGAAATGCATCTTGAGCACTAAAGCAGCATATTAGAATGCTTTCTAAAGGATCATGTGACACTGAAGACTGGAGTAATGATGCTGAAAATCACAGGAATAAATTACATTTTAAAATATATTCAAATAAAAGGGGGGGGGGGGGAGTCATTTCAATCTGTGATATTTAATTGTAATACAGGTCCTTCTCAAAAAATTAGCATATTGTGATAAAGTTCATTATTTTCCATAATGTAATGATAAAAATTAAACTTTCATATATTTTAGATTCATTGCACACCAACTGAAATATTTCAGGCTTTTTATTGTTTTAATACTGATGATTTTGGCATACAGCTCATGAAAACCCAAAATTCCTGTCTCAAAAAATTAGCATATCATGAAAAGGGTCTCTAAACGAGCTATTAACCTAATCATCTGAATCAACTAATTAACTCTAAACACCTGCAAAAGATTCCTGAGGCTTTTAAAAACTCCCAGCCTGTTTCATTACTCAAAACCGCAATCATGGGTAAGACTGCCGACCTGACTGCTGTCCAGAAGGCCATCATTGACACCCTCAAGCAAGAGGGTAAGACAGAAAGAAATTTCTGAACAAATAGGCTGTTCCCAGAGTGGTGTATCAAGGCACCTCAGTGGGAAGTCTGTGGGAAGGAAAAAGTGTGGCAAAAAACGCTGCACAACGAGAAGAGGTGACCGGACCCTGAGGAAGATTGTGGAGAAGGACCGATTCCAGACCTTGGGGGACCTGCGGAAGCAGTGGACTGAGTCTGGAGTAGAAACATCCAGAGCCACTGTGCACAGGCGTGTGCAGGAAATGGGCTACAGGTGCCGCATTCCCCAGGTCAAGCCACTTTTGAACCAGAAACAGCGGCAGAAGCGCCTGACCTGGGCTACAGAGAAGCAGCACTGGATTGTTGCTCAGTTTTGCATGTCATTCGGAAATCAAGGTGCCAGAGTATGGAGGAAGACTGGGGAGAAGGAAATGCCAAAATGCCTGAAGTCCAGTGTCAAGTACCCACAGTCAGTGATGGTCTGGGGTGCCATGTCAGCTGCTGGTGTTGGTGCACTGTGTTTTATCAAGGGCAGGGTCAATGCAGCTAGCTATCAGGAGATTTTGGAGCACTTCATGCTTCCATCTGCTGAAAAGCTTTATGGAGATGAAGATTTCATTTTTCAGCACAACCTGGCACCTGCTCACAGTGCCAAAACCACTGGTAAATGGTTTACTGACCATGGTATTACTGTGCTCAATTGGCCTGCCAGCTCTCCTGACCTGAACCCCATAGAGCAGTGGTCTCAAACTCACGGCCCTGATATTTTGTGGCCCCCTACTTGACATTAAAGTTTAATGTTAGTGTGGCCCGTCGTTGCGTGTGCCGCGTTTAAAAAAAATAAATATTTTTTTTATCCCTTTTGGGCTACCATAGATAGTCTCATGACAGCTTACGGTGGGTTTGTTGTCAATAGTTGTCATAGACAACCGCGAAGTACAAACTTACTGCGCCTGGAAAAAATGAGCGCGTCGCTTATGAGCGCGCTTACCGCGCGCCTACATTTGAAATAACGAACTTGAGCAAGCAAAATATGTGAGCGCGATATGTGAACATGCCACGATCTACTGGTAGCTCGCGAGCGACGTGTTGGAGACCCCTGCTCTAAAACAATGTGAGAATAATCATTTTGAGCTTGTAATATGTGTCCAGCAGGTTGATAAGAAGGTTTGCTTTGATTTGTGCAAAGTCAGTAATTTGCCTGAGACACTATACATGTGTAGAAATAATTAAATAAGGCTGAATTCACATTTAGCGCCCAAAAACGCGTAGAAAACACTAGGCGCGCCGCGTTCTCCTTTTTCCAAAGCGCTAGGGCGGTTGCGCTCCGTAGGCGTCTGTCGTTGCTAAGCTACGGTGCGCGTCGCACCACGAACGCACCGCTTCCATTATGAGCGCGCATTCCGCGCACCTACATTTGAAATAACGAACTTGAGTGCGCAAAAGACGCGATATGTGAACAGGCCCTAAGATGGGTAGACATGACTGGAAATATTTGTATTTCAAAAGCAATAATCGTTTTTCTAAGTATAATAAAAGGAAATGTGCCTTCCAAAAAAAAACATTCAATATCATTAATGTGTTGTATAAAGAAAATAAAAAGGACATAAGCAAATATAAGTATCACAAATATGTGTTATAAGGAAAAGAAAAAGAATGTTTGTAAAATGAAGTAACACAAAGATTTTGTGTATAAGGAAAATGAACTTCAACTGTCAGAAGGACAGCTCATGAAGATTGGATCAGTTGTGCTCCTTTTTTGGAATACTTGAATACTATTTTTTGTGGAATACTTGATGCGGCCCAGCCTGACCCAGACTCTACCTCCAGCGGCCCCCAGTTAAGTTGAGTTTGAGACCCCTGCCATAGAGAATCTGTGGGATATTGTGAAGAGAAAGTTGAGAGACGCAAGACCCAACACTCTGGATGAGCTTAAGGCCGCTATCGAAGCATCCTGGGCCTCCATAACACCTCAGCAGAGCCACAGGCTGATTGCCTCCATGCCACGCCGCATTGAAGCAGTCATTTCTGCAAAAGGATTCCCGACCAAGTATTGACTATTGAGTGCATAACTGAACATAATTATTTGAAGGTTGACTTTTTTTTTTTGTATTAAAAACACTTCTTTTATAGGTCGGATGAAATATGCTAATTTTTTGAGACAGGAATTTTGGGTTTTCATGAGCTGTATGCCAAAATCATCAGTATTAAAACAATAAAAGACCTGAAATATTTCAGTTGGTGTCCAATGAATCTAAAATATATGAAAGTTTAATTTTTATCATTACATTATGGAAAATAATGAACTTTATATGCTAATTTTTTGAGAAGGACCTGTATATTATTTACTGAAATATTTGAACTGTGCTTGTGCCGACTTTCTTAATAAAATAAATAAATGCAAGTTGATTAGATATTTTGTTTTTTAATTCATTAACGTTTTTCAGTTTTCAAAGAGTTGACTATTCTTATCACACTTTAACTGGAGATCAAGGCTCAACATAAACGAACACCTGCACTTTCCCGACCCTCTCAGTCAGAGTTCAAACTAAATCAGCTGATCCACTGTATTTTTCCTAGAAGCCTGATTTGATGGCCAAGTCAAAGATTGTCTACAATGATCAACAGATATGAACTAGACTAGTCTGCTATAAATATGCCAAGGTGTTGTTCTTTATCTATACTGATACATTTTAACACCTGACATTACCTGGGGACGTGCAACACTTGACGGTTTAAAAAAAAACATTACAAGATCTGTTAATAAGTGTCATGGCATCTCACAGTGCAAAGATGTGCATAAATCCTCTTGAAAGGTTTGTTTAAGGAGATTGCACACCTGTGTGATTGATTTTACCTGATTGTTATAGGTATAGCTAAAACAGTCAAATATGGGTGTACATATTATAGATATCTTTAATACTTCTTAAGTTACAGGCAATGAAACCTTCGGAAAAGTGCTTTTCCCATTTTTGAAACTTCACGATTGGCACATTATGCAACAAGGACCTACTAATCTCTATGTAAAAATAAAGTAATAACCCTGCTATATTTCTAAATTAATTTGTTCCCCCTGTAATTTGGCTCCAAATCTCAGATGAAATTTGTAATTTTGACCCCCCTCTACAGAATAGTGGATTACTCAGTAAATATTCATAGCATTTATATAGCTTCCTTCTTCATTTATGCATTTTTTTCACGAGAATATATATATTTTTAATCAAAATAAATTTTTAGCTGGGGACCTCGGGTTGAGTTGACAATGAATGGCCCCATTTTATCACATTAACTATATGAGCATGATCTAATAAAGTTAAACCATCTGAAGGGGTTTCAATATTGTACACTACTGTTCAAAGATTTGGGGTCAGTAAGAATTTGTTTTGGAAAGAAATTATTACTTATGATTTCAACAAAAATATTAAGCAGCACAACTGTTTTATAATGATAATAATTATTTCTGAAGGATCATGTGACACTGAAGACTGGAGTTATGATGCTGAAAATTCAGCTTTGACATCACAGGAATAAATTAAATTTTAAAATATATTCAAATGATGATAATAATAATAGTAATAATAAAAACTGTCATTTCAAATTGTGATATTTAATTGTAATATTACTGACTGAAACATTTGAACTGTATTATATAGCTAATGTTTTACGTGCTTACGTCTTTCTTAGAGAACCAAAATACCAAAGCAACTTGCATTTCTTTTCTTTTTATTACATTTCTATGTTTTTCAGTTTTCAAAGAGTTGACTATTCTTATCACACTTTAACTGGAGATCAAGGCTCAACATAAGAGAACACCTGCACTTTTCCGACCCTCTCAGTTCAAACTAAATCAGCTGATCCACTGTATTTTTCCTAGAAGCCTGATTTGATGGCCAAGTCAAAGATTGTCTACAATGATCAACAGATATAAACTAGACTAGTCTGCTATAAATATGCCAAGGTGTTGTTCTTTATCTATATTGATACATTTTAACACATGGCATTACCTGGGGACGTGCAACATGTGACAGTTTAATGAAAACAACAAGAACTGTTAATAAGTGTCATGGCATTCACAGTGTGCACAAATCTCGCATATTACATATTACCCTTGATTAATGACCAAAATATGTTGACACCTGCACACAGCACAAAAATATGTGATTCTTGAACAATTCATTTTAAAACCATGGCGTGCATGTTCAATGAAGTTCAAGTCTGAGATTGCACACCGGTGTGATTTGTTACTGATGATAGGTACAGCTAAAACAGTCAAATAGGGGTGTACATAAACTTTTGGCAATGTTGTGACTGATAATAAAAATTAGTCATCATCAATAATATTATCTATAGTCTCACAATGGATAGTGAGTCTTACCCTCAGCGTAAGTGGGTCTGGGGCTGATCTCGGACTCTTGGTCCTGTTGGGTCTTGCATGCTTGTGAGTCCAGCTGCTGTATCATGGTAGGGCAGATCTCCTGCAGGCCTCGTTCATCTATACGAGACTGTTCGCTCATCCCATACGCTGCCAGAGTGTCTGCAGCCAAGCACTGAGAGCAGAGGACAGGACAGAGGTTTCAATTACTGATCACAGAGGAGAAGCTTCAATTACAGCATTGAGAGTGCAGCGTTTGTGCTGGAGCTGTCGCAGCACAGGACAGAAACCAAAGACTTGACCCTGAGGTCAAACAATGTAACATTTCACCAGGATTAGATTCGGGTTCAATAATGTTAAAGACATATCTAAGAAAAAAAGAAAAACATATTTCCTAAGCCGTGTTTACAAAAACCTTCATCTAAAGCAGAAATTGTTTTAAATATACAATTATGAACATAGAAACATGAGATTATAATATGAAATAATGAAAAATAAAAATACATATTCTGTCAAGAGAATTAAATTAAAATTTAGTATATACATCTTTTAGACAAAATATTTACAAAAAAATATTATTCCCTAAAAGGGACCTATTATTATCATTGTCAAAGTCTTTAAGAGCTTGCATTTTCAAAAAACACTGTATTCTTTTTCACATATTTAACATTATTGCAGCACCTCTCTTCCCAGTCTGTCAGAAACACTGTTTAGCTCCCGTCTCTATGAAGCACCCCTTCTTAAAAGCAAAATGTGCTCTGATTGGATGGCTGGACCAGTGTGTTGTGATTGGTCAACTGCTTTGAGCGCGTTTTGGAAATGTCATGCCCCTTACCATAACCATTAGTTTCAACACACTACTAATATAACCAGGCCTCGTCCCTTTTTTTGAGCATGTCTTGGTCGGGATTTATTTAAATGAGGAATACTGTGACATGTAAGTTCCTGGAAGAAAACTCAAGACTACAATAGAGGCATTTCAGGGAGTTCAGAATCAGTGCTTACTGATATAGAGAATAACTCCATTTGGAGTGGACTTTGTGCTTTATAACTTTGTAGACCTTCACGCTCAGAAAGAAAGAAAGTTGAAAATTTTAAAAAAGCATAACAGGACAGGAGGAGCCCTTTAAATTTAATGAAAGTTTAGAACAATCTTAGGTCAATTTAGGTCAAAGCTGTTTGGCTGACAATTTTTTTTTTAAAACAAACCCAGGAAGCATTTTATTGTTATATTAATTTATGGAATAAACTCAATATTGTTGGTGAACAATCCATTCTTCAAGGAACAAAATGGTGTGCACGTCGTGCTGATATTCCCTTTGTGGTCCTTGTAAAAGTTCCACATTTAGTCCTTTAACACAAAAATAATGACGGCTCAATATGGCCTATTATCAGTGTGGACAAACTGATACAGTACAATGTGTTATTCTTGGCTAACTTACACCTTGAGAGCTGGCACAAGAGATAAAGCCTCTAAAAAAAACCTTAAACTTAATGACATCGAGTGTAAATGTCAAACCAAAGACAAACATTTGAGGTTTTGAGTGGGTCTACTTACTTAACACTCAGTCAGTTAACGTTGTAATACCAGGGATTTAAATAAATATACATGCATATACAATTTTCCCCCCCAATTATTTATGAAACTTTTGTTCAAAAAAAAGAAAGCATTAAATTGATCAGTGACAAATACTTGTATATAGTTACAAAAAATATTTTAAATAAATATGGTTCTTTCCCTCTTGAAAAGTCCTAATTAAAAAGAATTCAAGCAGCACTTGTTTTCAACATCAATACTAATATACATTTTACTTGAGTATCATCAAATCAGCATATTAGAATGATCTCTGAAGGATCATGATATACATATACACAGGTGAAACTCGGAAAAATTTGAATATCGTGCAAAAGTTTATATAATATATTAGTTTCACCTTTTAAGTTGAATTACTGAAATAAATTAACTTTTGCACGATATTCTAATTTTTCTCGATTCACCTGTATAAGTATCGCGACCAAAGAATATACTTTATATTGCATGTGCCAGTTAAGGATATTAAGCAAGCCTTCTTAACAAATCAGGCTCTCTCTATATTTATGAACACTGACAATAATATAAATCAGTTGATATAAATATATTTATATAATTTAGAATATATTTTTTAAAAAGCAGCAAGAGCTACCCTGTGCAATAACACCTGACCTAACAGTTCACTGACTGGTGTTGTGACAGTTGGTGTGGCAGAGGATTAGACGTCTGGCATGTCTTATAAAGCACCCTGAGAAGATCAAACTCTTTCGTGTTAGGAGTGAATTAGCACCGACACTGAGCTTTAAAAGTATTTAAAACATCCCTTTGCAAACCAAAGCATGTGAACTAATGCAGGAAAACAGGATCTTTTTAACTTGCCATAAAGAGGGTTTTATATATATATATATATATATATATATATATATATATATATATATATATATATATATATATATATATATATATATATATATATATATAAATAAATAAATGTTCACTATAAGGATAAAAAATGTAATAAAAACAGTGCAGATAATGCAGTAAAAAGAGGGTGGGAAATTGATATTCTTGCAATGGCAGGCGAATGCCCAGTATTTTCATATTCAAATACATATAAGAGAAGCCATAATGCATTGAACACAATATGCATGTATTTGTTTGTGCAACAAGCAAGCAACCAATCAGAGGCAGGGAAGATCCAACAGCCAGTTAGACGTGTGAAAATGCTCTCTGGGTGACAAATACATATAAAGATCCTGTCAAATTTTCTGTAACCTTTTTGACTCACCTTAGATCCATTGGTTTTGGTGGGCTGTGTTTGTGCATCATGGTCTCCACTCAGCCCTCCATTTAACCGTATGAGGAGCGATCGGAGCTGAGGGACAGAGATGCTGGTGTTGTCACCATAGCGTGTCAGCAGCTCCTGAAGGACTTGAGTAGGAGACAGTCCATCCTGACCACTAACATCTCCTACTGGCCATTGGAGCAGTCCTAGAGTCAGTGTCAGGCTTATGGTCAAGGTCAGCTGTTTGCAGCCATTTGCTTGTCTCAGGGTCATGACTCTACCAGCAACACGTTGAGCACTGCATAGACATATAGAAAGGTGGAAAAAGAGATGAGAAAACAAGGTAAATTAATAAGAATTACATAATGGCCATCATTTCACAGAAACCATATCATCTTTACACAGCCATCTTTAAAGTGTGTGAAATCAAAATTGACTTGATTTACTTTCTAAATAAATGTTCATAGGTGCACACATTATTAAAAATAAATGTTTAGGTACTTTAGGTACTGACTCCATTATGAATGTAATCTAAGTACATTAAATAATTGGACTGTTTGACTAAAATAGTAAAAATAAATAAACAAATAAATGAAGAAAAAGAGCCCCTGGAAATTAAATTGAAAATGTATTTCTGCAACTGCTGTAAAATAGGCCTAATCATCACACAGAATATGAAGATTATGAAAACCTAATTCTAACGTCCAGGACAGGCCTAAAACAGTGTTTTTTTTTTTAAATGTTAAAAATGTTCATTGAAATAAAATACTTAAAAACACAAAATATAAGTGTTGCCTTGGCAACCAAGTGCAATATGTTAAATAAAAACAAATTAATGTTAAATATATAAATATACTATATATAGGGCCTAAAAGTAACAAATGAGAGTTAAAAAGCGGTGTTGGCGAGTATATGAAATGGTGTCACTCGCCTGGCCGGTAAAAATTTTATGAATTCTAACGATGCATGAACATGAACCAGCGTGAACGACACTCGGACAGTTGATTGGCCAGCGCTGCATCGTCACGAATGTTTAAGCATTGACAAGATTCAAGAAGACTCGAAAGGGTTACTAACTTCTAACATGTGGGTCACAAACACTGGTTAATTGGCCCCTTCTGAACAGGACCCAAAGGCTACTGCAAATATGCAGCTGTCAAAATTAATCAAAATCCCTGGAAGCAATAGGGATAGTCAGTTTTTCTAAACAACATCTAAATTAATATAAATTTCAGCCCTATGCGTGTATCCAATATTTCCGGCCTTGGTCAATGAATATTCATTGTGATCCATCATAAAAACATTTTAAGTTAAGTGCCAAAAAGCTAATCTTAGCTAATTCTTGTTATAGTTTCCATCCACCTCATCTTATATAATCTGCGTCATATTAATCATTACAATTTTTAAGAGAATATTAACTGCAAATAACAACTTCCAACAGATGTCAATTCTTATTTTGATAGTATTCCTTAGTTTGTATAGTGACGAATTGTGTCAAATAAAGTCCAATGTTTAATGATATTATTGGTCAAATTTTGGTAAGAACAACCAAAAGAAACAAAAGTTCTGATTCCAAATACCATATGGGAAGTTTAATTTCAGATGTCTTTGTATAGTGTTCAAGGATTAAGACCCATATACAAAAATACATTTTAATAAACTTGAAAGACACTCAAGACAGTGCTGCATCTTCACAGAAGTTGATCATTTTCACGTTTTAAGCCTTGCCAACTTAAATATTCAAGCACAAGTAGACAAGAAAGTACCCACGTCAGTTTGGTACTCGCGCTATGTGATAAGTTGTGTATGCAACACGCATCCAAAGCGCACGCCCAGAATGCTGCGTCTCACAGCACGAAAATACTCTTTTTCACGTGAGCTTAAACGGACATATTCACACTACATTGTCAAAATGCCCGTCTTGTCGAGCATCATCGTAAACATGGTCAGTTATGTATTAAGTGAACATAAACGTGAGAAAATGCATGTGTTAGAGTATATAGGATTTGAGCAACTCTTAAAGTGACAGCAGCCAAATATTCCTGAGCTGCTGTCTGTTTTTATGTTATGTTAATCAAAAGACAAAAAAAGAAAATTCACTCACTGCTCTTGACTGATTAACTTTTATAAGGGTTCATCTAAATTTATACAGTGAAAGACTATGCAGTGATATTTTACATATAGTTACTATTTCTGCACCTGAAAATCTAGTTTAGACTTGCATGAAAGGTTTATGAATTAAAGGCCAAAGCACTTATAACAAGCAGACATGGCAACAATGCAAGAGATAAGCATTTACAAAACAGGATGCCTCTGTCGATGGGGTTTGGGAAAATTGCCAAAACAAACACTGTTCACTGTAATTTTACTTTGGTATAATTACAGACACAATGATTACTTAGGGGATTCTCTCCTGAATCTTTACAGTGTGTACGTGACCCATGACTCACCAGTCCAGCACTAGGGTTAGTCTGGGTCAAACAGACTGAACTGAAGAGCCATTAAACCTTCACAAAGGACCTTCGAGAAATGGCACTTATAGCCAAGGCTAAGCTTGCTTAACCGTAACTTGCCAGATCTTTGCTGACTGTGGGGCAAAGAGACACAGTGAGCAAAGACTGATGAGTGTCTTCAAAGATCAGACAAGAGTGTGCTTGCGAAGGAAAAGTTAAACCTGTTAACTAAGGTCAATACAGATTGTCATCAAGTCAATATGAGGAAATAACTAATGGCTTTAAAATTTGATTTTATGAAATGTATCTGGTTCAATATTGTTTCTTCAGCAGCATGATGCGTTAGCAATCCTGACTCACAAACAGGGTGTAAATTACTGTGTAAACGTGCATGAGAATGTTTATCAAAAACAGCAGGGTGTGTGAAAGGAGAGGTTAAGCACGCCATGCTGATGTTGGTTGTGGTATGCTGACTATGCTTATGCTCATGAGACAGAGGAAATGTGATGCTCGATGGCTTATTGATAATTTATGAGGGCCTCCAAAAAGCAAGTTGTGTTTCTGTAGTACAGCACACACCTTTGATCATCTGACAACTCAAATAATTGTAAAATAGGCACATTGGGTCTCATTCATGAAACATTCGTAAATACACGAGTAAATATGCGAGTGATTTGCGCGTAAAGAGACCTTCCCGAAAACTCTTCTCCTGATTCACAAATACTTAGTAAACGTCAGATGTGATAGTGAAATGTGTGTGTGTGTTAATGAATTCCAATCAGTCGTAAATGGGATGCGCGTGCACGTTCATTCTCAATTACCATAAATCCCGCCCATTAAATCCGACTGACAACTAGGGCTAGGGGTGCACGATTCGGAAAATGTCACGATTCGATACCGATTTTTTGTCTCAAGATTCGATTCAAAATCGATTTTCGATTCAAAAACGATTCTCGATTCAAAAAACGATTCGCAGTATATAAATGTAGTTTACTTTTTCCTATGTGATTGATTGCAGTAGACACAATTTAAAAGAAAAAAAAACACAACAAATTAAATGTAGTTTGATATTACTTTATGTCTTCATACAAAAATAAAAACCTTTGCAACTAAAAAGTGCAAAGTGCCAAGCTTTGGCCAGCTTTCAAATACATTTAATTCAAGTTTAAAATAAAACTTAAATAAAAAGCTTTTACATTTAGCTTTAAAGTGCTGTATGCTAAATGTGGTTTAAGGACTACTTCAGCTACCAGGCTGACTGTTGAAATGTGAACTCGACTGGGCACATTGAACTTCCTAAAAATATACTAATGTCATAGAACCCTTGCGAAATAATTTTAAATAGATTTTAAAAAGCCACCGCTACAGACCATTAAGAACTCAAACATAATCTGCGGATCGATGCATTTATTTACGGGTTGAGCAGAGAGGCTGCACAGTTTGACCAGCGGGCGGCAAGAACTTGCAATGTAACTATTTATCAGACCGGCCCTCGCAGCCTCGAAACACTACCGAACCACCGGTAAAAGTCCCGACTCAGCCGATTGCCACTCCGCCCGTGCACGCCATAAAAAAATAATAAAATGAATCGATTTTTGGAATTCTATGAATCGATTCTGAATCGGTAAAGATTGAATCGCAATTCAAATGTGAATCGATTTTTTTGCACACCCCTAATATGGGCATCATATTATGACATGAATGCGAATGAAAAAAAAAAAATTTCTCAGATGCAGAAATTGAAGTTTTATTATCAGAAGTTCATTCAAAACGCCACATTTTATTTTCAAGCGTATAGTGGCGTATCGGGTCCTAAAAAAAAGGAAGCTGGCAGCATTTTACAGATGCAGTTAATGGAGTTTCATCTGTTAATCGAACATTCCCAGAAGTGAGAAGAAAATAGTTCGACATTTAGCTTGAGAGCAAAAAACGAATTAGTTCACTTCGGAAAAATAGTATTCAAACTGGAGAAGGACCACCATCGCATATGCTATTACTGGCTCTCATAATAAGAAAAACCGTATACGTAATTACTATATATAATATTTTTTCAAAATGCTGTGTAAATATGTACCCGATTAAGGTGAATTAAAATGCAGCCTTATTAATGAGCAAAACGTTCGGGTGTTAAGCGCACTATTTACGCGTGGCTGGGAGCAGGTGTAGATTTCTTGTGTACCAACTAACATTTGGAAAATACGAACATTTTAATGAATCCGAAAATTTACGCCAGAACCACTTTACACACGATTTACACAAAAATTCGTTCTGCTCGTGTTTCATGAATGTGACCCATTGTGTGAAATCTATAACCAGGCCTACATCACAACATGAAGTTCGGTTAAACTACTCAATTATAAAAAAACTTTTTTTTTAAAGTAACACGTTACAATTAAAAAGACTTGTCACATATTCACACATCTTTCTCCAGAAAAGAGTAAATAAATGAAAATTGTGTAATACTAATTTCTGAAAAAAATATTAAATTAAATGTATATTATTTATGATGATAATAATTACAAGTAAATAATACATTTAAAAAGTATGTAGCATTCAAAAGTAAATATTGTTTATAAAAAGGTCAAGTGAAGGTCAAAGAGGCGTACACATTACATAGAACAAGTGGTGGGTCTATTAGCTGCATTTACTCTAAAGGCTCGTACACACCGGGACGAATATCGGCGCGCATTATGCGCCAGCGTTTTTCAACGCGTTTTTTGTGTTCACACCCAAGCGATTTTCGCTGACGATGAGCCGAGTGGACATGCAAATTCATTCCCTGACATTAGATGGCGCCCATTTGCTCTGCAATACCACTCCATAATATTCTCTTTTATTAAGATTTAGATGTAGTCGCTGTCGCGTTTGTCATATAGTTCTTTATGTTCCGACACCAACGAGACCAGCAGCTCTACATTCATCTTGCCTTGCATCTTCCTTGTCTTATTTCTTCCCGGCAGTGTAGACGCTACTTGGCGTATATCTTCTTCGCCGCTACGTATGTGTGCTCGCCAAGAGCGTTTTGTGTTTGAGCGCCCCCAAGTTGTGTTTTACTGTAACTTCAGAAGCTCCAGACACGTAAGCAAAAGCGGCAATCTCATTGGTCGGATAGTTTTTGACGCGGCGCGTCAAACTAAAAAAACGAACCAGAGGCGTTTTTTAAAAAATGACGCTTTTACGCGTGGCGTTTTTCGCGTCGGTGTGCACACTCACATTGGCGCCCTTTGTTTAGTCACGAGGCGTTAGACGTCGGCGAATATCGCGCGCGAAATTCGTCCCGGTGTGAACAGGCCTTTAGACATACAGTATAAGATTGTTTTGACCCGTCCGTTGAATACCACTGTCAATCATTGCAGTTTAGGATTCAATCACGCATTTAGATACAGTTGTAAATTTTGCATTGTACTGATCAGCATAAAAAACAAAACTTTTATTCAAATTGTATAGGCCTATGGGTTATAAGCAGAAAGTGAGCAAAGAGCATTTCCCCATATAATCAATGAAGCTGTCAATCACTTAGGCTACGTTTAGCGCCACTGGAATCTACACTCATGCAAAAACTCCCACTATAATAAAAAAAGCCGTCTACACTACACATTGTACACAATGAATCTCTTATTTACATCGCGTTTACACTTTGTTGGTAATAATGAAAGGATTTGCGAGCTTGCGGTGAACGAAAACTCCAGTGTTTTGAGCGGTGTTGAACGAGTTCTGACTAACTCAGACACCTCTGATTGGTCATTGCGTTCACACGCTCAACAGACATGTCTGTGATTAGCTACAACAATCAACAATTCAAAAACACGTTGTAAACGTGTTTGTGACGCGCCGCGTCAAAAACTATCCGACCAATGAGATTGCCGCTTTTGCTTACGTGTCTGGAGCTTCTGAAGTTACAGTAAAACACAACTTGGGGGCGCTCAAACACAAACTGCCTATTCACGCACCAGTGGGGCTCGACAGCCTTAGTCAACGGGTTGGCGCGTATGGTTGGGTTGCGGAGAGATTGTGAGATTGTGGTTAGGTCTCAGCAGCAGGAGGGACGTAGAGGTCAGTAAGCTGGGCTGAGTTGAGTGGGGTACGGAGGGGGGTGATTTTGGGACGCAAGAGTCACTGTCTTCATGTTTTATCATTTACGACTGTGTTATGGAAATCATCACTATGAACAGCAGCTACGCTAATTACTTTCCCTTTTTGCTTATCTGCTGTTATCTCGGGACGCGAGTCCCGAGAAAATGGCGTTCGTCAGCCCCAGTTTGTATCCAGCCTCTCACGGAGACTTCAGATGCTCCAATCACAAAGCCTGTGAAGTGACGACTTAGCACGGGCGATATGGACTCTCTATGGTGGACGGCACTGATCCTCAACAACTCGTCTTAATACCGGCGTGATTACTTGGACTTCCAAAAGATGGAAATGGACAAATACTCTAAATGTTCCGATTCCAATCTGACTTGTAATGCTGCCCGAATCATGCACTGTTCCTTCGTTGGCCAGAGGAGAACTGGCCCCCCGACTGAGTCTGGTTTCTCCCAAGGTTTTTTTCTCCATTCTGTCACCTGATGGAGTTTTGGTTCCTTGCCACTGTTGCCTTGGCTTTTGGCTTGCTTAGTTGGGGACATTTAATATTCAATAATATTATTGATCTGCCTTACTTAGGTGGACGTTGACGCAATTTTCTTTTAGAAACAAACTTTGTTATATTGTTTTTGTTATATTGTTTTCATGTTATCACTGTGAAGCGCTTTGATACAATCTGTATTGTAAAAAGCGCTATATAAATAAAGGTGAATTGAAAAAAATTTAATTGTAAACAGAAACCTTTGACGCTCTTCACAGAGCACTTGCACAGACACACACAGGAGCGTTTGAAAGCAGCCACCTATCAGTGGGTACCAAATCTACCCGGTACTCAGTGAGTACTACTGATACTGCAGAAACGCTGGTATCGTCACATTCTTAAAATTTCAGTACCAACTTGGTACCGAAGTACCAGTACTTGCACAGTAGCAGTGAGTTTTGACTTGGCCACATTGTCTACAGAATAATTTATTTACATTTATTTATATCTTTTGGCTGATACAAAAGTAAACCCTCAGCCTATCTAAACCCAGCATTTATATTGGAACACAGTCACAACAATGCACCTTGTATCTCAGATAACGGCAGGGGGTTATAATGACCCTGTCTGAAGAGATCTTTGTGGACTGCTGTTATTTCAGGAGACAAGATAATAAGTCATTGAGGAGAATGTCTGGTATTCAGTCTGAAGTGAGATTGTCTAGCTATTGCATCCGTATCACGAATAATCAGTAGGCCTAAACACTGAACAAGTGAATTTGAATTTATGGATTGATCAAAGCTTTGAGAATAAAAATGGTTCTACAAGGGAAAGTATCTTTGTAACATTATTAAACCTGTCGCAACACCATACAAAGCAAAGCTTTGAGACCCATCCTCAGCCTAAAACAGTCTTTAGACAAATAAGCTTAAATAAATGACCATCATAATAAATCAAAATAATCCAAGTTTATTATCATTAGAACTAGCATGTGTAGGTCTATGATTGCTCCTTTCCAAAGGATTTGTGGTCAGATACAGTGTATTTAAAGGGATACTCCACTTTTTTTTGGAAATAGGCTCATTTTACAACTCCCCCGGAGTTAAACTGTTGAGTTTTACCGTTTTTGAATCCATTCAGCCGATCTCCGGTTCTGGCGGTACCACTTTTAGCATAGCTTAGCATACATCATTGAAGTGGACAAGACCATTAGCATTTCTAAAAAAAAAAAATGACCAAAGAGTTTAGATATTTTTCCTATTTAAAACTTGACTCTTCTGTAGTTACATCGTGCACTAAGACCGACGGAAAATGTAAAGTTGCGATTTTCTAGGCTGATATGGCTAGGAACTATACTCTCATTCCTGCGTAATAATCAAGAAACTTCACTGCTGTACCATGAGTGCAGCAGGCGTAATGATATGACGCAGCGCCTGAAAATAGTTCTGTTGTGTTGACGGAAGGTGGCCTATTTTCAGGCGCTGCGTCATATCATTACGCCTGCTGCTCTCATGGTAAGGCAGTGAAATTTCTTGATTATTACGCAGGAATGAGAGTATAGAGCCTAGCCATATCAGCCTAGAAAATCGCAACTTTACATTTTCCGTCGGTCTTAGTGCACGATGTAACTACAGAAGGGTACCGCCAGAACCAGAGATCGGCTGAATGGATTCAAAAACGGTAAAAACTCAACAGTTTAACTCTGGGGGAGTTGTAAAATGAGCCTTTTCCCAAAAAAAGTGGAGTATCCCTTTAAGATGAATTGAAATATAAAATGAATATTAATACTTTAGATAAAAACAACTGTCATTAAGTATAAAAACACCAAATTAACTTTAAACAACGTTAAGTCTAGTTCACTTCTTAGGCTAAAAGTCATGTTTCCACATATAGGCCTATGCTACATGTTTTGAGAAAATCTTTTTAATTTGTTTTAATTAAACGTTTTAATTAGGACGTTTTAAATTGTCAGTGGTGTTACCCTTTAATGCCATTTCTGATAGGATCTTAAACAAGAATCCAGTTAAAAATTGCTAGCATTGTTTTTGTTTATGTTTTCTTCTATCTTGAAAATAAAACGTTTTACAATAAAATTCAACTCGTTTATCCATTAGTTAATGCAATTCTGTTTTCAGGCCTTCCCGCTTAGGTCTCTCGAGCGCTGGAAATATTATGAAAAAAGCGTTTCTAATATTAACACGGGTCCTAAAGTGATATTCCTCTGAGCTTTTCTCTTTTACATTGTCTCTAGCCATCTCTCTTTCTACAGTCTTTCTTCAAATCTCCCTCTAGCTCACTCTCACCCCATCATGAGTAGACACGCCCCCTACTGCTGATTGGCTACACATTTATTGCAGTGCTCAGTCTGATCCATTTTCAACGGCGTTTCTCAGAAATCGCTTACTGCATCTTTGATAATACTATTTTGTTAATTCCTCATTCCTAAAATCTTGAAATTATTTGGTAATTTCAAAGAGAAATGGTAACACAACTACAAAATGACCTAAATATGCCAGAGACTTCTTAAACTCACATTCCATCTGAATGTCTCCTGATTAGGAATGCAGACTAACCTGCACACTAGTGGAAAAGAGAGCAAACCTTTCCACTTTATAGGCATCTTCACTCTGCTGACGTGTCAGGTTTTATAGCATGACTCAGGGGAAAAAAAACAAGAGAGGTCGTTATCAACGACTAGACACCTGTTGTCAAGGAGACACACTAAGAACACGCAAAACTTCGGGGAAAAGACAACAGGGAAAACAATGGACGGAAAGGTGACAGAGAGGGAACGCTCTCTAAGGAAAGCACTGGAAAAGCTTTTCAAAGTTCAGAGAGTACGTACTGTGTATGTACTATGCCTTTCAGCATGTTGTACAATAATACTTATTGCTCCAAAAACAACCTTATCCAGCCAAATATGAGAAAAGCAGTTTAAGCAACAATGTGCTGGGTTGGATTAGCATTACAGCTACACTTACACACAAGCCTGCTGGCTGTTTATCACTACCACTTTTACTTTGACACTTTTACACAACTTAGTAATGCTTGTGCAGCCAAACATTACTATTGCTTATATAATATCATCATTGTTAAAGTGATAGTTCAACCAAAAATGAAAATTCTGTCAAAAATTCTGAAGAATGCTGCTGGGATCCAAACAACATTGGTAGCCAAATGTCTGTAGAGAAGCCCTTCCTGGACTCAAGTGAATAAGTTTGAGGTGCTCTTTGGATAGAAAAAACATTCCGACGTTTTAATAGTGTTGATTATGACCAAGCCATAGAAATAAAGAGAGTGCCTTGGATGTTCCTGATGATTTCAACATTGGTAGCCATTGACTTTCATTTTCAAAATATCTTATTTTGGGATCCACAGAAAGTCATGCAGGTTTGGAATGACAAGGGTGGGTAAATGATGACAGAATTATAATTTTTGGGTAAAGTATCCCTTTAAGGTTAGAAAAGACCAAGAATTAGGAGCTCACTTTAGTGCATAACTTGTCCCACACATTTGTGCTTTGTTTTCAAACTCTGGTAACAAGAAGGAGCCAAAATGTAATGGCCACAAAATGCAATCAAAATTGGTTCTGATGCAGAAATGCAAGTTACAGCAAGACATGCAGAACAAACCCTCTTCAAGGTTATAAGAAATTTGAGAGCTATGACTTTGTTAAAGTAGATTTGCTGACTCCTGACTTCTTGAACGCTGTTGTTGGCAAGACTTCGAATCCTTCTGTGACAGCTTCTGGCGTCATTTAAAGAAAGCAGGAGCAAATATTAAAATATCTGGAACAGTCACGAACTCACATATTTAAACAGTCCATGCACAAGCAATGCAAAAAAATAACTTTACCTGTTGCTCATATACTTTATACAGAAGTTCTTCTTTAGTTCTAAACAGCTGGTTCAATTGACACATACAGTCCAGGACTTTTCAAATGCCCAGGGCTTCGGTGATCAAAGCCCCTTTATACAAGAGACAATGAGGTTAACAGAGGCACTGTAGTTAAATCATCAGACCCATCATTAAAGAAAACGACGTAATGCCAGAGAGCACTTCCCTTCAGCTAGTGGGGCATCCTCAAAAATAATTACCACCAACAAACAGGCATCAGCATCCAGCATTAATTAAACCCTTGCCTAACCACTAAGCTGGAAAAATGGATAACAAGTAGTTCTGCTGCTTTCCACAATACGTCAAATCTGACAACCCTACCACCCCCCCGAAGGATTAGCTGAGTGATTCCAGTGATTTTTTGGTCACTGGAGATAGTCAGTGGAGTAATCAACCCTGGTGATTACTGTAATCACTGTTATCTTCATTTTTACATCAGAGAACAGGGCCAAAAGTACACATTCATTTCAATATAAATCAAGAGTCTTTATTCATTTAAATTAATTAATTATAATTTAGCCTAATATTTGTATTATCATGGATCCCAAACCTTTTTGACCAATGAATTTCTGTATTTTTCAACTTTTAAATAATAATAATAATAATAAAATATATATATATATATATATATATATATATATATATATATATATATATATATATATATATATATATATATATATATATATATAATATTATATATATATATATATTATTTTTTTTTGTTTATTTTTTTTTGGACTCTCAAAAATGGCAATTTCTCAGTGACAAAATATAGGAGAAAAAATTGTATTCACTGTAAAAACAAAAAAACAAAAAAAAAAACATTATCTTCATACAAACTATGGGTGTAACAATATATCGTGCCACAATATATCGCAATACAAAAATGCAACAATACGTATCGTGGATAGTGACAATATGTATCGTGGATAGTTCCCCCAAATAAAAATTACTGTGTGAGCAAAAAATTCAATTTTTCAGAGTTTTAGTGTCAGTACTACATTAAACTACTATACATAATGTTGATTATAATGTATAATAATGCAATGGGGGAATATTTGTGGGTCCTGATATTGCCAAATGTCTGAGAGACATAGTGCAAGCATATTCGTCTAAAATAATTCTGTATTTTTAGCTTTAGAATCATGAATATTTTTATTCTGGTGTCACCATTGTCTTTTGGTTACAAGCACCAAGTCCAAGCCTATTCATTTAAACCCACAATGTAATAACAAAGTTAGCATTTTAATCAACAGTACATTTTTTGTTAACCTTTTATCATATGTCTTGGAGTGTCGCAATAATATCGTATCGTGAGTTCAGTATCGTGATATGTATCGAATCGTGACATGAGGGTATCGTTACACCCCTACTACAAACATTTCAAACTTAATTATTATAATTACAATATTGTGTTCTGTGACAACAGGAAACCTGTATTATTATTACTATTATATATAGCCTACTTCATTAAGATCCATTAGGCTAATACTTCAAAAGTTATTTAAAGTTATATATACAATACATATACATATATATATATATATATTAGTCAGGTGAATTAATCAGTCAACATAAGTGGAATTTTATGTGTGAAAAGTTGCAAATCTTTAAGCACCTTTAACAATTGATAAAAGCATGGTTTCTGTTTTCATTTTTTTTTTTTTTACTTTTAAATAAAGAATTGTGTTAAATAAAATGTTCATTAACCATTTTTATCGGTCTCATTTGCCACCATTAAATTGTTTGTTTTATACTGCATTATATTGCTATTTTCCACCGTTTTACATCTATCTGTTCTCCATACACCCGTTTTAGCACAAGCCACTGAAACATGCATACACTATATTATTACAATAATGCTTAATTCAACAGTTAATGGACAGAATGAAAGTTACAATTACATTATTATCATCATCACATCAAGGACAAGTCAAGCTTTAAATCTTCAAAATCCAGAAAACAGTCAGGCTGACAACACACTAATATATACAGCATGTCAGAAGAACACAAATAAAATCTCAACTGACTAACGTTAGCTAAAGCTGGCTAACTTTCAAAACTATCCCATTAGATCAAACTTCACAGCAAACAGACATG
This sequence comes from Rhinichthys klamathensis goyatoka, assembly GCF_029890125.1. Lineage (NCBI taxonomy): Eukaryota > Metazoa > Chordata > Actinopteri > Cypriniformes > Leuciscidae > Rhinichthys > Rhinichthys klamathensis. Next base: position 3,412,280 of record NW_026606735.1, on the reverse strand, counting down.
ATCTACCATTTAAGACAACAAATAGATCAAGTTTACTACATACTGCCTGCTCTTTCTGTCCTGGTGATAATAATATAATCACCAGGACTAACGTTAGTAAAAATACAACTGAAAAAGACATTGGCTCTCAGATTTGTGGTTGTTCATGGCCAGTAAACTGCAACGTTAGACCTAAAATTATAAGTAGACAGTACTAGGGATGGGACGATTACCGGTTTCACGATAAACCACGATAAAATGTCCTGGCGGTTAGTATTATCGTTTAAAATTTAATTATCATAAAAACCGTGTTTGATTATCGTGATTTTGAAAACTCGCGGTAAATCCTGTCCAGCCAGAATCAGTCTGACGCAGGCGCGAGCACTCAGCAGGCGCGCAGATGCAATGTTGTTTTTTTGCGCGAGAAGACATGGCGGAAGTCAGTGACAGCGCACGGGAGATTTTTCAGCCATCCAAGAGGACAAAATCGGAGGTATGGTCGTATTTTGGCTATTACAAGAGTCCCGAGGGCAATTTAATCGAGGATGGGCATCCTGTCTGCAAATCTTGCAAGAGGAAAGTCGCTGCAAAAGGGGGAAACACGTCAAATCTGCTAAGTCATCTAACGTTACGTGACAACCACCCACTGAGTTAATTTTTACCTTAATACCACAACTAACTTGGGCAAATAATTAGACAAATTTATTGGAGATGAATTATTTCATTATCTCACTTGTAATTATTGCAAAGCTTCCGCGAAGAGAAAAGTTTTACAGCAAGTGGATTTGAGCCAAGACGAACGAACATATTCAAACTATTAAGGGTGACATTTAAGGGATAATGTATTGTATTCATTCATAGTAAACTTATTACAGTTTTATTTTTTTTATTTTTTACCACAGAAATAATTTAAGGGACATGAAATATTGAACTGTGATTAACTTAATGTTTTTAAATCTTGCCGGTTTATAAATCCATTATACAAGTTACAGTGTCCAAATCAATCGTAAAGTAAATGTGATCACTACAACAATATTGTAGTAGTATTAATACTAAATTACTCTGATTTAATTTTCAAAACAGTCAAAACTGAGACGCAAGACATACACATTTGAATGAAACCAGAGATCGCGTCCACGGTGATCCGAGACATGGATGTGCGCTGTGTAGTGCGTTGCTATTTACAACAGTCATTATAAGTATTCCAGTAGTTTAGTCACCCTGACCCAACCAACATATGTTGTTCATTTAAAGTGTGTGTGCGTGCGTGCGCGTGTGTGTGAGTGAGAGAGAGAGAGAGAGAGAGAGAGAGAGAGAGAGAGAGAGAGAGAGAGAGATTTATTATTTATTAATAATAATAATATTCAGTCATAATAACTTACACACATCCATAAGTGTTATTATCATTATTAATGATAGGGTTTAATGACGGGTTCATTAAAATCTGCACTAGGAAAACTTATACCTCACTCTCAGGGCTCCATGTTAATGTTAATATAATGTTTATGCTTAAAAAAGTGCATAGCTGCTAGCATGCTAATTGTATTTTTTTGTTTGTTGATTTTCAAATGTTTTCAGGGTGAGCATCAGTTCTTTTTGAACATTTCCATCTCATTTTAACAAAACCGTGATAATATTGATAATCGTGATAACTTTGGTCACTATAATCGTGATATGAAATTTTCATACCGTCCCATCCCTAGACAGTACTGACGAAGGTCTGTATACTCATACTTCTGCGAATTATGATAAACATCACATCATCTATGCTAACAACAGGCCATCAACAAACCTGTCTACAGCGTCAGACACGCTCACATCCACTAATACCGGTTATCACGCACGCCACTAACGCACTGCCTATCTATAACATGATTTATCCTCGCGCGGATCTGATGTAAAAGCAGCAAACCTCCTTGACGTGGTTAATGGTTAGCCAGATAGCCTAGTAACGTTATATTTACAAAAAGATGCCGCTCACCAAATTTGAGATTTCCTGGTCTGTCGGCGCGTGACGGGTCCGTTATCTGACGGTCCCGAATGTACAGGAGGACATAGGGGTAGCGCTAGGTACCCAATCGTTTAAAAACTAGAGGCCGGTTGTCTTTTCCCCCCCGTCTTGACCCATTCACAAGACAGCAGCGTGGAACTAACACACTGGGCGGGGGGACATTGCGTCATTAGTGAGCGCCGCCCCGCAAATTTGCGAATTCTACTTAATATTCAGCAGCCCAAGCCAATCAGGAAGGCGATAGCGTAAATAAATTAATATTAATTAGATAAGCATCTCCCATTGGAGTACCTCGGAACAACCTAATTTAATATTCACGATTAAACATTTGCCTATTTCCTTCTTTTGTAGTAGAGAATCCGCTTCACTCCAGTGCCATCTAAACAAAGGTCAAGATATTTTGAGTTATATTTTAATACGTTTAATCGAGGTCGTACGTGAGCAGTTTCATTTAGTTAGTTAGATGTAGTTAACCGTTAGTTAGACGATTTTTAATGCATAGAAGAAGATAAAACTGATCACAGATGGTGCACGTGGCAATCTCGCGGTTTATTTTCATGATGTCAAACGTTTTTGATAATTTACCAATCGAGGGGAATTGTCTTTTATTTTCATTATGCTCAAATCCCTAAATGCAGAAATGCAACGGATTATTATTTTGAGTCACTGTGAATTTTATATCTTAAATCGGGTACAACACACGACAGTGTTCCATATCAAATATTATGTATTTTATGTTTTAAATCTTGTACAACACGAAGAGAGCTAGCGTCCCAAATCTATTTGAAAAATAATACTAAATGGCCGAGTGCCTGAAGTGGCTCTTTTCAAGTGTAAGTGTACCAAGAAAGTTGCTCCTCGTGGTTATATTCTTCTTGTAACCCAAGTTTCCTCAGTTGTTGTTAGTACATCATAGCTCAAAGGTCAATAGCAAAAGTGGATGGACACTATATTTTTGGGTGAATACCTACTGAAAAATCATGATCATTCATCTCCACACTGAAATCTCAGATGGTTGGACAGTGATTAATCTAAAGTGAAACAAGTAGAGGCATGGACCCAGAACCAGTATTCCTTACGTCACAACTGAACAAGCAGATAGGGAAGACAAACCTATTGCAACTTCTGTTTTATGCTGACTTCAAGGTTGTATTTTCACAAAGGCTGAGATGTAAGGTATTTGAATTAAGTACATGAAGCACAGGAATTCAGACAAGGCTAATTCACGTTAAAATGTTCAAACCACATCGTACTCCCATAACCCCATCACATTGCATGTTTAATTCACTAACATCATGAGTGACATGACACCCAACTATTATCTTGCACATAAAATGGTTGTTGCTTTTTATCTGTAATGTCTATAGCCTGTCTTTGGGTGGGTAGAGCTCCAGCTGTGTTTTAGGAGTCTTGTTCGGATGGTGCTAGTTGCCTGAAAACGTGACAGGAAATGGCTTTGAGCAACCAATGGAGATTCTGGAACTGCATTTGTGATACATGGGGCACCTGACACTTCACACACACGTTGGGCATCATGCTACAGTCACAGTGAGTGTGACTGACAACCTATGACACTGAGGATCTGGGTGAAACTTCTGCTGAGCAAAAGATTCTGGAGGCTTGTAGTGCATTACAACCAATAACTTGGACATTCATTCAAGTGAGAAGTCTACATATAGCCTCAACATTTACATTACAATGCTTTTATTTCATTAATAATGACTGATTTGGCTTTTTTTAAGCTAGTTTAAAAAAAGTCTTTAGTGATCATGAAAACACTGACATCTAGTGGAAACAAATATACCTCCCTCCTCAATTTTCCATTGAGCCCTAATGCAGTCACTGAATTTCTAGACTTCACAAATTTAATTTAGATTTACAGGGACATATTGCTGGTTCTTTTTGTAGACATTTCTTATTTTCAACTTCAGTGTCCAATACATTACCCCTCAACGCATTAAGTTTGTTACTTGTAAAATGCTCAAATGGAGTAATGAAAGTCTTGAGATGTTGATGTGGCATTTTTTCTGTTTCTCTGGCCTTTTAGAATGGAAAGGAAAATAATTGTGGGTCCTTTACAAAAAGGTCTTTTATGCATTTATTATTTGTTAATGTTATAATGCAATTGTTCATTGTTTATATTAGTTCACACAGTGGATTAACTAATGTTAAGACAACTTTTTGTGATGATGATGCAAACTTTAGTGTGCAGAATTTATATTTTTATGAATTAAATGTTTAAATAAACATCACCTAAGATAAATTTTAAAAAAAAAATTTTTTTTAAGTATTGCTTACTGTTAGTTCATGTAAACGTAATGTAGCAAACAAATGGGACCTTATCGTAAAGTGTTACCGAATTATTCTTTCCATTTCCCAAGAAAAAATTATCTGGTAATACAGAATGAAGTCTGGCTCTGCCATGCTACACAACTGAGCATTATTTTCATACAATCACTGATGAGAAAGACACTGAGGGAAAAAAACTAAGTGTGACATGCACTTTATTCAGTAATGCGCCACAAAAGCGATCAACTAAGTGTTACAAAGAGAAAAAAAACACTTGTAGGATGTTTCAGATTACATGCAAAGAACATTTTGAACAGCACTTCTTAAGAACATTAATAAAACAAAACCAAGAAGAAAAGACAAAGATTCGAAGATGAAGACCACCCCTCTGGGGTCCAGCTGAGACATTGACCGGGTCTCATTCACAGAAAGAACAGTTTCTCTGAGAGCTGGATAGCAGGCTCTGAATGGAGGTACTGGCCAGACAGGAAGGCCAGTTTGTGGGCGTACTTGCAAGGTGCAGGAACGCGTATCGTTCCGGGCCAGTTCCAGTACAGGTGACACATCTTGAAGGTCAACCTGTGAAAAAGTTAAATAAATACATTTTTTTAATTTGATTTTTTGTTTAATATACACTCGTCTGAACAGCTCCAGTTAACTAAACTACTTTCTTACCTCTGTAAGTGGTCAGGGGTGAGGTTTGCAGTGTTGTACACTGCTATGTAATGAGTGGGCAGGCCGCAACCCTGTCGAATCGAATGTGCCATTAGGTAGAAGTCCACCCTGGAGAGAAGAGAAACATGTCAATACATATACCACATTTTATTTCCTCCCGGTAATGCAGTAGACTAGATCTGTGCTGTGCACATCACGTTGCAGATTCTAGGGCACTGCTAGGGCTGGGTATCGAGTTCGATACTTTTTAGGCACCGACCGAATTGCCTCGAGTATACTATAGATACTATCGAGTATTGAAACATTGTCTTGTTTTTCGGTACCAAATTTTGATACTTAAGGGGTTAATCTCGTAAACGTCAGTGCATGCAGCATGATTGGCTGTGGAGGAAAAACACTAGTTTACGCGGTTGCCCAAAAAGACGTGGCTCGCACGTGAGGCTGTAGTGTGTGTGTAAGCGTCCTAACCCACATAGATGGAAAATATGTGGAAAAGATCAAGTGTATCTACGTTTCACCAGACTCGATGCCAGCAGCGACAAGGTGACTGCTGCCAAGATCGGCAACACGACAAATCTGATGAAGCACTTAACAGCGCACAGAATAAACTTGAGAGCAGAAAGTTAATCCGTCTTCGACTGCAAAAAGAACTGGAGCGCGTCACAAATTAACCGAAACTCAGCGTATAGAATACTTGCCTCACAGACATGAGAATTAGGCCTATAGAAGCTTAAAATATGTTTACTTTTAAACGAACCAATTCGAAACAAATTGCAATACATTGTAATCCAAATAAAAGGTGCATTTCCCTCTATAGGCGTCCACACGTTCACTATACTGCAGGAATGACGATAGCATTGTCAACTTCATCTTTGCAGCCAACAAAGAATCAGAAAAGACTCGTTTTCTGAGTCTTTAGGCCTATTTCTTTTAAACTAACCAATTTGAAACAAATAGTTTGATTATGTAATCCAAATAAAAGGTGAATTTCTCTCTATAGGCGCACGCATTGACTATACCGCAGAAATGACGAGTCAGCATCTTCATCTTTGCAGCCAACAGACTCAGAAAACACTAGTTTATTAATAAACAATTCAAATGTCTCCTTGCTATTTTTTCCCGACATTCATAATCATTAGGCTACTTTTGCCAGTGCTTTGCGGGGCATATCCCGCCCGCCCAGAAGCCTATTTAAGACAATTCACATTTATTTGTAGCTTTTTTCAAAATACATATCGTTTCAAAGCAGCTTTGCAGAAAATGCATGCGACTAAATTACAATTTAGAGTGATCTGTTATCAGAGGTGACTGTGTGCAAGTAATCCATTTCAATTAAATTTTCATTCAGTTTCATTAATGCATTAAAAGTTAAGGCAGAAACAACGAGCTCATTTAAAGTATAGCCTACATGTTGTTAAATGATTAGGATACATAGATAACTTTAGCATTGGTGTTTTTTTTATAGACTCAAAATGAGTGTAAAAAACTGAAAAAAAATCTAACCACCTTTTTTTTTAGGTAATGTAATGTTGTAATGTTTTTTATTTTCATAAAATTGGTATCGAAAAAAGTATAGTTCAGGAACCGGTATCGCCATTTTTTTTTTAAACGATACCCAGCCTTAGGCACTGCTAAAGCTGTTTGTAGAACCCTAGTCTGCACACAGAGCACAAGCTTCAGCTCTCTAACCATTCTCTGTTAGTGACGGTGTGGTCCAGCACGGTTCCTGGCGAGGGGGTGCCGAAGTGGTCTGATCCATAGGAGTACAGGGTGGTGCTGATTCTTTTCTGCACCACGATGAAAGCCAGCTTCGGTTCATAGTTCGGGATGGTCTCGAAGCATTTCAGAATCTGAGGGATCTCGTAAAGCTCCACGGTCTTAAGCTGTCCGTCTGACACGCCGTCGCGATAGATGACGATCTTCTCGGGGAAGGCGTGGTTCACCTGTTTATAAAATGGTAGGATGGTCAAGCGTAAAAATACCTAAGCTGTTGAGTATTGAAATAGAAAAAATAATTTTTGCCTTCGACCGACTCCCTTTCGACAAGGCTAGAGCTGTCATTTGACATTTGTTGTAGAGCCTATATTTTATCTGATTAATATTTGTGTGTTTTTACCTCGTAGTATTTCTGCAGGGCAGCCAACAGACACACTCTGAAGCCGTTGATTATCTCCTCGTGAGGCATTTGGAAGGTGACCCTGGAGTACCATTTGGTCAGCATGCTAAACCAGGACAAACACAGGGTTAGGTTAGGTCTAATTCAAAGATCTCACATGTGCTGCTTTGTAAGCAGCGCAATTTAATTTCTGCTAAGGGTGCTCCGATTGATCGGGAGCCGATTGTTATCTGCCGATAATAGCTTTGTAAAGTTTGATCGGTGGTCTCTATAAAGGCCGATCAGAAGAGCGGATCAGTTGACGGAAAATATTTCTATGCGCAGCTAAAATTGCTTCACTACATTCACCAGTCTGGCAGTTCTACCAGGTGTCTGAAAAGGACAATAAATTTGCAACGTCTTTGCGGAGAGCAGAGACACTATAACGATAGCAACCCTACAGCAATGATTATTAAACCCTACAGCAATTACCGTAAAACTTCAAATAATAGCCGAGTCCCAAATAGACGCCTGTCTCTTTTACACGCCTGGTGTGGCTGCAGGTTTGGGTAAATAAAGGCCGGTCTCAAATAGAGGCCGGGTCTGTTTTTTAGTTTCGGGTTGTATTTAATCCTCAAACCCGCCAGATCGGCCGCTTTTTGGCGGCCGCCAAAGCACATTTTTGTCCCTCCAAAGCCTTTTTTTGATCGGCGAGTGATGTAGAATAAAATGACTGCTGCGCTTGACAGGGCGCGTTACGAGCAGAGAAAGAGAGAGAGAGAGAGCGCCCCGGCCGCGCGCGCGCACTCTCACGTCAACAACACGAGCGCTGTCTTGCTCTCTCTCCCTCGCGCATATTAATCAAAATCAATTGACGCGATAGTAAAAGGTCGGAAGACCGCAGTTTCACGTGGAGCATTTGGAGATTTTTAGAGATTAGAGATAGGCCTATACACTCAATGAACAACATCTCAACACTAAATTATAAAGGCCTGTCTCATATAGACGCCTGTCTCAAATACAAGCCGGTGCAGTTCGACGATTTGGGTAAATAAAAGCCCGGGCTACTATTTGAAGTTTTACGGTATTAAAACTGCCTTAGTATTCCCAAGCGGCTTTCTGTGCGCGTGCTTCCGAGAAGGAGTGGAACACGGACAACAAGTAAAGTGAACTTTGAGCTTTTAAAAACACACAGAAATGCAAAAATGCCCAGCTTGGTGAGTATTCGTCTTCTTTAAAAACCGTCTTAAGTGAACACAAACAGTTGAGAAATAAATTTGCAATTGGAATAATCGCATAAAACATTTGCGAATAAAGCAGCGTTTCCAAAATTGTCTATCTGAGAAATTGGAGCAAAATATCTGTGATAAAAATAAATGTTGCTGCTATCGAGGAAGCCACTGTGGCTCTATTTTTATATATTTCACGCGCACAGAAAGCCGCTTGGGAAACAGTATCACCGTTCATTACTTAAGGCAGTTTATTCAGTAAATGTGTTGCCATCGCATGTCTTCTTATCGGACAAATTTACTGCACTTTTTCATGCACATTTTTAGAATTTATGTGCATCTTAGGGGGCTTTCACACTGGGAACGTTTGTTGCGGTCTGAGTCAGAGCGGGATTTTTCCCGGCAACCCTGTAGCGTTGGTCTGGTTTTACACTTAACTTGATTCTATCAAACCCTGGTGCATTAGCGTTCAATTTACGTCATCACAAAAATATTAGGTTACCAATACCACTGTCATCCGCTCGAACAACTTGATGGAAACGCACCTAATTCGCATGTGTTTTGTTTTTTTGCTAACTTTGAAAAGATTCACTTCACGTTTGGATGGAAACCCAGCTAGTGTGAAAGCACCCTTAGTGTTTCCATTCAGTGTTTTTTTATTCAATATCCCAAAATCTGCATTAAAATAGGTGGATGGAAACCTAGCTTTTGATAATAATAAGGAATGTGTTAGATATATATATATTAGGGCTGCACGATTTGGGGAAAATGTCATATTGCGATTAATGAGGTCAATATTGCGATTGCGATATAATAAACAAATGGTTTCATGAGTCAACTTGCTTGGTTCTAAAGTAAAATGCACACACAGATTAGTGATCATTCTGTGTATTAATGTGTATTTCTCAACTCAAACTAGCAACAACAACTAAATGATTGATAACACCTATAATGATCAATAAACCATTAATGTCTGGATAAAAATGACGACACCCCCCACATTTTAAACGTTAATTATAGCCATCCAACATTACAGTGATTCCATCAATACAATTGAAAGCTATCAACTTTTAAAATATTTATTAGGCTTAAAAAATAATAATAACAGCTTTTAAATTAAATGAACTTCAAACAATCCACACATAAACCCATAATAAATGCCATATTTACCTGTGCCCTTCCTGTCTTAACAGGTAGGATTGAGGATTTATATACAGATTTATTTACAGAAATTGAATAAAGTTATCAAACAGTCTGCGCTGCATGAATTATAAATTATATATATAGACTAATCCTTATTAAACCCACAAAACTTCTTTAGTCAAGAGCAGTGAGTAATTTTCTGTTCCCTTTGTTCTTTGATTAACTTTACTGACGGAACGCTTTATTCGCTGCTGGCTCTTTAAGAGCAGCCGTTGCCGAGACGCGGATCTCTCACGCGCCTCATTCTCTCACAAGCACAACTCTTTTTGTCCATCATAAGACTGCTCTTATGTTATGAAGATAATCGACAAAACGACATTTTGGCATAATTGTGTGTGTGTTATTATTCGTTCAAGCTCGAAAGAGAACTGTATTCTGGCACGCGGTCTGTGCATGCGCATTATACTGGCGCGCGTTTTTCTGAGTCACATTCAGGACATTCACAGGCAGCGCGCTCTCTTTTGACTTCTTGTCGTGCAAAATGGTTTTAAGGCATTTGCACGAATAAGAGCGGGATCATGTAACACTAGTCAAAGGATGACAAAAAAGAAGAGATGCTGTGTTCATATAAAATCGCGGCATTTTGCGTTATATAATCGCATAGGTTTGACATCGCGATTACGATTGCGATTCGATTAATCGTGCAGCACTAATATATATATATATATATATATATATATAAAATCTGAATATGAGAATTATTTCTGAAGGGTCATATTACTGTTTTTGCTGTGTTTTTGATCAAATAAATGATAAGCATAAGAGACTTCTTCCAAAAACAACCTCAAACTTTTGAATGGTAGAGTTTATGTACTTTGTGATTTGGGATGTTAAATGAGTCCAACTGCACTATATTTCATAAAGTTACCTGTTGAGACTTGCCACAAAGCCCATGACAGATCTGCTCTTCTTGCTTGCGTCATGGTGAACATCCACCCCAATCACCATCAGGTATTTCTGTTCCAATGAAAATTAGTGGATAGAAGTTCTTCTTTTAGTTAATCCCATTTGCTAATATTTTTTTTTCTGCAACAATCCAGCATCAATACCATTCAGAAGGAATAATGCGTGACACTTAGGGCTCTTAAGTTCATGCCTTTTTTCTTTATCATGCATTACTTCCTATTATAGGTTATAAAAAATTGTGAACAAAGATAAATAAAGTGGGAAAAGTCATTTACAATGAAATTTAATCAAATTAATACTAATGCCATTTTAATGTTGTTCTTGCCAACTCAAGACTATTAATGAGTTTGCGGCTGCTGGTTTTGAGGTAATGTCTCCTAAAATATGGAGGAACAGTTTTATACTCATGAGGAAAATCAAGATGTGAACCCACGAAACTAATGCGTTAACAAAAATAAACACTAGACAATGGATCACACCTAGCTATCGTATATTGCTTCTCACTGTGCAGTGACCATTTTCAAGTTCATTCCCAATGCTCAATATTTACTTGAGCAGTTTCTTTTTAAATCAAATACTGAGTGACACACAGTACGGTAACTCCAGGCCCACCCGTGGGCAAAAGGTTTGATTCACACACACTCACCAGAGGAACATTCACTGTCCACAGCTCTCCTCCCAGTTTGCAGTTAATCTGCAGAAGGATCTTTTGAGCGATGCTGCGGAGTTTCTGTGGCTGGGAGATGGTCCGCACGTTAATGGCCTATAAAATTAAGAGTCACTGAGATTCAGACATGATATGGAATGTATGACTGTATTGTATAGATTTCTTCATGTTGAATATTCTGCTTCACATGAAAATATACCACATTTCCAAAATTAAAGGTGTTGTCTTTCAGTCAAAAACATTTTAATTACTGTTAAATCTACGCTACTATTCAATGGGTGCTAATAAGCTTTTTTCCCCAAAGAAATTAATACTTTTATTCAGCAAGGATGCATTACATTGATCAAAACACTTTTAAATTGTTTGAATTTAAAAAAAAAAAAAATTTCCAACAAATGCTATTCGTTTGACCTTTCTTAATCAAACAATCCTGGAAAAACAGGCATCATGATTTTCACAAAATATTAAGCAGCACAACTGTTTTTAACATTGAATTCTGAAGGATCATGTGACACTGAAGAGTGAAGTAATGGCTGTAAATTTTTTTTTTTTATTATTTATTATATTATAATAGAAAACAGTTATTTTAAACTGTAATTTCACTGTATTTCAAATTGGGCTGTGTTTTGATCAAATAACTGCAGGCTTGCTGAGCATATGAATCTTATTAAAAACATGGAAGAAGAAAAAAAATGCAAAGACATTGTGTTTCACTCAAACCTGTGATGGCACTGGACTCTGGATGCAGCAGAGCTTTTTGATGGCGCTGTACAGGTCATCTCTGTTTCCGGTCATGATGCACACGACCAGCTGCACACGGGGCTGAAAACCAGAAGAGAACTGATTTGAGCCAAATTAAGAACTATATTCATTTACTATGGTATTTAGATAATACTTCAATTTACTACAAAGCCAAAAGAACCATGGTCCTTGGAGATGTTCTTTGAGAGAATAGTAAACTTTTTTCATTGCAGTTTCGAAGGTCTATCTGTGTAGTTTTCTTCCTCACCTCACTGGTGAGTTGAGAGTGAATGCTCTTGACGAATGTCTCAGTTCGGTCATCCCGTAACTCTACGCGGATGGGCCGCTCAACTCTGATGCCCATTGGTCCAGCTACCCTTGTAAAAGTGTTTACCAGCTCCTCTGCCTGATCGGTTGCCCGCCGGGGAAAGAAAACAGCCCAGCAGTTCAGAGGGACCTGACAGAGAGGAATCATGGGACAGGAGACAGAGAGAGGATGAACTACAACTAGGGTGCAATGTGAAAGATCAGGGCTTTCAAATTCAATTTAGTCACATTCAAAACAACAAAAGATAATTTATACAGCCTAATTATCTTCTCTTTTACAGTTCAGCCAGAGATTAATTAAGTAGATTCACAAAAAATGGATAATAAGAGTCATTAATTCAATCAGTCTACACTGGTCCAGCTGTATTTTTTTGATTTACTAAAAACAAACCTGCTCAATAAGAGTGATTTTGTTCAGGAATCACACTACACTGGTCCAGCTATACGTTTTTGCTTTCACTAAAACAAACCAATTTATAAGTCAAGTCATCTTCATTTATATAAGTCGAGTCACTTTGTTCAGAAGTCAGACTACCCTGGCCCAATCAAGCCAAATGAGGCTGCTTTCTTTCTATGGTGTGAGACCGTCAGCATCAATTGTGCATTTTCTGACCACTCCCCCGCAAACCAATGACTACAGTGATTTTATTTTTTTTTCAAACACCCTGCGCCGTGTCCGAGCTCTGCTCTGATTGTTCTGACTCACAGTGCTGATGGAGGGGTCTCGAACCACCTCTCTGGACCAGTCTACTGACGGAGATGTGACGAAAGAGGCTGCATGTAAGCAGATGGTCTCGCTGGGCAGAATTCTTCCTTGAGTCTGTGCAGAAACAAAACATTTAAGTAATTCAAGTTAACTAAAAGAACACCAATGGATCACGATGAATGAAAAAGACGGTAAGCCAATCAATACAGTTAATTAAAAGGGTGAACAACACAGATGTACACATATATGACCAGTATGTGTCAATATAAGTGATTCTGAAAACTACTTGCATTGGATAAAATGAAAGCTTAATTTTGTCTAGTTGAAACAAAGTTCTCTTTTACTATACATCTAAAACAAAAAAGGGCCCTACACTAAATTCCACTGTCAAGTACAGTACGGAGGTGTGAGTTTCCTTTCTCACCACTAGAATCTCCTGGCTGATGCTGAGGCCCCAGCGGCCCAGCTCTGAGAGAGCTTCATTATTGCTGTTGATGTTGTGCAGCAGTTGTTTGAGACTCTGGGTGTGTTGCTCGGCTCCCACATTGATGTGCATGGTCAGATCCTGAAACACAGGGACCAAGAGGGATAGTTCGGTGTGACCCCATCTGAACAGTTTCCAAAATAAAGAGTTCACCCAACTGACTCAATTCGACACTTGTTAATGTGCCAAGATTGTTTGACTGGTGATGGATTCGTACCTTCATGGCTCTAAAATCTTTCCTCATTTTCTCAGGGATGCCAGTCATGAAGGAGAGTTCAGGCAGCAGCAGGATTTCACCTGTTATTACCTATTATGGAGTAGATAAAATTCACGTTAATAACAATCCCAATCCCAACAATGGCCAAGGATCATGAAAATCCTTACACATTGGTCACCAAAACAAATAATTGAGGAACAAAATCTGCCTCAATGTTTTTATGAGGACCCATTTGACCATGAGACTGGTTAGTATGTGATGGAAAAACTACACTACTATTCATAAGTTTAGAGTTGATAAGAATTTTTTATGCTTTTAGTAGAAAAGAAGCATCTTATGCTTACCAATGGTGCATTTATTTGATGAAAAATACAGTAAAAATTAGGGGTGACCCCGAATAGTCGAAGATTCGATGCTTCGATAGGAGGAGCCTGATTCGACTACCAATCTCACGGTCGAATCTTCGCAGATGTGTTATTAAACGAGGATTATGTCATTTTGGCTATATGAGTGTGCTCAATGTCTGATTTCACATAGAACTACTGGTTTTCTGTCAATACGTTAATATACAGCCTATTATGATAATGCTGTCAATAAAAATGTGCAAAGAAAGAAGCTTTTAATAAATATTTTTTTAACGTGCGTGCAGCGTGAATAAATCCAAACACCCCGTGACAGATTTAAGTTTCACTTTCGATCCGTGACCGACAGAGCGTCTTGTCGGCAGGGATTTAAATCTTTAAAAATGTCTGGGATAAGAAAATCTAAAGATGCACACCATCAGAAAGGATCTTCTCCAAGGCTGGATTTAGCATCAGGAAAACCATGATCGCACTTCTGCCGGCCAACGTTAACAGGTTGGTTTTCCTCGGGACGTTCTAAAACGCTTAACGTGAAAAAAGCTTTTAAAACGCTTAAATGGCACTTTTACGTGCTTAATGTAGGCCTATGTACACAGTAGGCTACACACCTTAAGAAACCATTCCATGTGCAGATAAGCAGATGAACCCAGAATATGAACGCAACGCGTTTCTCCTATAGAAAGTCACGTAAAGCTTTTTCTTTAACTGTTTTCAATGGGAGGAAAATGCTTAACGTAGCCTATAATAAAACGCGTTGCGTTCATATTCTGGGCTCATCTGCTTTTCTGTAGGCTATATAGTATGCTTTATTAATAAGGTGTGTACAGAATTTGATCTTTTAATATAACAGTTTTAGGACAAAGCCGTTAAGCGTTTTTCACGTTAAGCGTTTTAGAATGTATTTTATCCGCGCACACAATTTGAAAAGACTCAAACGGACACAGGCCTAGTGAAAGACTGGATTTTGTTTTTTCGATCAGGTATGGGTAGGCTACAAGTGATTTCAAAACATTTCAGCCGGTTCTAATTAGATTTTTGGATACTGTGAACACGTTTAGCTAAAAAGACTGCGGCTCCAGTTTAGCGTTTATTGTTTCTGCAGTTAAAAAGACAAAGTTGACAATCCTGGCCATACTTTCGTTATTTTAATAATTTCTTTATTTTTATTTTATTAATTGATCACTCGGGGTGATCTAATTAACTATTTGTGACTTGTGTTTTGAATATTTGTTCCCCTGCCCTTTAGGCATTTTGCACACATTTGTTCTGCTTCTTGTGACTTGATTCTGACTTATTTCGTTTTGTATTTTTATTTATTATAAATGTATATTGTGTTCTTAATTGTTCATTATTTTTCAGTGCATCGATGTTGCGCTGTAGGCCTACTTAGAGCATGCTCGTACAGGCAATTCAGCCGATTTAATTTGATTTGCATGTGAAATGCAAATCCTATCTGCAGTGTGGCCTTTCTGCAGTTATTTATGTTATTTCTTAGTTTTATTGATCCAAACTGTTTTTATACATTTTCTTCTATATCTTTGTGTGATGTTCTGTAGATCGCGGCTTTAAAATGTTAAAGCCCCGCCCCCTCCCCTCCCCCACACCACACACATGATTCGACTATTAGTCGACTATAGGCAGGACTTGACGAATCTGATTCGACTATGAAAATCCTTAGTCGGGGACACCCCTAGTAAAAATAGTGATATTGTTATATAATAAATATATTACATTTTAAAATAACGTTTCTATTTTAATATAATTTAAAATATAATTTATTTCTGTGATGGCAAAGCTGATTTTTAAAATCTAAAATGCTGGTTTGTTGCTCAAGAAACATTTCTTATTACATTTATTTGAAATCTTTTGTAACATTATAAATGTCTTGACCGTCTCATTTGATCAATTTAATGCATCATTGCTGAATAAAAGTATTTATTTATTTTAAATAAAATCTTAATGACCCCAAACATTTGAACAGTAGTGTATATGACTGGTACATTTTCTCAATTCACCTTTCATCGACAAGCATAGTAAGTAGCTATAAAAATGCAGACCCTGCCTACTAGTTACCAGGCCAAATAAATTACTATTAAATGTACAGCACCCAATGACACCACTAGATGACAGCATGGAGTGTGAATTCAGTCAGGCCTGTGAAACATGTTATTCAGACAACCACCGACTAACATGCAGCTGTCAGTCATTTCTAAAATATTTAAAAAAAAAACTCAAAACATTATAAGCAAACAAAACAGCATCTACTTCTAGTCCAACAATCCTGATATGCATTTATCACCTTTCCTCCTGGTTTGGACCTCTCTTTTGGACGATGGATGAGCAGTGGTTGGTCCAGTTCCTTAATGGTAATGCCATAGTTCTTACTGTGGATATAAAAAGCTAATTAGAAAATCGACACAACAAACAATAAAACTGTAATTTATCGCTTTAAACCAACATATATCTGTCATAATGGGCTACAATTTACGAATGCAAGGACATTCACAATGTCATTTGTGTCATATAATCCAGTTATACAATTTACTGTCCAGCTGTCGTGTCTTTTACATGCATTCTGGACTTAAATCAGAGAAGTGGGTTCCCAACATTGCACATGAACCTGTAATAATCGACAAACGTCGTCACAGATCCGTCAGCCAAGGTGAAGGTGTCTTTGGGAGACTTTGCCCACTCAATGTCATCGATACGGTAAGTGCGGTTGTTATAGCGAGTGATGACGATTGAACCGACAAACTCCTTTGTGCATTCATCCTGAAAACTCTCACGACTTCCTTGGTAAATCAGGTTCCTACGGCAGACAAACAGGTATTCGGAGACAGCATGGTTAAGCAATTGACATCATTGCACTGATTTTTGCTAACTGATTATAGTGATTATGAGTCTAAAGTTTAGCATGCATTTGAATTTTTTTTTTACAGATGAGATGTGATCCAAACCTAGTGAGCTGCCTTTCTGTCTACACAGTCGGCTGCTTTCTAAGGCATCATTCCCACTAACAGCGATTAAATCGCTGTTAGGAACTCTGAATAAATTTGACCAATTGTCTCTGACATTCATATTGCCTAAAATGTCCAACTCTCATTGAAAATGAATGTTACAAAAGCATCCTAACTGATGTGGAAGTTCATACGCAGGCTAGTGTTGTCACGATACTAGAATTTCTAACTTCGATACGATACCTTGAAAAATATCGATATTCGATACCATTTTCGATACCACGGAGAAAAAACTGCCACAATATTAAGGAGGTATTTTTTTAATTTAAAGCTAAATATAACAAGTCTAGAACATGACAATGAGGTATATTTTACATGAACAAAAATGTCCTGAGTTCTATTTGTTTATATTTTTTAATTGGACCAGAGCTAACATGATGTATTTTTATTACCTACTGTTATCAAAGATTAAAATATACTGTAACAAAAAAGCACTTAACAGTATCAAATTGGAGGATAGAGAGTCAGTAATGTATAATAATAAGATTAAACATTCAATTTTCAGTTAAAGGCATGTCATTATTGAATTCAAAGATGCCATTGTCTAGCTGTTTAGTTTAATTAATATCTGTGTAATCAAATTGATGATAATCGCTAATGAAGGAAAATTGCAGAACTAAATAATAATTTTTGAATAAAGTTAAATTACCAGTTAATTTACATTTGACCAAAGTTACAATATTTACTTGTCTAAGATTCCTCAGTCAGATTTAGGGCTGTTGGAACGAATTCCGAAATTCGAATATAATTCGAATATTTTAAAAATCAATACTATTCGAATGCTGAAGTTACTATTCGAATATTGTTTTTTTTATGTATATTTTAATTTTTTTATATATATAAACAGGAAAGAGGCCGACTATGCATAAATTGTTTTATTTGCACAAACGCGTTTCGGCGCGTGCCTTGTTGTGCAAATAAAACAATTTATGCATAGTGCGGCCTCTTTCCTGTTTAACGTTATATATTCTAATCATCAGGCCAGCATTCTTAAAGTTTAAGTTTAATCATTGAGTGAAGCCTGCTGCTATTCCCATTCATTATTTTTTTACATGCAATCTTGCCTTTCTCGCCACCGTGGCTTACACACATGTGAAAATGAAATGCTTTTGTTTCGTCTGATGAACAATAACGTTTTTGAATCGGAACACAATTGTGCACGTTATCCACGCTGTATCATCATAACAATACTGTCAAAAATGGTAAATGTTTAACAACGTAAAAAACGCCCGTGAAGCGCAAATATCTCGGTGAAAACTCAACGGATTCGGCGAGCACCAAACTCGTTGGAACCGTCTAGTCGAACTGAAAAGAACGATATAAGTTTCAGAATTTTTGGTGGTGTTTTAGCGGAGATATTAGCCGAAAACCATCGGTAGCGCTGCAACCATATTCAGCACGAATAAAATGTTTATTGTAATGTTAGATATCCCTCTAGTGGACAGAACGTGTAACAACAACCACATGCTATAGTGGCATTGGCGATCCATAAGCCTGAGTAATGTCGTAAATATTAATAATAGGATGAATTTGAACATTTAATATTCGAATATTATTCGAATATTAAATAAAATAAGGAATGGAATTCGAATAGTATTATAGAGGAAGATTGACAGCCCTAGTCAGATTATGTTAACTTTAAGAATTAAAACGAGACAACACAGACTCTTATCAACAACAATACTAGGCCATCTTGGTTAATGTTTCAGAAAAGTTCAAATGGGAAGAGTTACAGTGTTTCCTTGAGGATTTTTTTTAGCAGTGGGGGCAGGTCTGTCCAAACAACAAACACCTCTGATGCTGAGCATATAATGCTAAATAGTAGCCTACCCCTGGAGGCTGTTCCTTAAGTCTGTTTTCACCTATACAATAATTTTAAAAAATGAGTGATGTGAGGGATTATTGATAGTCAAACAATCTGTTGGGTGCCCGCAGCCCGCTCGCGTGTCCGCGCTATTCTCCGAAATGCCCGTTTCTGGTGTGTAGCTCGTGTCCGCGCTATTCTCCTACTCGCGGTGTGTAGCTCGTGTCCGCGCTATTCTCCGACATGCCCGCTCGCGGTGTGTAGCGCGTGTCCACGCTATTCTCCGACTCCGACATGCCCGCTCGCGGTGTGTTTTTTGCGCGTGTCCGCGCTATTCTCCGACATGCCCGCTCGCGGTGTTCTTTATCAACCAACCAAAGCCGGTCGCGGGGGCGCCGCCCTCGCCATCTTTCCATTCACTTCACTTTTGCTATTTAACCAGAGCGAATGAGACGAGTGCGTCACGTGTGGTGTTTGTCAACGCGCCTTTTGAGAGAAGTGAAAGTGACTGCTCGGCTAGTATCGATACTTATCGATAAATTAGTATTGGTACCGTTCAGATATTTCAGTATCGATATTTATCGAAATATCGATATTTTTGACAACACTAACGCAGGACAATTTATTATTATTATTTTTAATGAAATTTTATAATTTTTTATACAATTATATATTTTAATTTTTTATTCCATGTCAGCATCAAATGCTATCCACTGGCATAAATAGAGTAGTTAAAAGTACAACACACAATAAATAAATTCTAACAGCACTGTTAGAAAAACTGTACAAGTATGGGTGTGCGATATTGACAAAAAATATTATATATCGATATTTTCTAGGATTTTATCGATAACGATATTTAGATCAGATATTTATATTGTGCTTAGTGCATTTATTGTGTTGGTATCTTGGCAGGTTTAGGACTGCCGTGGACAGCTGACTCCTGAAGTTTATGATATTCTTCATAATCTGTAAATTGATTTTAACCTTTTATGGGAATTTTTACCTTTACATTTTTGTAACCTAATTAAATGTATGCATCATCTTTTGTGTCAAATTAAAATTTCAAATTCAATTAGAATAATAAGACACAATAGGGCTGCATTTAGATGTATTCTAATGCAGCTCAGTGGGGACATGAATGCATTTAAACTGCAGTTACAAATGCAAGAACAATGTTTTAATCATAAAACGTTGAATATTAGTATTTTGGTAGAACAAAGTATGGAACTGACAAAACGGTAATGGCTTTACACATGTGGACATGTCTGAATGAGTGATTACACTGATCAAACTCACATGATATCCAGCACAGAGTCGTTTCGCAGCACCTTATGTGAGACGTCCACAATGAGGTAGAGGCCACCATCAGTGTGCTTGATACTGGTGGAGTATCCAGGCCACACCTGAAGCCTGACAGACACACATTCACAAACACAGTTAGGAACAAACACTCACCAGGACCCTGAACAGAGAATCAGAATGCAAACCATTATTTTAAGTGGTGCTGATACGATTCACATGTGTCTGGTAATCATAAGGCAGGTGGAAAAATACCGAAGCTTAAGTCTAGATTTATTCAGGGTGAAACCAAACAATGTGGAGCACAGCAATTTAAGTTGGAATGTAATCGAGGACAATCAGGTTGGTGCAAAATACCTGTGTTTGCCGAGAACCACAACAGCGTTGGGGTCGTAATGGTTCCTGCCCACTAGTTTCAGCCCCAGTATTTTCATCACCCTGGAGCGGGAGAGAAAGAATGAGAGGAAAGTGAGAGATGTCAGAGCTGACTGTCAACAAGACATTGTAGCTCCGACTTGTCTCATAAGCACAGAAAAAGTGGAGCAATAATCCACAGGGCTCAACGATACGGCCTGTTTCACAACGCTTGCTCATGTGGTGCGCAAGCGAACAGCTTAACTACAACAGCAGGCTCACGTTGTGTTTTCACACTGGCAGCGTTTCTCAATACATTACTGAATATTTACTTTAATAATGGCCATAAATTATCAAATGGTTATTGGTAGGCAGCCTTTGAGATTTTTTTGCGATAAAACTTAATTATGATGATCTAATTTACATGAAGGGGGTGATCATGTTCACATTCAAATTGTCATTATATTATTGAATTATTATATATATTTTATAGTTACATACGATTTTACAACTTTGTTGTTATGACAACCTAACATGTGAAAACTGTAACGCTGCAAAAATAACAATTTAAACAACTTTACAGCTAAAACAAAAACATAAATGTACGATCATTTATAAAATCACAAGTATCACTTGTGCCATTAATAGGGGTGGGGAAAAAAATAGATTCTTAGATGCATAGCGATGCGGACGTGGACGATTCTGAATCAATTCACAAATGTCAAAAATCGATTTTCTAAAAATATCTATATTTTCTAATATTGAATATTGACGGAACGTAAAAGGCGGAACTATGAAGCGCGGAAGTGCAGCGCCCGGACAGTCTGTGGCATGCACATAACAGAGACGCATGATGGCTGAGCACGAAATACAAAATCCCTCTGAGTTAAAAACTAACGTATGGAAAATTTGCATAATTTCATTGTGGCCCATTTTGTATTTTTGTATGAGAATCTGAGAAAAATATCTGTTATACGTATGTTACACGTAGATTTACTGTACTGCCCTCCACAGTCACAGTGTGTATAAGTGCAATGCCAGTCACAAAAAGTTACATTTTGACTCTGCTCTCTGCAGGTGATCATGTAATTTTTTTGTATAAGCTGTTTTTGATTGTGGTATACAGCAACAATTTCAAGTCATAAGTCTTAGACTCTTTATCATTTATTGGGCAGCTTTGTATGTCACTAATTTTTCTGAATATGCGCAAGTCCACACGCATTATTTTTGTATGAGAGCTGCTGGTCCATAATTCTATATTTTTGTATGAAAGATGTTTGTGATTTTATTCTTGTGATTTCTTTTTTTTTTTGTATTGCTCAATTGCACATAACAGGAGGATGTTGGTTATAAGTCTATTATTTTATGTAAAAGATTCAGAATATGCTGAAGTTTGTATTAATTTACTACAAGTATGCTGCTAGTATAGGCACACTTTTCTTTTCCTGTTGGTTCTTTGCAATGTTGGGACATATGCTGGCAAATGTAACCTTACAGTTGACTTGCCAAATCACTTCCATTTGTTTTATTAATACAAGATATTGGAAGTAAATTCTTTATGGGTCATTATAAATACTTTTCCTTAAAAGTACCAAATAGTCACACACAAAAAAAAATGCCTCGATAATCGATTTAGCATCACAGCCCTCTGAATCGTAATCAAATCGAATTGTGAGGTGCCTAGAGATTCCCACCCCTAGCCATTAAACACTCCAAAAATTGGCCCAATAATTTTCTATGCCATTAAACACTCCAAAAATTGACACAATAATTGTCTATTGTAAATACCTCACTGTAACCTTTTGGCCTTTCGAAGACAAATAAATTGTTGTGCTGTAGAATGAGTTTAACTTGTATTGAACCTATAATTTTGGTTTAACATGGAACGGAAGCCATAGTCTTCATTTCTCATCGGGCTGCTACATCACGCGGGCCGTAATGCGATTATACTTATTTAATTTTCCAAAATTGCTTGTCTGATGATCCCATGTCTGAACTTTAAAAGACGCAGTGGAGGGAAATGGAGTGAGGCAGGCGCAGGCGAGCGGTCTCTCAGGAGCATGTTTTCACTCCTGGCTATCAAGAGCAAAGGGTGTTCAGTCCCCACCGAGACCGCAGCTAATTGTAGATTTCAAACATGGTTGACTTCAGACAGGCCCAGTGCAGAGACTCCAGGACAACACACGAGGGAATCCACTGAGTGATATGACTGCTAAGGGTTTTGTCTTACAAGAGAAGAGTTCTCTCTGTAACAGAGATGGAATAATTATGCCTAGTGAAAACACAGAGAGATCTTGCATTCTCTCAGAGGCCGGGCTATTCAAGTTTGACTTTTTTAACCCCCTGGGGTCGGCTATCGCGCCGGGCGATTGTCTCGCTTTTTTTCTTATCAGTGCAAAAGAGACTCAAAATACTCGGTTGATTTTGATCTTACATATAAGTGTGATACATCATTAGATCCTGTTAAGTTTCTTTTTTTTTTGTGGATACTCACAATAAAAACAAAGTGTTGTGCTTTTCACCAAATAAAGATAAACAAACATGATGCGAGTTCTGCGTTCTCTCTGTCAGTGAAGTCCATTCTGAAATGCGTCCTAAGATTAACTGTAACTCCGCGATTACTTGTCACACAGGCACGAGAGATTTTTCTTTATGAAGCTTGAATTCTCTTCTTTTAAATGAAGTAATTTATATAAAAAACAAATATTCTCAGTTTATGCAATCTGTATGAAAAGAGAGTGCTGTCAGTATTTTTTTTCCCAGCTCATTACACTTCATTACGCGTTAATCTGACACGCCCACGGAGGACGCGCGCTATTCAAACGCAAATGTCGAGGCAAGCCATGACAATGCCCACATCAGCCGTTCCACCGCGGCGGTAAAATGTGTGGTGTATTTGCTGCCTTTTACCGCTAAGAGGCGCTACAATCATAGACTCTGAAAAGTGTTCGTTTATTCCGGTTTATTCTCTCTAATGCGTAATCTGCTACCGCACCGCGGCTGATTCAGAGCGATTGAAAGCTGCTAGCAGATGAATTCAACAAGTGAAACGTAGTTAAAATAATTCATAATCACAATAATGAAATTAGGCTACTGAAATGTAATTGAATAAATAATGAAAACATTTCAACATAAAACATTGCAATAAAAACATTTAGGCTACATCAATTAGGCTTTACAACTTTAACAGCGTACAGACGGTATAGCTCAGTGATCAACGCAACAACACGAGCTTCGAGGAGCTTCAATCGAGCCGAGATCGAATCTCAATGTAGCATACATGTTGTTAACCGATGTTGTCCTACAGCGTTTATATTTTACCACCTTGATGCTTAAATAAGTAACTGTTTATAACTGTTTACTTATTTAAAGTCAAGAGTTTTGTTTAATTATCATTACAACATAAATTTGCTACATTCCTGTAGAACCACAGCCGCTGCACAAACGACAAAAACTGATGAAGGAAGATTGTCAGCCGATTGCATCAGAAAATGAAAATGAAGAAGCTCGTCTTTAGTCTGCTAAATTATTGTGTAATGTAAAAGAACACTAAAATTACTTAAGTTTGAAACCAAGTTCGAACATTTCAAGGTTTAAATAAAGTGTCGGGACAGTTTTTTTTATTTAAAACAGGGTTGCATCGGGTTTAGAGTTTATTTCTTTTGCATGCAAAATAAGAAACACTAGGCTAATCTTATTCTTGCGACATTTTAAATTTGTATTGCCAAAGAAATTACAGCTAAATTAAACAATTAAAACAGTACAAAACGAAAATTGTCCAAAGAAACATAATTAAATTAAAAACATGCGTTTCTCTTTGCCTCTCTCGCGCTGGATCTCTTTTTAAGTTTATTTAGTCTCCCTCGCTGCGCGCGCCGGGTCTCTCTCGAAATTAAAAATTTCAGGGTAAAAACACATCATACAGCTGATAATACTGTATATGTCGCTGCGTGTCAGCCATACAAATCACGAAAAAATGATTTAGCCTTTAATTGTAGCTTCAAAGACACAGCATGCCTTGTTGAATTCACCTTACAATAACTTCAATTGAAATTATGTGTGAAAAAAACTTTAAATAGGCTACAATAAATAAACTACAATATTTATAATTTAATAAGATATGGGGCCTACATTTAGACACAGATTTATCCTTACAATAATTTTGCCTGCTCATCAGGCTGGCTATCCGACACTCTCCATATGAAAGAGGAACATTAACACCTTTGTCCAGCAACTGTCCCTCCAACCCCCCATGCTATCGGAGTCTGAGGCTGACTTAACACAAAGAGAAGTCGCAATTCACACTTAAATCGCTATTCTAGACAGTGTTGATAATGAAGGAATTAAATGATTTAAGTTACATGTAGCCTAGTGATATTTCTGTCATAAAAGTTTATTACTAAATATTTCATTATTTCAATAATTGATGAAATAAAACTGGTTTGGGCCAGCTTTTTCCAAGCAAAACTAAATATAATCTGAAAAAACGCATGTTAATTTGTTGTCATGAACAAAATGTTCAACTCAATATTAAAGTCTACAGGGATCTTTGGATCCTTACAACCAGGCATGCAATTTGTGAATTAAGTTTTTATTTTTTGTATTATTCAAATAAATATCGAAACACGGTGCTTCGTGGTAATGCTGCTAAATTAAATAACATTTATAGAATAATTATGAACTTAAATGAAACAATATCGCAACATTTCGACAAATACATTATTTGATCTGTTTTTACATTTTAATTCAGGGCGATTTAGCCTACATTTAATTAGAGCGAGATTTTCACCCTTGTCTTGTCATTTTCTCATTGGGAAGCGCTTACATTACATGTTTGAGTAGATCCTCTGTACCTCTCGTTTTCATATGGATTAGCCTACATAATCAGATAACATTTATTAGCCTAAATATTTAGACATTTAAAGGCTTTAGACATAGCCGATTTCTTATCGTGACTGAGCTGAAGTGGCTTTCGGTTCATTTTTGTGACGCGCAGTTCCCGGAGACAGAGACGACAGATATACTGTTTTTGTCGTTAGCCTAATATGAATACAAGTTTACAGTTTTGAACGATGTAAGCTACTCTACTCTTATCTGTATGACCAAAAAATTACGGAGTCGCCTATTAAGTTATTTTAGCTGTAATAATGAGAGAAATAAATTAATCTAAATGAACGCGCCGCCGTGTTTGTCGAACACTAACTCACCATGCCAGAATAAAACCCGACTTTAGAAAAATGCATAGGGCCACTCGGCGTGGTGTGCCAAAACACTTAATTATAAACTTCAATATTTCATTCAAAATAATCTCAACACGCTTTGTGAAATTTTGAAAAGCCGTGCATGCATTAGGGCCACTGGAACTAATGAACAACTGAAACGCTGGTTTTGATTTTATTGTTTGTCGTTTAAACGTGCCTGTTGCATATCTCTATTTTATATATTTGATATTGGTGAAGTAGCCTATAGCATTGATTAGCTGTGGAGGGAGGGGTGTGGGGATTAAAATAATTCAGCAGAAGCAGGGATGTTTAGACGAGAAGGAAATCCCAGTCCCCCCTGGCAAATCACACTTTACTTAAAACCATGTTTTTAAAAACTCTAGGTTGTAGGGAACAGACCTCTCTGCCATGCGCGCGCATGGTTTGGGGCACAATATCTGTCTCGCATGCACGCTCGCTCTAGATAGATTACGGGATATTTTAACTAATTTGCGGTATAACTAGTCGATCACGAGTGGCTCAACAGGTAGATCTATAGATAAACTATATCTTTTAGGAATTTGACCGACCGGGTTGACACTTCAGCGTGAGAAATCGGGGGTGTGGCGTGAGAGCGTGAGATTTGGGTCAATTGCGTGAGTCTCACGCTCAATGCGTGAGAGTTGGCAGCCCTGAAAAAAAAAAATATATATAGTATGTATATATATATATATATATATATAGGCTATATAATTTATTTTTTACAGAACTGCTTTTGAAATTACGATTGGTAGCCTATTATTATACAGATGCAAAGTCGTTCTGTTGGATACTATTTTGTTCCTTAGTGTAAAATGGAAATGCATGATAATTGTATTTTATAAATATAAGCAAAAAAACTGTATGGTGTAACAGAGTTTTAGAGCTAGACAAATCTAAATAAATCTAAAACTTACAACAGACCATGTTTGTGCGGGATTTGAACCCGTGTCATCTTGATGATGAACGTAAGTTCTACCGCTCGGCTATGAATTTTCTCACTGAAAAATACCCAAACGTCTGTTTCTGACATGAGCGAGAAAACGTTTTGTCTTTAGCCTGTGAGTGTAGGCCTATACTTTAGCCTTTTACAGTTTTAAAACATTATATCTTATCTGTATGACCAACAATTACGGAGTAGGCTATAAATGTTTGTTGTAGGCTTATTTGGAAATTACCATAACTTGTAGTATTTCATCCTTAGGCTACAGACATTAGCCCCACTTACGTTTTGCTAAATGTCCCTTTGCGCCACCTGGCGGTCATTTCGCGAACGACTTGAACGACTGAAATGCGACTGGTTTATTTTTACCGCGGTGGATGGCTAAAAATGGTATGTGGATGGCTAAAAGGTGTGACTAAAAATGTGCTTTTGGCTTTCATTTATATTTTGATTGTTTGTATATATATATATATATACACTACCGTTCAAAAGTTTGGGGTCGGTACGATTTTAAATACTTTTAAAAGAATTCTCTTCTGCTAACCATGGCTGCGCTTATTTGATTAAAAATACAACAAAAATCAGTTATAGTATTAAATATTATTCCAGTGTAAATCAGCTGTTTTCTGTGTGAATATATAGTAAAGTGTAATTTATTCCTGTGATCAAAGCTGAATTTTCAGCATCACCAGTGTCAGTGTCTTCAGTGTCAAATGATCCTTCACAAATCAGTATAATATGAGGATTTGATGCTCAAGAAACATTTATTATTATTATCAATGTTGAAACAGTTGTTGGTCTGTCAGTTGAACAGTTTTTTTTTTTTTTTTAGGATTCTTTGATGAATAGGAAGTTCAAAAGACTTTTGTAACATTATAAATGTATTTACTTTCACTTTCGATCAAATTAATTATTCCTTGATAAATAAAAGTATTGATTTCTTTCCTCCAAAAAAATAAAAATAAAATTCTCACTGACCCCAAACTTTTGAACGGTAGTGTATATGTGTGTATATATATAAATAAATAAATATTTATACACACATTGTCCTTGCATTCTTTCTTGTGTGACACCCCTGAATGAAAGGCTCATTAGTATGCAGTTTGCTCAGGTGAGAACTGCCTAATTATTCATGAGGGGGTTGGGCCGTTCCGCCCATCCGCATATTGCCTTTGCAAACAAAAAAATGTTTTTCACAATTTAAAACAATCTATTGTTTTATGTGAATGATTAGGCAGAATGATTTTCAGATCAATTTGAAGCAAAAACTCTAGGCGACAACATCCACTAGTCAAAAGTCTTGTGGACAGATATTTAGTATGTTATTTGTGGCCTTATATTAGAAACTTTATTTTTTAGTTTTTTCAATAACCACGCATAAACAATATTCTCTCAAAAATACAAACATGTACATACATGTTGCTCACATATTATGGTAGCCCTGTGTGTGCTATATAGAGTGTACTTTCACCTGTGCCATTAATATGTTTATAAGCAACTGAAAAAAGCAGAAATGTCAGAGCATGCCAAAACATCTCAAGGACCCCGCAAACACCTCAGACCCCAGAGGGTTAATGCTATTTTGTCTTTCAATTACTGTGTAGTTTTAATGGTGCACACGTATGATTATTTCAGTATTTGTGAGCATAAAGGCCTGTACACACCGGGACGAATATCGGCTCGCGTTATTCGTCAGCGTTTTTCAACGCGTTTTTTGTGTTCACACCCAAGCGATTTTCGCTGAAGATGAGCCGAGTGAACACGCAAATTCATTCCCTGACATTAGATGGCGCTTAATGTAAAACAGAAATACCCCGGTCCACAAAGTGGCGCTGCGCAACTACGCTTCTGACACTCGCTTGTCACTCAGAAGAAGAGAGCAAGTTTGTCGCGTTTGTTATATGGTTCTTTATTGTCGTTGGTGTCTCTTTATAAAGACACCAACAAGACCAGCAGCTCTACTCATCTAGCCATACATCTTCCTCGTCTTATTTCTTCCCGGCAGAGTGTAGACGCTGTATATCTTCTTCGCCATTACGTATGTGTGCTCGGCAAGACCGTTTTGTGTTTGAGCGCCCCCAAGTTGTGTTTTACTGTAACTTCAGAAGCTCCAGACACGTGAGCAAAAGCGCCAATCTCATTGGTCGGATAGTTTTTGACGCGGCGCGTCAAACCAAAAAAACGAACCCGAGGCGTTTTTAAAAAAATGACGCTTTTACGCGTGGCGTTTTACGCGTTGGTGTGAACACTCACATTGGCGCCCTTTGTTTAGTCACGAGGCGTTAAACGTCGGCGAATAACGCGCGCGAAATTCGTCCCGGTGTGAACAGGCCTTAAGACTTCTTTCAAAAACATCAAAAAAATCTTGACGACCCCAAACTTTTGAACGGTAGTGTAAAAGACCTCTGTTATAAGTGGCTAACCTTGACATATCGACAATTTCATTTGAGGCAAACTATTTTTCTCATGGTTCTGATGTCACAACCTCACCTGTTTTTGCAGCTCAGTTTGCATAAATGAACCAGGGAAGGTTCACTTTGCATTGTGAACATTACATTATGTCTACATACAACATCAGACTCTCGTTTCAAACCATTAGTGAGGTCATACATTAATAAAAGAGAGAAATTGTATTATCTCAAAAGAGGATATTCCAAACCACGAAAGAGCAAAACAGGGAAAACAACTCAAAAACACATTTAACCTGTTAAGCTTCACGAGGACGCAATTAATCGTTCTTTGTTTAAATAGTTTAAAGTTACTATTAGAATAATGTTATTACCTTGACAAACTATTCATCATTAAAAAGATAAAAGACTCAAGTTTCAGTATTTGACAACTATTTTATTCTGAGAAACTTATAGTGACAGTTATGTCTTAATTTGTGTCAGGAGTTATGTAATAAAAAAATGATACCTTTAATATGAATTATGAGCGTCAGCCGCTCCCATTCAGAAAAAAACCTCCTGTGCTGTCGTCATGAGAGTGCTTGACAAAACAACGTCCCTCCGTGTTTTTAGCTCAAAAATTTGCAGAACTGATAGATTCTCATAGGTTTACGTCAGATTTCTATAGAGAGGAATAATATTTATTGAATTTATACCCAAATGTGCCGGTGTAATCATTATGAGTGCTGGATACTCAGATGTACTGTTTTCTCAATCCATACTGGCAGCCTGAGGGCGCCTTGTGCACATTTAGTCCATATATGGAACACATGAAGAAGAGCCATAACATGTGAGTCCCTGACATAAACACAGCTTCTAGAGATCGCGGTAACATGCAGATAAAGACGTTTTGGAGACAATAAACATACAGTGGGGAGAACAAGTACTTGATACACTGCCGATTTTGCAGGTTTTCCCACTTACAAAGCATGTAAAAGTCTGTATTTTTTTTATCATAGGTACTCCTCAACTGCGAGTGACGAAAATCACATAAAATCACAATGTATGATTTTTAAGTAATTAATTTGCATTTTATTGCATGACAAGTATTTGATCACCTACCAACCAGTAAGAATTCCGGCTCTCACAGACCTGTTAGTTTCTCTTTAAGAAGCCCTCCTGTTCTCCACTCATTACCTGTATTAACTGCACCTGTTTGAACCCGTTACCTGTATAAAAGACACCTGTCCACATACTTAATCAAACAGACTCCAACCTCTCCACAATGGCCAAGACCAGAGAGCTGTGTAAGGACATCAGGCATAAAATTGTAGACCTGCACAAGGCTGGGATGGGCTACAGGACAATAGGCAAGTAGCTTGGTGAGAAGGCAACAACAGTTGGCGCAATCATTAGAAAATGGAAGAAGTTCAAGATGACGGTCAATCTCCCTCGGTCTGGGGCTCCATGCAAGATCTCACCTCGTGGGGCATCAATGATCATGAGGAAGGTAAGGGATCAGCCCAGAACTACACGGCAGGACCTGGTCAATGACCTGAAGAGAGCTGGGACCACAGTCTCCAAAAAAAAACATTAGTAACACACTACGCAATCATGGATTAAAATCCAAGCCAGCGCATGTCCAGGCCCGTCTGAAGTTTGCCAATGACCATCTGGATGATCCAGAGGAGGAATGGGAGAAGGTCATGTGGTCTGATGAGACAAAAATAGAGCTTTTTGATCTAAACTCCACTCGCCGTGTTTGGAGGAAGAAGAAGAAGGATGAGTACAACTCCAAGAACACCATCCCAACCGTGAAGCATGGAGATGGAAACATCATTCTTTGGGGATGCTTTTCTGCAAAGGGGACAGGACGACTGCACCGTATTGAGGGGAGGATGGATGGGGCCATGTATCACGAGATCTTGGCCAACAACCTCCTTCCCTCAGTAAGAGAAAATTGAAGATGGGTTGTGGCTGGGTCTTCCAGCATGACAATGACCCGAAACACACAGCCAGGACAACTAAGGAGTGGATCCGTAAGAAGCATCTCAAGGTCCTGGAGTGGCCTAGCCAGTCTCCAGACCTGAACCCAATGGAAAATCTTTGGGGGGAGCTGAAAGTCCGTATTGCCCAGCGACAGCCCCGAAACCGGAAGGATCTGGAGAAGGTCTGTATGGAGGAGTGGGCCAAAACCCCTTCTGCAGTGTGTGCAAACCTGGTCAAGAACTACAGGAAACGTATGATCTCTGTAATTGCAAACAAAGGTTTCTGTACCAAATATTAAGGTCTGCTTTTCTGATGTATCAAATACTTATGTCATGCAATAAAATGCAAATGAATTACTTAAAAATCATACAATGTGATTTTCTGGATTTTTGTTTTAGATTCCGTCACTCACAGTTGAAGAGTACATATGATAAAAATTACAGACTTCTACATGCTTTGTAGAGAAAAAAAGGTGTATCAAATACTTGTTCTCCCCACTATAATTGCAACAATATATGATTTATCTGTGTTCTTCGAGCCATGTAAGGTATTTTTATAATAATAAATTATATTTATAATGTAATGCTAATCAATATAGACTTTATCATTGTGCAGAATACTATAAATAATATATTTTCTGTCAAAAAATTTTATCCGAAGAAGGTTTATCACAGAAGGTTATTTAAAACACTCGACTTGCATTGTAAAATAAGTTTGGAGCAAAAACATGGTTTTAATTTCACAAATTCTCATGTATTGATGGTGTGCTAAGCTAACATGCTACCTAGCCCTCAGATGCGCCTGCCACCAAGCGATTATTTTTATGAAAATTTTTAAATAGGAATGCTTAATGAAATGTTTCTTTTTTTTAAGAAGGGCATTTGATACAGTTTCAAATGTGAAGTGAGAACTTTGAAAAAAGAAATTAGGGATTGAAACAGCGTGAATAGCCAGCCGTTAGTAATTATAATGAAGAAAAAAAAAAACCATATTTAGAGCCATAACCAGGCCGGAGATGTGTGAATGTGTGCAGGGGAGACTGAGACTGAATGGGGCTCATTTGCACCACAAAACAATAGACTGAATGGATCCTAAGATGATTACAATAAACATCAGTTTGCATTTTAGAGTCTAATCAAAATAAAGTCATATTACATGATTTTTAAAAACATTTAATTACATTCAGAGTTTTAGACTTATCTTCAGATTTTAAATATAATATGGTCAGACATGTGGCTTTAGCTGCAGTGCATTTCTAGATTGATACAATGCATACTTCAATATTATTTTTATGAAGATATTTCATAAAAATACATTTCTAATAACTTTTAAAAACTTTGAAGCCATTTATAAAAAAAAATATCATTATGACAATAATTAATTCTAAATTTACAATAAACTGCCAAGTGTCAGCTTTCAAATGAGACCATACTTGTGCTTTTAGTGCAAAGGGTTCATGAACTGTATCTGTTTTAGTTTGGGTATGCCATTTCTGGGGATTTTTCAAAAGTGGGGGTGCTGGCTAACAGGTTTACTCCCGTAGTGTCTTGAAAATCATGATACTATACAGATAGAAGAGAATACACACCTCCTTAGAACCACGTTGTAGAATGGGATACACAGGTCAGAGCTGGGAGGCAGAATCTTTGTCAACTGGATCTTGATGTCGATCTCCTGATTGTCGGTTTTTCTCTCAGCTTTAAGATGAACAACCTGTCACACAGCAAAGCCAAAGTAAACTTGGGAAATGAGGAATGTTTAAAGTGGAAAATAACAACATACAAAGCATACAAACCTCTTCAAGACGTTTTGGCAGATAGAGGATAGATCCGTCAAAAGCCACCACCTCTCCCGTGGTAGGCCGATGTTCCTTCATCATACCGAAGCGCATACCGATAGACTCAATGTTCGGGCTGAAATTCAATAGCCGATCATTCACTTCATTAATCATGTGTTCTAAAGGAAATGCTGCTAATCATAATTATTCAATCAATAATGGTCACAATATAGGCCATGAACTAAAATGTCTACTTTATTCTGACAGGCAGGGGCAAACAACTTGTTTCCTTTAAATAATGCACATGAAAAACCCATGTTTAAAGGTGCACTAATGCATCTTCATTGTTTGCTGGCCATTACTGATCTGGAACAGTCAATATTAGACAGCATTAGCTCTGAAAACTGGTCGAAGTAACTTCTGAAGTTTGTGTTTATTAGGGGTGTAACGGTACACAAAAATCACGGTTCGGTACGTACCTCGGTTTTTAAGTCACGGTTCGGTACGTTTTCGATACAGCAAAAAGTAAGAAATGCCAGAGAATTTCCTATTTGTTAAAAGAAAAAATATTTTTTAAATAAGTGTGAGTTTTCCTACATCTTGAAACTTTCAGGTCTATAAATGGGTGTCATCTTTGAAGGATGAACAAATAATGTTTTGGTCATCATCACATTAAAAATAACATTTAAATATATGAAGAGTTCAGATGCAAAGCCATTTGAAATTTTCTTCTAGAATGATCATTTTTATCAAGCTTGTATATTTAAGTTCAGTAATTTCACTTAAATGGCAATGAAGATTACCTATTAATTGTCATTTGAGTGAAATTACTGAACTTAAATATACAAGCTTCATAAAAATGATCATTCTAGAAGAAAATTTCAAATGGCATTTATAGGCTTTTGCATCTGAACTCTTCATATATTTATTTATATAATATTTGAGTTTTGAAGTGCTGGAAAAAGATGTG
The DNA here is from genome assembly GCF_029890125.1 of Rhinichthys klamathensis goyatoka. NCBI lineage: Eukaryota > Metazoa > Chordata > Actinopteri > Cypriniformes > Leuciscidae > Rhinichthys > Rhinichthys klamathensis. The sequence continues at coordinate 3,378,606 of NW_026606735.1, read as the reverse complement.
TGAAGTACTTGAAAGCATTTCACTATTCCAGCCAAACTGGTTACAGTTAGTGTTACTATATTAAATCCATGGTGAATGTTGCTGGTCTGTGGACGTAAAGTATTACTAGTTCATTCACGGCACAATGTTTCTCCTGGTGTCCACGTCAGCGCTGTTTGATCTAATAGAGATCAACGGTTAATTATGGAGAAATGTGAATGCTTCTCACTAGATCTCGCAGCGATGTTATTACTTCAGTGGCGAATTCAAATGTTTTCTTCACTGGATCTCTTAGCGCTGTGTAGTGACAGTGTCGCTTGATCGAGATCGGCTCGCGCTGCACAGATGTTGCTGGTCCGAACTTATAAACGATCCGTGAAGCACAATATAAGGAGTAGCGCAGTTTCGTTCCGCTATCATTACGCTTGCCATTTGATGTTGCGCAACGTTGTGGTGATCGCGCCAGCGCGAATTTTGTCGGCAGGAAAAATGGTCCAATGAATCGTTCGGTTTGTATGCGCACCGAACCGGAAGCCTCGTACCGAAACGGTTCAATACGAATACATGTACCGTTACACCCCTAGTGTTTATGTTTCCAATGGGGTCAATTATAAGTGTCCTACTGTGTCAGTGATGTGAGCTTGTTTAAAAAAATCTGGTACAAAAAAAAACCCTTTTGTCCTCTGGTCATGGGACTTCAATATGGTAGCCACCATATGGAGGGACCACCATCTGAATCACTACATATGTCAGATATGACAACATTAGGCAAGGCTGAAGACTTTATCTAAATTGAATGTACATCATTTTAAACATTTGTCAAAAGTAGAATTCAGATCTTTGTGTAAAACCGTTTCAAGAAATGGGCTGAGAACTTAAAACAGCACTGAGAACAGTGTGCACAACATTTTTCTGTAACTATATATGAGAACCTGTGGGCACAAACAATGTTTTGAAACAATTTTTAAAGACCCCTCCAGTCAATAATTTTATCCTTTAAAACAAATTTTTGATCATCAAAATAATACATTTAAATGTTTTTTATATAGTACATGCAGAGCCATTAATATGCAAATTGGTCCCCGCCTCCACTAAATCATTAAGTTAGGTACCGATCTCTGTACTTTCAAGGGCACCGACCGAATTATGGCGCTATTACCGAGTAACGATTCACATTTAATCAATCGGTGCCAAATTTCGGTACCTGAGAACACATCTGGGCGCGAGACTAAGACTATTTAAATTTAAATGTTCTGCGTGTCTCTGTGTGAATGAGTGGTGCAGACATGAGGTTTCATTTACCACACACACACTGAAGCACGTGTGACGCTCGCAGTGTTTTTCAGCCTCTGCAGTCTCACTATATGAGAACATGAACGCATTTCCAGAGCCGCTCTGAGTGATGTGAAAATGTGAACGGTACCCAACCCTCGTCACACCAGCTCGGACTACCTGATACACTGTTAACTGTAGTAAACGCTGAACAATGGCAAGAGGGAATATTGATTTAATTCAGCCATATATTTTTAAATTGGAAACATTTAGAAGTAGATGGAGAGAGAATTCGTCTACAAGGTCGTAGAAATGTAATGCATTTTATCTATCGTTATTTAAACAGAGTCGGACATCAGCATCCTAATGAAAAGCCCCGCCCCACAAGTTAACGAAATTGGTTATATGTTTGTGATGGTAGGAAACAGTAGCGGCTTCAAACCACATTTTTGAGACCGTCTTTGGTACACTGCATTTGTACCAAGGAGCAAGGAGAAAATACTCAGGAATGGTGTTAACTGAAGAATTTGCTCATGGTTTGTATGAAAGCATATTAAAACACCACATAGACATATAAACAAACAACATTAAAAACTTGATTATAACCACAGGGTGTCTTTAAGACTCACGTAAATGTAACATGGTACTGAAACACAGCATCGTTTTTGCAGCAGATGGGAATGTAGTTTGATCCGATGGATACAGGACTGCCTTTGGTTCCTATTTTATGCAGAGGCTCCCTGAAGAACACATTGTAGAAGAGACACATGAGCTTGTACCAACTGGTTGGATTGATTTGTTGTAAAGAACTGCACCAATCAAGCGATTAATTTGCGAATTAGGCAGAATTGTCACAATTCAGCTAGAATATATATAATGTAAAACTAACATACTCTATTTTTATTATAAGTCTTAATAACAGTTAATATTTTTGTGGATTGTTTGATGAATAGATTGTACTAGGGCTGCACGATATATCGAAAAATGATTGTTATCGCGATAATAGTATATGCGATATCCGTATCACAGAGAGGTGCGATAAATTACATGTATTTTATGTGCCAAGCATTTGTGTGTTGCGTGCATGCATGGGTTGTTTATCCAAATTCGACCAATCAAATGGGGCCTTACTATCTTTACACCCGCCTCCCCAGTAGGTGCTATTGCTATTGGCTAGATCGGGCCCAAAGGGGAACATAGTGGCTCAGAGCAGAGAGTGGAAAATAAAAACTAATGGCGGGAGTAGAAACAAGTGAGGAAAATGACAACAGCGAAGAACCTGTGCCTAAAAAGAACTGTACGTCTGAAATATGGCAATATTTTGCCTTCAATAGAGAAGAAGTGTCACAAATGCAGGTACTGTGTAAGGGGCCGTTCACATATCGCGTTTAAAAACGCCTGGAAGCGCGCCGCTATCTCCTCCTTTCCACAAGCGCTTGCGTCTGTCGTTGCTATGCTACCATGAACTGCACTGAGCGCTTTCCATGATGACAAATAAGTATCAGCCAAAGATTAATTGATTTCTAGCCCTTGTATTAGCTTTACTTCGAGATATATTAATGGAGATGAGAAATAAAAACCCACCCTGTACAACTATGATCAGCTGTTCGGGCAGAGCTTTCGGTGTTGTTACGGAAAGGTCGAAGCTGATCATTGGTTTTTGTGACATGACCTGCGGCGAGCTTGCGACATTCTGAAAAGTTGAGATGACACATGGAAAAACGTGCTTCCATTTTGAGCGTGCTTGCCGCGCGCATGCATTTGCAATAACGAATTTGCACGCGCATAAAACGCGATATGGAAACATAAGTGACGGTGTCACTTCTGTCACAAGTCGTGCGGAAAAATTGTGGCCACGTCGAGAGGAAACTAATCTCCAGTCATCTGAAACGCAACCTCAGGAAGCTATATGAAGATTTCAAAAAGTGTAACCCCACATCTACCAAAACTGCTAATGAAATGCCAAGTAACAATAACAGAGGCACAGACAACCATTAATCAAAGTGCAAGTGTAACTCCTTCTAATATCTTTTAGCCTACCTGTTTATTTTAGTATGATCATTATATAAAAAATTTTTTTTTTAAAAGCTTAATAAAAATAGCATTTCTCTAGGGAAATTTTATATCGCAAGAAATATCGTTATCGCAATACTCAACAACATCGCATATTTTCCCAGTATCGTGCAGCCCTAGATTGTACAAATTAACATTTGTATTTATTTCAAATATAAATATTTTGTATCATTACAACTCTCCCTTTTGATCAATTTAATGCATCCTTGCTAAATAAAAGTATTAATTTCTTTAAAAAATTTATATCTTACTGACCCAAACCTTTGAATGTTGTATATACTGCAAATTACAAACAACGTATTTACTTGCTAGAAATGATCCAAAATTACAATCAGAGGTGACTGAAAGAATTCATACTTCACTGTCTCAATTTTCACTTCAACTTTAGGGGGTGTTCCTGGAACAATCGGAGCTTCTTCAGAGATGGAGGCAGCAGACGCCAAAGAGAAAGGGGCAGCAATGGGAGACATAGGGCCTGATGGGCCAATCGGTCCACGACCTACACCCATATGAGGCAATGCTGCTCTGCCAACACCAACAAATCCTCTGCCCAGGAAACTGGAAATGCACAAAGTGAAACTCAAGTGACCAGCATTTTGATACATCATTTCAATATTCATATTTTAAAGGGATAATAAAAAATCTTGCATTTATTCATCCTCATGTCGTTCCAAACCATATGACTTTCTTTCCTCAATGAAGCAAAATTATAAGCTCCAAAAAGACAAACATAAATCCCATTAAATTATCATACAGGTAATCCATATGGCTTAACTTGTCTGAAGCCATAAGACAGCTTTGTGTGATGAACAGACCCAAATTTGAGTTCTTATTCACTTACAATCTTCCCCAATCTTCCAACTTCCAAGAAAAAGTCATGCAGGATTGAAATGACATGAAAGAGAACAGGTGAACTATTAATTAATGTTATCCATGTACAAATAAAAATTTAGCGAGAAAGAAACTGGACTAAGAAAAAAAGCAAGAAACAACAATCCTGGGTAATGCTGGAGAACATCACCTGATGGATTCTTCTAAGAAAGCGTCTCCTCTTTCTGGAGTCACAGGAGCTGGCCCAATTATGCTCGGCTTGGGCTCGACATCTGCCCCAAAATCACCCGCTGCACCCCTACCTGATTAAGGACAGAGAAAACATTCAATACAGACAAAGAATAGAATTATACTCACACACAACAAGCCTGCTTCTTCGTTAACTAAACTGTAGGAGATGATACACATAAAAAAACATGATTTTTGTGATGGATAAAACGAGGATGGAATCTCACAATCCATTCATAAAAATGGAATTTACTGTATAACGCAGAATGTCAATTAATTTGGTAATATTTTGATCAATCAAATATAGGGTTGTGCACTTAAAGCGTGATGTGGACTAGTTTCTGTGAATATTAAACCGCAAAAAGACTGCAACTAAAAATAAATATAATCTACTTCACATCCTCAAGCATGTGTGATGCTTGTAGTGTTTTCAGCATCTGCCATCTTACAATAAGGATATTCAACATGAACTGTGAATACATGAATAAACCCAAGTTTAATTACCCTAGTTTCTGAATTGTTTTAGTCTCCTTTTTTTTGGTACTGACATATTGATATCTGACATCCACTGTCAGAAAAATCAAGTGGGAAGATCTGCTGATTGGAAGATCTTGGTTAAGACAGCTTGTTTAATTCCAGAACCGTTGCATTATGAACATAAGAAACACTGTGATGAGCCATAGGGTATTATAGTGCCAAAGGTTGGAAGCCTCATCTTAAAATGTCATGTTTGCATTGAAAAATTTTTTTTTTAAGCCAGTCAGTCTGCTGTGAAGTGCAGCCCGAAAAAAGCAGCGGCTCCCCAAGAGTTGTGCGCAAGGCGAAAACGTAGAAAGGTACGGAAAGATACAGAAGCCAAGGACTATTTCAAGCACTATTTAAATCCTTACAAAGAAAAAAGCTCTTAAATACAAGATTAATGGGCTTACTTTCATCATTTGTATTTACATTGCAGATTAAGTTTGTTTTCATTATTAACTACTTGACCTTCCTGCTGTCTTGAGCAGTAATTCACAAGTCTAAGTGGTGACTATTTAACTTTGTTCGTGTTGCCAAGGATACAAGAATGATGGAGCACAATTTAATGCCCACTCCAATCAACCTAGCCCTGACATGAATAATGAAACAGGTATGAGTTTGATTAAATACAATATACAGAAAGATGCATTGCATTTATAATGTACAGTATAGGCCCTGCTCCTTATGGTGCCAGCATGCATATTAAAAAACAAAACAAATGCTGCATCTCAGTAAGTAAAAGAAGTATCTTATGCTCACCAAGGCTGAATTTATTTGATCAAAAACCACAGAAAAAACAGTAATACTGTGAATTATGAATACAATTTAAAATAACTGCTTTCTATTTTAATACATTTTAAAATGTTTTCAGCAGCCATTAATCCAGTCTGTCACATGATCCTTCAGAATTCATTCTAATATGCTGATTTGGTGCTCAAGACAACATTTATTATTATTATTATTAGAGATGCACCAAAATTTCGGCTACCTAACATTTTCGGCGAAAGTTATTTTTGGTTTCGGGCCAAAATAAGTGACCTAAACCAAAGGCACAGTATGTCATTTTCACAGCTAGAGGTCGCTTATTCAAAACAATTACAAAGGCGTAGCTTGACACCGTGAATGAGTGTGGAATCATGGGAGTTGTCGTCTTCAGCTCCACAGCCGTTTCAAATGCGTCTTATGAAGTTTTTGTAGAGACCCTCGCCTCTTTTTTCCATCACATTCACTTTCAACACACCAATACGATTGAATGAACGAACCGGTGTTAGGTGGCTAATGGAGGGTGCAGGTTGGATGTCTGCATCAGCTACATATTAAATGTATATGGATTACTTTTATGGTGCTTTTTGTCATTGTCGGATCTGCAGAGGGACTCTTATCTTACTGCATGGACAAGAACAGCTTTTACATTCTTCTAAACATTTCATTTTGTATTCCATGAAAAAAATAAGGTCAAACTAGGTTCAAGCAGAAAGAGGGTGAGTTAATGATGACAGGACTTTTTTGGGTGAACTTTTCATTTAAAAGTCACTTCTGAAAATATTAAGACACACAATGAAACAAAAATAAAACGTTTCTCTCTGTTCTCTCACATACCAATAGGTGCTGTCCCTCTGCCCCAGGTCTTTCCTGGCTCAATTCCCAGGCCCCTGAACATGGACACCAGCGATGACCCTGTCCCAGGAGCATCAACCTAAAAGAAATCCAAACCTGAGACCTAATGCATAAATCTATTACCAAATCAAATGTGTTTATCTTGAAGATATATAACAATAAACAGCCATTTCCTTTACTTTTTTTTGTGACAAATGTTAATTTACTTTTTTTTTTTTTTTAAGTAGCCATTAATCAAAATAAAACAGAATTTGCGATATGGCTTAGTGCACTGCAATTATCAAATTTGGGATTTGGGAATGCAACATGCAGCAACCATCTTCCCAAACTTGTAATGGGAAGCGCTTATGAAAAAACTTGAGAAAAAGCATGCGTCTAAATTTCAATCTTAACCGTTCTATTTCATCAGAAATGATCTTAAACCAGGGCTTTAAGTGTAAAATACCGAACTTGTCCTTTAAGGGCTCCCTGCAGTTTTCTGTCAACATAAAAGTTAGCCATAAATACACTTGTGATGTAAAATAAAAGTACTTATTTTACACTGAAATTTTACAATAGTATTTTGCTTTTATTTAGTAATTAATAATAAAATTAATAACCATATTGATATATAAATCACAAACTTTTGGCCTAATTGTGTGGCCCTACAAACAAGCCATATTCAATGTTTTTATTTTATGATGAAAGTGACCAGACACATTATTGTGTCTAGACACATTATTTATTTTGTTTTATTTTATATATTTTTATTAGTGATATATAATCACAAAATGCACTGGGCAAATTGTGCAATCCTAAAAACAAGCACAGCAAACCTAGAATTGTTTTAATTGCATTTTAACTCATAATAGCAATTTTTATCAAAGAAAAGAAAAAAAAAATCCCACAAATTTTGCAGCCCCCTAACTATGCCCACCACTTACCTTGGTAATCATTGGAGCCGCCTCTGCTTGCAGCTCAGGCATCTTTTCCTGCACATCTGATCTTTCAACGTCGCGGGTAGGCACTGGTCCCACAGCACCCCCTCTACCTATCCCAAAAGTGGGCTCAGGAGTGGGCAGCAAAAATCCTCGGCCTCGCCCAAAACCTCCCTCTTCCATCGGTAATTGCACTCCTCTACCCATGCCCACCAGAGGCTCACTTACAGATTGGGTTACTCCTCTGCCAAATCGCACAGGCGATTCTCCAGGTACACTTAGGGCTCTACCTCGTCCAGGGAGAGGTTCGTCTTTAGGCAGGACAAGACCTCTGGCTCGCCCCATTTGGGGCTGGTCTGGCAGTTGACCCTGATCTTCTGCCTGCTGCAGCCATGGTAGGCGGGTGGCCCCTGGGGGACCAGGAAAGGGTGGTCGTTTTGGATCCATTTCTACCTGTTGCACTTCAATGCAACTGACAAAAACAAAGCACATAAATCAATGGAGGTTTCTTGACATGTCTATCTAAAACATTGTCAAAGCACAGCAGACCTCTTAGGCATTAAATCATATTAGAAAATCTCCACTGATTTATAAGCAATTCTTAATACATTTGCATGATGAGTTAATTAAACAATATGCAACAAATAATCCATTAATGAGACATTGTGCAAGATAGAAACATGGCACAACAGAGACATGCTTTAGTACATCCAATACATAAGTTCAATGGTTGCAATCGAGAATAATGTATTTTGTGCAAACACCGAGTCAACGTTCGTCGTTACCCAAGTCGACATGAGCACGTGTCAGCCTGACAGGATCTAAAACAACAGCTGATATTATTTCACTTATAAAATTTGATTAGCAAATTCAAGTAGCCTAAATGACACTTTAGATTTTTAGAGGAAGATAAAATTACCTACGTAAATATGGTACTTTTTTGGCATTTTGTCGACCGTAAAGGCTAATACTTACATTACAGTGCGCGAAGTAAAATTGAGCTGATTATTCGACAGAATGACGAACGCAATACAAAAAAAAAGCAATTATACTCGATAATTTTCATAAACAAACCAGGTTGATGCGTGCATAAAATCGTACAAGTGGTGTAAATGTAACTTTACCTGACAATATTTCGATTTTTTTATTGTGAGACAATGAACCAACTGTTCTCTCCAGAAAGCCGGGTAGAATGAACTGATTCAATTGAACAAATACTGATTCAGTAATGTTGCCCGATTCGCGATTCTTTTAAACGGTTCAGTCAAAACAATTCATGATTCACGAATTCTTTATACTGGCAGGACGCGACCACTTGAGCAGCGAATCGGACGCCGCAGTTATGCTGACCACTGCTCCGGGTGTGTGATGTTCACAATTCACTGCTCCTAGTGTGTGTGCCCTAACGTGTATGGGTTAAGTGCAGAGGACAAATTCCATGGAGGCCTATGCTATGCATAATTGGCCTTCACGTCACGTCAATTTACTTCAGTGGTTCATTGAAAATTGCCATTCAGAAGAACCGATTCGGTTCCCCATGTGTTGCGCTCGTGGTTAAAAACGTTATTTTGCAGAGATGCATGATGGGACAAATTGTTACCCATGAAACATATTTGAGCAGTTTTTTAACATAAGAAACATGAAATCAATTTCCTTTTTATTTTACATCAGCCCTACTCTTTAGACAGCATTAATTAAAATACAAGCAAGAATGTCTAGAATGTAAAGAATCTAGCTTTTCCTTTCCTTTTCCTAAAGTACGTTTATAGAAGATTTGTATTTTTATAGTTGTATAGTTGTTGTTTTTTAAAGTAAATTATGCCCTGACTGAATGTTTTGCTGTTTATTTGAAAATTAATCCTGTACCTCTTTTCATACATTGGTGATGTTTCTGATATTGTCAGATATTTCTAAAAACCCAAAGGACGCTGTCATGGACAAACTGCTAAATTTAGTAGCCTATTTCTCGGAAAGCCCAGGATGTTCAAAAACAGTGACGTGTGGACTCAGAGAAATGTATGGATAAAGTCCTCTATAGAACAAAAATGAACTGCTGGGCCCAAGAGATTAAATAAAAATAAGAAAGGCAGAGCATTAACCTCTTCATGCTTGGTGTCCTCTGGAAAATGCCATACAATTCTAATGAAACAAAATTCAGAAAATTAGTAAAAAATGGTTTTGCTTGCAAGCTTTTAACTGTATAAAAACAAATCTGGATTTGCAAGGAATGTTTTAAAAGTCAGCAAAGAACTCCATTTTAAACAGCATAAGGAATAGTCTTTGGATAGTGAATACTTTGAATACTTCAAAGTGTTCACCCCTTTTCCTTAAGGACTCGGGTAAAACTTTGCTGCATGAGAATTCCTTTTCTTGCCACTACTGAACAAAGTTCACCATTTCAAAGCCAAAAAATATTTCACAAAATAGATGATGCTGCAGTCTCATGTGGAACTCTCACTGATATACAGTATTTGTTTCACCGTGCAGGAGAGCGGTAACTAACCGTCAGAAAAACTACATGACTTATCTAGCCTATTTTCCATATACAGTGTCCTGTTTAGTTAAACATATAGGCCTCTCAGAAATATTCCTCATCATTCTTCAAGAGAATTACTAACATCTGATCTGTGAGGCGGACACAACTAAGAAGAAAGATTCTGAAAAGCTTGATAAATGAACTCCATTTTGTTAAATGAGTTATACCAAATACAAAGTTATTGTTACCAAAAACAGCCTATTGCAGCCACATTGCCACACATTTCGTTTTGCAGTCAGGAAATTCCAATTATGCATTTGAATTGCCAGTTTGCATCCATCAAAGTTGCTATTAAAGCACATTAAGTCAAACATCTCCTGCCTCATGCCAAGAGTTTTTTTTTTTTTTTGTCTCCTGCCTTGTGTGAGACATTTCTTCTTTACCCTGCTATGATTGTGAAGACACAAGCTACGTAGAGTAAACACTGTTTTATCATGCAGCCACAAACAAGTCTTTGAGCTCATCAGACATTTCAATTAATTATTAAAAATGTCTACAGAGAGAACAAAACTAGGAAATGAAACTCTGCCACATGATTCCAAATTGTCAGATTGGAGATTAATCTGATCCACAAAAAGGGCAATTCAGGATAATGTCTCTATATTCAACAAGGCTAAAAACTATTCTGGAAAAAAAAGTATATTATATTTATATTTACTTCACAAGTGACTATCCTGAGTTGTGAAGCAAAGGGGCAGCAGATATTTGTGATTTGTCTTATACCGTTTTTGTATTCTGACTGTTGTGGCATTCATTGATCTGATATTTCCTAATATTCCTCATCATACAGTGCTAAAACACTCATCTGAATGGGTCACTGGGTGTCTCTCGTATCACACCGCAAACTTGCGCACAACTTAAACATATTTTCATTTTCAAATCTTCTATTCATTCATTTATGTGTAAAACTTTTTAAAGAGGAATAGAGTACTTTGTGCACATTTAAAAACTTCAGAGATTTAGTTATACTTAAATGAAACATCAATCAAACAAAATGTAATTATGATGCGATGCTTCTATAGGATGCAGGCTTGAGTCAGGCCTGTCCTGTGTATATGTCTTGATCTCATTCTCTGAAGCCATGAAGCCCTTCTTTTTCTCCGGGCGCTTCTTTTTTTCCCCACAGTCCAAAAACATTGAGGTAAATAGGAGAAGTTTGGAGACGCTAAAAATTGTCCGTAGGTGTAAATACGAGTGTGTGTGTGTGTGTGTGTATGTGGTGTGTGTGTGTATGTGTATGTGAGTCCCATGTAATGGGGAGGCTTGGGGAAATACTTGGCAACCATGGAAAAATCATTGCTAAGAAAATTCATTGACAACCTCTTGCGTATGACGAGAAATAACTCATAGAATCCAGGAGTCGGATAAATGGTTAATGAATGAAAGATATAATAGTCCTATAACAGAGATGAGATTTGTAAGTAAACAAACACCACAGATCTACTGACTCACCAGGATCATATATGAATTGTCGCATTTTAACATGGACAGGGCAATTTCAGCAACAGTCAGTGCAAATCACTGCAATGACTTTTAATTTAAGCTGACATTCATCATTAGTGCTCTGCTTGACAGGCTATTCTCTGAAAAAGACCAATGAGGCTTGAGGGAAGCAGAGAGCATGCTGGGTCAAAGCAGCTGTTTGGCTTTCATCTCTCTCGCACTTGACCCAGGTTTAACCTTGAGCTTTAAAAACAGAAGGCATGGTGGCTTGTTACTGGAATATTGACCTTAAACATGAAATAAGTTGAACTTCAGCACTGAAGTCTAACTAATCCTATAGCTCATAGCTCAGTGTAAAAAATGTAAAAAAAAAAAAAAAAAATAACAAATTAGATTACACTAAATAATTCCTTTAAATAAAACACTGATTAAAATAAATGGATTTAAATAATGATAATAATAAATAATCGTTCTAAACAAATAACATCATAAATATAATATCTACATTCAAGCACAATGGTAGAAACAACTGAACAATGTAACATAAAGAAACTAACGCATATTTACATTATTAGTTTGAACAGTATACATTTGGTCTTTACATGAAAATATAGCTTTTAAACTTTAGGAATGGGGTGCCTCACACCAGGAAAATCATATTTGGGGGTCCATGGCATCTAAAAGATTCACTCACAGAAAAAAAGGCACCAAAGCTGTCACGTCGGGTAAAAGGTACTAATCATTTAGGTAATATCACTTTAAGTACTAATATATGCCTTTAAGATACTAATAAACACAGTTTAGTGGTAAATAAGGTACAAAAGTTTACCTTTTGAAAGCTGCCCCAGCTTCTATACTGCTTTAAATCATAAACCCAGTTTTACCCACCAAAGAATTGGTCACAAAAATTATGCATTCAGATAACATAAGGCTCTGGGGGTGACTTGCCCCAGCTGTTTAACAATGAAGAAGAAGAAGAAGAAGAAGATGATGATGATGATGATGATAATGGTGGCTTTTTCACATATGCCTGGGAACATGCTGTCCTATTCTGTGCAGTTCTCTGCTTCATTACAGATTCATTTTTCACGCCACTTAACTCCATGAGGATGAGTGCTCACCATTCACATATACAGTACAGGATGTTTTTTTCTTCTTCTTGCAAGCTTTGTCTCTGTAGCTGTCGAATTTCAGCTGATAGGTTTTGAATGTTCAGCTTTTCCGGGCTTTTGTTATCTCCGAGCTCTGCGTGGTGTTCTGAAAAGTCTAAAATGATAAGCATTTTTTTTCTGGTGGTTTATCCAAAGTGACTTACAATACACTTATATCATGGACAATATCCCCTGAAGCAACCTGGATTTAAGGGGCTTTTTGCAGTGGCACTGTCAGTGATCATGAATCGCCCCTTGCAGGGTTTGAACCAACCTTTTTGTTCACCAACCTAAGGGGTGATTCGCACTGGCAAGATGGGCTTTTAATAAACTTGAAAAAAAATTAAATAGAAAGGCGATAGAGAAAAAAAAGAGAGAGAAAACAGAGGAAATGGCTATGACGTAGGGGGAAAATAGGAAAATCCCCATAATGCACTGGGCTCAAACCAACTGACAAATAAACCAGGAGATCTGGGTCCAGGTAACATGAAGAACGAGTACATACTGTTAATTTAGCCTACCAACATTGTAAAAATACAAAGCTTTTTAAAAAATGGCAAACATGTCAGTCTTCACCCCATCCGTCACCAAAACCCCAGCCAGCTCCACATCATTGAGAGGCAGAAAGAAATTCTGGTTAAGTTTTCTAATTGGTTTAAAATAGTTTTCCTGTTATTATTATTATTCATAGGCCTAATATTATTATTCATATTCATAATCATATATAATTATTATTAGTTAACAATCTTAATCAAGCTCCACTGATCTGCACTCTCCAGCTGTTGCTGCATGAAGTCGCTTAGATTTGATGTTGTATATTTGCATAAAATTAATAGGCTATTTGGTGGACGCGCCCACATTGCAAAGGATCGCAGTCGCTCATGGCTGTCGCCAGTTTATCTTTTATTGAAAATGATTGTCGCTGTAAACCGAGCATTTGGTCTGTCAGAGAGGCAGTGTTATTATAGGCCTCCTGTATTTTAGTCATTATATGCCTATCTATCAGATAAGTAATTTTATTATTTATTCTCCCCTTTCCAGTCTATATTTAATCTAATCTAGGCTATATGAGAACTGAAGTCAGGGCATATCGAGAGCAAACATTTAAAAACAGTGTTGCTGCTACTTTCAACCGAAATAGATCGCAAGAAAAAATAAACATCTTCGTGTAGGTGGAGCTGAGACCTTCCGCTTCCCTTTGATGAGAAAGTTACGCGTTTAACCTACTAGAGTGCGCAATACTCACACACTTCCTCGCATGAAAAACCGAACTGTCACTTACATCAAGTCAAGGACTGCCTCCACGCGCACATTATTATCAGCCAAACCAAAGCGAGTGTCCTCTCTCGTCCCGTTTACTTAGGTTTTCCTTTCCTATACCCTTATAATTACGACTTGTCTTGTTTTTTCTTTTTCTTTTGGAAAGCTGGAAGACACCCCAGATCTGCGCTCGCTTCAGCATGCGTTTGGCGGACGGAGCGCACTCTTGGCGAGCTCTTCATCATCAGGCGCAGGGATGATGTTCAACTCATCGGGCGCACTAGATTTCTTCTCGTTCACTCACCCTGAGGTCGCGTCGGAAGTTCTCAATGGTTCCTCACACTTATTCTACAACATCTCAATGGCCATGTGGAACAATTCCTGCGGGGAACAACTGCTTGATTTCACCTCAGCGGAGAAGATTGTTATCGGAATGATGCTGGCCATCATCACCACCGTGACGGTGATTGGAAATATGTTGGTGGTGATTGCGGTGTGCGTCGTTAAAAAGCTCAGACAGCCGTCCAACTATCTGCTGGTGTCTCTGGCCGTGGCGGATCTTTCCGTGGCTATTGTGGTGATGCCATTCGTGATCGTGACGGACCTCACCGGAGGAAAGTGGCTTTTTGGAGAGGTCTTCTGTAACATCTTCATCGCTATGGATGTGATGTGCTGCACTGCATCCATCATGACGCTGTGCGTGATCAGTGTGGACAGGTGAGTACGTTGGGTTCTTAAGTCATTTAGGGGACCCTTAGATTCAAAGTGACTTTTTTTACAGGGACAATCCTCTTCTTCGAGCAAGTGCTTTGAACACAGTGGTGATGGTATGAAGCAACCCATTTTGGAGTTTGAACCTTCAACCCTTTTGGTTATTTAGCATCTGTTTTATAACCACTAGGAGTTTATGCAAAATGTTTTATCCTTAAAGAGATACTCCACCCAAAAATGAAAATTCTGTCATCATTTACCCTCAAGTTGTTTCAAACCTGTATGAGTTTCTTTCTTCTGCTGAACACAAAGGAAGATATTTTGAAGAACGATTGGAACCAAACAGTTGTTTGGCACCATTGACTTCCATAGTAGAAAAAAAAAAACTATGGAAGTGCCAAAGTTCCAATCGTTCTTCACAATATCTTCCTTTGTGTTCAGCAGAAGAAAGAAACTCATACAGGTTTGCAACAGCTTGTTGAGGGTGAGTAAATCATGACAGAATTTTCATTTTGGGTGGAGTATCCCTTTAAGCAACAGGATAACTGTGTGTGTCTCGTTCATCAAGCCTGCATTTATTTATTTGATCAAAAATACCGGAAAAATAATACTGTGAAATATTATTATAATTTAAAATTATGGGTTTCTAGAGACTTCTTTAAAAAACATTCAACTTTTGACCGGGACTATATGTATACAAAAGATCACTGGTGAATTTCTGTTTTATTTTATTTTTATTAAATATATAAATCATACTGTATGAACTCCACAAGTTTGTGTAAAACCTGAAATTCTCAAATCACTCTGGTTAACATGTTCTCTTTCATAGGTTCACTCAACGCTGCGGAAAGCGCAGTGGGATATCCTCTGGATGTGCCGATTGTCTGAAGCCCTATAGAATCACGCCAATCCATTGGCTGATGGCGCTCGCGCAAAGCTGGCTCCGCCCCGACGCTCTTACGTCGTAGCATGATGTACGCGCGCGCGCCATCTTCTCCTCAGATTTCTCTGCCTTCACGAAGCGGTCACATCTCGCCCTTCGTGCGGTTTTTCTGAGCCCGAATTCTTCAATTCAACTTCAGCTTTCGTCTCGACACTTCAGCGACTGGTATAAGTGGAACTCTGTTCTCCTTACAGTGAAGTGTCATGGATTATCGACGCTGCTCTCCGCCATGCGTTCGTTTCATCTCGAACGACGACCCTCACAGTAAGTGTGTTAAATGTATGGGTTTTTCGCATGCGCGTGAGGCTGTATTAGGATTGTCGAAATGTAAATTTTGTGACAATCTCCTTCTCAAAACCCTCCGCTCTAGACTCGCGGTTTTTGAGAAGGAGACATTCGTTTCCCCCCGTCGCGCTCCCGAGACTGCTGAGGCCTCTCGTGGATCCGCGGCCTGGGGTTCGGATGTTGAGCTCGAGGATATTGAGTATGAGCAGACGGGCCTCGCCCTTTCTCTCCCTCCCTCTCCCGAGCACGCACGCGGCGCGGTTGAATTCGCGCATGATTATTTATGTCCCAGCCCGGGAGCCCGCGAATCGGTTTCTTTCGGTCTGGATGACGTTATTTACACTGCAGCCTCCGACTCCGAGGATTTCGGGCCTGCTCTGGCTGATGACGTTATCCCGCCTAGCGGCCAGGACGCGCGGCCTACTCCGGCCTACACTGAGCTTATTGAGGTGCTGTCGCGCGCTACAGAGAAGCTCTCTATTGACTGGCCTGATGAGCCCCGCGAGTCTCAATCGTCCAAACTCGACGAGAGGTTCCTACGTGGCCCTAATTCTAGGCCAGAGCGAAGAAAGCTGCCCTTTTTCAGCGATCTGCATCACGAGATCTCCAGATCCTGGAAGCAGCCATTCTCCGCACGCCTAACTAATGCGGCAGCCGCTGACTTCACCAACCTTGTTGGTTTTGTGGAGCAGGGTTATTCCGCTATTCCAGCGGTCGAGGACACGCTGGCTAACCACCTCGCCCCGTCGTCTGCACCGTCTTGGAAGGCGCGTCCCCTTCTTCCTTCCAAGGCTTGTAGGACTACTTCCTCCCTTATTGGGAAGTCTTACATGGCGGCTGGTCAGGCAGGCATGGCCCTGCATACCATGGCCATCCTTCAAGCCTACCAAGCGGACGTCTTGAAGGACATGGATGAAGGAGAGGGACTGACGCCCGAAGCTGTCAAAGAGCTTCGCAAAGCCACAGATCTGGCCCTAAGAGCCACCAAGCACACTGCTCGGGCTGTAGGTCGCTCTATGGCGGGCTCGGTTGCTGCAGAGCGCCACCTCTGGTTGAATCTCACGGAGATCCGAGACAAGGATAAGAGTTTCCTCCTGGATGCCCCTATCTCCCACTCAGGTCTTTTCGGGGAGGCGGTCAACACGGTGGTTGACAAGTTCCGCGCCGCTAAGTCTCAGTCGGCCGCGTTCAGGCAGTTTATGCCCAGGAGGGTCAGAGGGCCCAGTGACTCCAATCCTCCCTCTTCTCAAACCCGAGAACGCTCTGCTCATAGGGCTGAGTTCCCTACTAGCAGGAGTGACCCGGCTCGCCACCCACCAACTACTGTCTGGGGAGCCCGAGGTCGTCCATTTCCTCGCCAGCGCCCTCACAAGCGCCTTCAGCTGAAGCGGTCCAACAAATCGGCCGCTCCAGCCTCCTCGAGCCGTTCCTGACCCGCAGGGCAGGAAGAGGAGAGCCTCATCAGATCTACGAGGTTGGGACAGACCGCGCAAGCGTTTCTGCCCTCCTCCAGCCGGCTCTCCTCATCCAACCCTGTCACCTTCGCCACCCAGCGTGTTTCGAAGTGCAGGTCCTGTTTCACTCTCTTCACCCAGTCCGGCGCAGGAGGAAGGAGACGCATCTTGCTTTCTCCCCTCGTTCCCGGTGCACGTTACACCCGCCAATCGCTTCCTCAGAGGCACAGTTCTTTTTCCTCTGGAGCAGGCGGACCCAGTTACTTATATCCAGGTGGTGGTACCCCCCAATACGTGTCAGGACGCCAAGCGCTCTCCTCCACGGTCAACCGCGCCTCCCTCTACCAGCCTACCATGGAAACCACCCTACCTCAGGTATGTCCCTTGCACTGCAACACTCCTCTGCCTCTATCACATTTCGTTCAAGAATGGGAGCGTTTACCAGGGGTATCGCCTTGGATCCTTCGCACAGTTCGGCTCGGCTACACGCTTCAGTTTTGTCGCAACCCCCCCTGCTTCAACGGGGTCTTTTCTACTGTAGTCGACAGCGCCGCTCAGGCTTCTGTACTACAGCAGGAGATTTCATCCCTTCTGCTGAAGGGGGCGATAGAAGAGATTCCTTCGGGGGAAGTCGAACAGGGCTTCTACAGCCGTTACTTCCTGGTCCCGAAGAAGGGGGGCGGCCTGCGGCCGATACTAGATCTTCGCCGGTTGAATTTCTCTCTTTACAAAGGAAAATTCAAAATGTTGACGCTGAAGGCCATCATATCTCATATCCGGCGGGGGGACTGGTTCGTGACGGTAGACCTCAAGGATGCTTATTTCCACATCCAGGTCGTACGGCGACACAGGAAGTTCCTCAGGTTCGCCTTTGGAGGGAAAGCGTACCAGTACAGGGTCCTCCCCTTTGGCCTCGCTCTAGCGCCAAGGACGTTCACAAAGTGTATGGATGCTGCTCTGGCCCCGCTGCGGCTCCAGGGCATCCATATACTCAACTACCTGGACGATTGGCTCCTTTTAGCCCACTCCAGAGAGTTGGTGACTCACCACAGGGACATTGTCCTCCGTCATATTCAGTCTCTCGGTTTGAGGCTGAATACGGAGAAGAGCGTTCTTACTCCAGCTCAGAACACGGTTTTCTTGGGGGTATGCATGGACTCCGTTCTTATGCAGGCCCGTTTGGCTCCTGCACGGATTTCCAGTCTGGTGACATGTCTGTCCCGTTTCGCACTAGGCCAGCATGTTTCCGTGAGCACCTGCCGCAGACTTCTGGGCCTTATGGCCGCGGCCTCCCCTGTGCTACCTCTGGGGCTGCTCCACATGAGACCTTTTCTGTGGTGGATGAAGCTCTCAGGGGCTCGGCCCACGGGGCCAGCCTTTCGCCTATTGAAGGTGTCGCGCAGTTGCTTTCGCGCCCTGTCAATCTGGCGGGACCCCCTCTTCCTTCAGAAAGGAGTCGGTATGGGTGCGGTATTCCGTCGCCAGATGGTTACGACGGATGCCTCTCTGACCGGCTGGGGAGCGGTTTTCGAGGGCAGGCCAGCGTGTGGGGTTTGGACTGGCGAGACCCTCACGTGGCACATAAACAGCTTGGAGCTGAGGGCTGTCTTCCTGGCTCTTTGCCACTTTCTCCCTTTCCTCGAAGGACACCATGTCATTGTCAGAACGGACAATATGGCAGTAGTGTCCCATGTAAACAGACAGGGGGGTTCACGATCGCGCACCCTAGACAGGCATGCGCGTCACCTTCTCCTGTGGTCCCAGGACAAGTTCCTCTCTCTGAGAGCAGTTCATGTCCCAGGGATTCTGAACCTCGCAGCAGATTTTCTGTCGAGGCAGAAGCTCAGGTCTGGGGAATGGATGTTGAACCGCCAGTCGGTGGCCCTGATCTGGGAGGTGTTCGGAAAAGCGGAAGTGGACCTCTTTGCATCTCAGGAGTCGTCCCAATGCCCGCTTTGGTTCTCTCTGAGCCCTCCAGCTCCATTGGGGATAGATGCGTTCGCCCACCCTTGGCCGATGCAGAAACTCTATGCCTTCCCGCCCATCAAGCTGATCCAGGCGGTTCTGTCCAGAGTGAGGGAGAGCGGAGTCCGCCTCCTTCTGGTAGCCCCATTCTGGCCGTCCCAGCCATGGTTTTCGGAGCTGATCCCTCTGTTGGAATCCTCCCCCTGGGAGATACCGGTCAGGGAGGACCTGCTTTCCCAGCTTCAGGGCAGGATATGGCATCCTCGCCCCGACATTTGGAAGCTGTACGTTTGGCCTATCAGAGGCCGTTAGCTTTAAGCTTTGATCTCCCAACCGACGTTCAGGAGACTATTGCGAATGCTAGAGCCCCTTCGACGAGGAGGCTATATTCCTCCAAGTGGAGGGTGTTCGAGGCGTGGTGCTTAGCACATGATAGGAACCCAGTTAGCTGCCCAGTAGGCTCAGTGCTGGAATTCCTGCAGGAAAAGTTTGCTTCCGGAGCGGCCGCTACCACTCTCAGAGTGTATGTCGCAGCTATTGCTGCTCATAGAGAATCGGATGAGATTCCCTTGGGGAAACTGAGGTTAGTTTCGGCCTTCATGCGTGGGGTTAGGCGCCTGAAACCGGCTCGCCCCCCTAGTGTTCCCTCGTGGGACCTGTCAGTCGTCCTGGAGGGTTTGACAGAGGCTCCCTTCGAGCCCTTGGAGTCAGCTCCTGAGCGGATTCTGACTCTTAAGGTTGCTCTTTTGTTAGCTTTATCTTCACTGAAGCGGATAGGGGATTTGCAGGCTCTCTCTATTAGTGAGTCATGCTTGGACTTCGCTCCTGGCCTGGTTAGGGTTACCTTGAGGCCGAGGTCGGGGTATGTACCCAAGGTTCTTTCCACGGCGTTCCGCTCTCAGGTTGTTAACCTTAATGCTTTCCACCCTCCTCCTTTTGCCTCTGAGGAAGAAAGGAAACTTAACTTGCTCTGCCCGGTCCGTTCTTTGAAGTTGTATGTAGATCGCTCAAGCGGTTGGAGGAAATCAAACCAGCTCTTGGTATGTTTTGGTGCTGGCCGCCGCGGGCTTGCAGCATCAAAGCAGAGGATTTCCCACTGGGTAACGGACGCTATTTCGCTGGCTTATGAGGTGCGTGGTTTGCCTTCACCTCTTAGCATCAGAGCGCATTCCACCAGAAGTGTGGCTTCCTCTCAAGCTCTCTTTAGAGGGGCCCTCTTGGAAGACATTTGTGTGGCGGCAGGTTGGTCCTCTCCGCACACCTTTGTGAGGTTCTATAATTTGGATCTTGACATGACTCCAGGTTCCCAGGTTCTATCTGCTTGAACCTATCATGGTTGTTATTATTTGGTCTGGTACCGGTTATGGCAGCGCTTAGCTTGGCGAGTTTGGTATTTCGTTCCCACTGCGCTTTCCGCAGCGTTGAGTGAACCTATGAAAGAGAACGTCTCTGGTTACTTACGTAACCTATGTTCTCTGAATAGGGAACGAGACGCTGCGTTCGCTGCCAAGCTCCTCGCGCTGCCGACAGTTTTTCTTTTCGGCAGAGAAATCTGAGGAGAAGATGGCGCGCGCGCGTACATCATGCTACGACGTAAGAGCGTCGGGGCGGAGCCAGCTTTGCGCGAGCGCCATCAGCCAATGGATTGGCGTGATTCTATAGGGCTTCAGACAATCGGCACATCCAGAGGATATCCCACTGCGCTTTCCGCAGCGTCTCGTTCCCTATTCAGAGAACATAGGTTACGTAAGTAACCAGAGACGTTATACCAGCGTGATTTGACAATGTTTCAAAGAGCATCTTGTGATTCATTGGAAGCCATAGACTTTAATGTGGTCTCAGACTTTTGTACCCCACTGTATAGGGGTGAATTCAGGTTGATTGGGACACTTTTTCCCAGTCATCTCAAAGGCATAAAAGTATCCTAAATTCATAAATTCACAAAAGAAAGTAGGCCAATCATTTAAGATGCTGTAACTGGTAATTTCTTTAATTTCCACCATTTTATACACCATTTAGCTTTTAGCACTTTACAAATGAATTTGTTAAAGTAAAAATATTCCATACACTCTTAAAAAAATAAAGGTTCTTATTAATGGCATCACTGCAAAAACCCTCTATGGGAACCTTTATTTTTGAGAGTGTATCATCTGTAAATGTTTATTCCCATACAATGGCATTTATCATTTTTATACAAATATTAGAAAAATGCTGCAGGGCACTGATGTCAGTGTCACTGCACTCATCTTTTTTTTTTTAGCTACTACCCATCTAATCATAAATGGTCCACGTTGTTGCTCATTTAATATTACAGATCAATAAGAATCAGTCAGTACTAAACCGCAATGGCAACTTCCTTCACTCGAATGTCAAGGCAACTCTCTGGACATGTCCACTGTACAGCAGAAATTAATACTGACAACTCTGTGTCCATGTCGGACATCATTCCTCCAGACTGAGAATAGGGTCAATACACCTGAAGCCAGTCTCCTATGTGACATCACGAGGGGGTCGCTGAAAGACCCTGATTTCGTTTGACACATCCGAGGAGCTAGTGTCCTTTGGAGTCCTGAAGTCCAAGAATCTATTTCTGTAGTGAAGCTCACTGAAAGAATGGTTTATGCTGGTCAAAATTAATGTAAAATGTGGTGTATTCATGTTGCAGTTTTCACTTTCACATATGGCTGTAGTAAACTGTTATCTGATTGAATAGTTAATTCAGTTAGTCATTGATCTATGTGTCAGAGTGGCCGTTAATATTTATTTTAAAAGGTCCAGCTGAACACATCGACTGTTTTTCTATGACAGTAAAGTCAATGGGGAAGGAATACAGCTTGGCAGGCATACCTTGAGGTTTTGAACTTATCTTTTGGTCTGGAAGCTCAGGTTGTTTATTTAAACAACTGCATTAAAAAAATCAATAAATTATCATTGGAAAGCTGTCTTATGGAAAGATGACCATCTATTGTGATAGTTTAACCATCCTCAGTTTAACCAATTAGAAATGAGCTACAGTGGTGAAATTTGATTAGACAATAAATTCATGTTTATTAATATATTATTTAAATTTGAAATGTATCAAAATTATGGACATTTTATATCCAAGTTTGAGATGCATAGCACAAAAAAGGCCGTGTTTGGAAACACTCCTCTGTCTCTTTATTGTTGTGACGCACACATCCTTTTTTTCCCCCTTTTTTTCCAGCACACTACGTCTGCTTTCGCTTAGACACTTTAATCTATACACGTACATACCAGAGGATCATGTCCTTTCAACAAGCACTTGAAGGTTTTGAAGGATTATAAACAAACCTAGTCTCTTATGACGGTTCTGTTTGAAAAAATCTAATGTGAAGTGATTGCATATTTGAGTATCGCCATTTTTCTGTGAGGACCAGAATGGAGGTGCTTTTTTTGTTATTGAGACTAAAGTGTGATCCATCAGGTTGCTCTGATCAGGTTTTATTAATTGTGATTGTGTAGCAGCAGCCATTGGTGATAAGATTACCCATCCTGCACACTCTGATTGGCTATTAATTTAAAAATGATCCAGTATTTAATCAGAAAATGTACCTGGATATACCGGCCCCCTGAATGACGTTGTATATGATTATATTTCTTAGCATAAATGTACCTTCATATATATTTGTTTTCCCATGATGTGACATAGTGAGAGCAAGGAATATCTTTGTCGATTAACAGGTGCAGTGTTTTAAAAAACCTTTACTTAGTGACTTTACTGTAATAGCTCAATAATTTCAGTTCCAACTTAGCTAACAGGGAACGTTCTCAGAACTTTGGCTAACATTCTGGCAAGGTTATCGCGAAGTTAAAACCATTATTTATACATAGTTCATAACATTTTTCTAAAACGTCTTTTAAATGTTGTTATTACTTCAGAGAACATTCAAAAGTTATGGTCCCATAATGTTTGCAAAATGATAAAATGGAAGGTTCTCTTAATGTTCGCATAACCAAAAAAATAAAAAAATGTTTTTAAAACTGGACGTTTTGAATGTTCAGAGGCCATTCGGAGCTTAATGGCAACGTTAGCTAAATATATTTTTGTTAGCTGGGAAGCAAGTCAATTTTGATTTAATGCTGACTTGAAAAGCATTAATATAACGTATGTTGCATAATGTAATAAAAATACCACCTTGGCCCTTGTAAGACTGATTTCCCCAAAGTTTATGCTCTTAAATGAGTTTTACAGAGAAGCCACCAGTCAAGGATAGCACCTAAACAGGAACTGAAGTGCCTGTAAACTCACTGTTATAACTCAGCGTTCAAGAACACTTGACAAATGCTTTGACCTTTGATTCAGTTCACATAGATCATTTCAATAATGGAAGTGAAACTACCTTGCTAGTGCCTTTTCCTCATTCATCTTGAAAGTGAGGTCTTCTAAAAGGACCATTTACTAGATGTTGTCAAAATCTTGAGGTGTTTCCAACAAGAAGGCCATCAATTACAACAATTCGTTCCATCTACTGGACAATCATTCACAGACCAACAGGCTCTAGAGATTGAAGCCATTCAGCAACAAGGAAAGACCTTGCTTGTTTCAACACAAAGGGAAAATAGCAGGAGAAAAAAAAACGATTGAGAATTCAGGCTGATAAGATCACAAGGGTTTATGCCTGATTTTAAAATCCACATGAAATCAAATCAAACTATTTACGCATACCTGGTCACTCAAAGTATTCAAAATATTGCACAAAAAAAAAAAAAAAAAAAAAAAATCCTTTTAAATCTATCTTTAACATTCATTGAAATCTACTTAAATCTACATACCTATCAATAAATAAGGCAGAGAAACATACACTATTTTTCTTTTATGGAAACTGAAAAAGAAATCAATCATGAAAGGAAAGGGCCAAATGTTTCTCTAATGGGCTTGTATTATCTCAATTAAATAAATCATCATTATTTCTCCAATGTTAAAGACACATCACCCTTATTCACAACACACAAATACACTCTAAAAAATTGCTTAATTTAAATGTTCTTAATTAAAAAAAAATACGTTTTTTTTATCCATATTTAACCCAAACATGGGTTGAAACAAACAACCCAGCATTTTTTAGAGTGTACCACATTAAGTTGTCCATGAGTGAGCTCAAGCAAGTTATCCATCTTACTGAGACAGCAGACCTGTCTCTTATTTATGGGCATATATTAGTTTCATCTCAGGGTGAAGTGACAGTGATGAAAAAGTGTTAAAGTATAGGATTAAGTGTTAGTGAATGGAATGCTTGCTGCTAGTATAAAGTATTGAGAAGCCACACAGCTTTGGGTTTGAGGGAAAGGCACAAAGACAACAGGAAGTAGAGCTTGGCTTTTCTCATGATGTTCATGTTGATGTGACTGGGTAATGTTCGTGTAATGTGCTAATGTGAATGCATGGCACTTCAAATATCAAGTATCACATTTGTTGCATTATTAAAGAGGATACATTAAAAATAGAAATACCATGCATTTGCATTTACAAAACCACCATGGTTCATCTTGTCTTGAATGTATACATTTTGTACGCACATGCGCGCACGCTGGGTTTTATGGGGACAAACTGTATTTTCTATCACCTAACCCTAAACCTACCCATTACAGAAACTTTCTGCATTCTTATATATATAAAAAAATAAAATAAAAAACCCTCACTTAGTATATTTATAAGCTCTTTTCCTCATAGGGACCAAAAAATATACTACAAGGACAAGAAAAAAGTGTTGTCCCTATTCTCTTAACGAGTAATGGGTGTGTTTTGGGGCGTAACGTGCAATAAACCAATCAGAGTGTAATTTCCCATTCCTTTTAAAAGCCAGTTGTGCTCATGACGGAATTTGCAAGCGGAAAAACTGAACGCGTCTCTCGAGCGCAAACGGATCTGCTCGTGTGCGAGGTTAAAGCATGCAAGCAGACCATCTACGGGACAAGCCGGATTCCACCATATCTTTATGGACACAATATTAATCTTTTACATTGTAAACCCTTTATTTTTAATATTTGGCATGTTTGTGTGCTGCTGCACGTCCCTGTGTGTGTAATAAGCAGAGTGTACGCGTGTTGTGGACCCACCTATAGGTGCACATTACTAACGCGCTCTTTAAATAACAAAGAAATAATTCAGTTGCCTTAAAATAGCAACGTGCCAACAATGCGCCTGAACACACCTCGTTTTCAGACCAGCACAAGGACATGGGCACATGGGCGCACAAATGCATTTGCTATTTAAAAAAATGTGGCACAGGACGTGAAAATGATAACTGCGTTGGGCTGAAACTACCAAAAAAACACTTCGCGGGTCAATGATAGGGCCCGTAGTTTGTGACTCGCTCATAAAGAGAGTCACTTGTTGCCATCTACTGGCGTATTGATGTAACATGCAGAAGGGCCACTGAAATATCCCCACACAAGTGGTTTACTTTGTATGGTGAAATTCTGTGACCGAAATGCAGAATCCACGCAATCAGGAATTTCATGTGAAAAAAAAAAATTCCCATGCGGATTTCACATCGATTTTAAGTTTGTGGAAATTTTCACATGCGAATTCTAGCTACTCGTTAACCAATAAAAAGCTGCTTGGAGTGCCTTGCACCATTGACAATGGATAATGGACCTACTTTGCCAGTGAAATTTTTCTGAAGTTTCGCTAACGTGACTGATTCTTTGGAACTATTTTTTGTTTTGTGGAAGGAAAAAAAAGCACTTTACAAATAACACCGAACTGAATTTAATCCTCTTGTGAATTTATGACTTTAGTTACTCCAGCCTTAACACTGACTCGTTGTATACACCCATTTTATCTGTGAAATGGTTAAAACTTCCCTCAGTATCTCTTTTTATTTGCTTGGTAACTTTAGGTCTGGTGTTCCTGTTGAGATTAATAAATTGTGACATCAATTATTCACGAGAGTGACATTAATATTTAAACGTCAGGGTAAGTGGAGGAAGTCTATCCTCTTAGCAGCAGTAACTCTGTCCTTTGTGCAAGAAAAAATAGCCTCATATATGCTGGACAGGGGAATGCGCATGGAGATGGGAAGGGACAGATTCGCATTAAAATTGCAAATAAGACACACACGGTCTGGCTGTCTTTAGAATTTAGAAATAGAAATGGACACAGATGCAGTTCAGGTTCAAAAAGCAGGTTTTCCCAGTGGCCCATGAACTAGCCTCAGGTCTCTCGTGTTCTTGTGACTACTCTCCTTGAGTCTTAGTAGCATACGACACTGTTTCTGCTCTCCTGTCCAGCACCGTCGCGCAATATGAGGCCCGGAGAGACGCCGCTCTGAGGTAAAACTCACCTGAGATGCGCCTGACATGTTGAGTCAGACCTTTCAGTGTCGTCCGATGTGTTTTCGACCGTTGTGGAGGGGAAAGGACAGGAGAAACTGTTATTGTGAATTTCACACTAATATTTTTATACAATCACTTAAGAGTATTGCACATTTCTAACGTGCTGCCAGGAGTCATGCAGTACACACGCTCAAGCAAACACACTTGACTATCATCTTGAATGAGATGCACTAACCAGGAATGATGACAAGTGTTAATATGCTTTATTCCTCAGGGAGGACGGGGAAACGAAAGCAAGCTGTACGGGGTGGAACCGCGTGTGCTAGAGCAGAGTGGGAGAAAAGCACAAGGGAGGTTGACATAGTTGTCGCACAGGAGGGAGGCTGAAAATTTATACAGTTACTTACAGGAGGTTTCAGATGTAGATGTTAAGGGAATAGGCACCACAGAGAAAATAAAGGGAGTTTTCTTATAGAAATATCATCTTGTACTCACCTTTATTTTGGTATATCTTCCAAACCCATGCGATTTTATTTTTGCTGTGGAACACAAAAACATTCAGCAGAATTTTTAATCTTTTCCTTTCAATGGAAGCGAATGGTGACCAGGCGCTTTCAAGCTTCAAAAATAGCAAAAAGCAACATAAAGGTGCATGTTGGGGGCTTTTTCTTTTTTTTTTTTTACTTTCCCTGGTCAACATTTTTCATTGTATGGAAAAGAGGAGTGTGGAAATGTATCATTTTGTGGTTTGCAGAGAAAAGAAAGTTATACCATTTTGGAACAAAATGATGGTGAGAGATTGATGACAGAATGTTCATTTTTGGGTGGACTATGCATCTAAACTCACAATGAAATCCAAATTTATGGACAATTCATGCTTTTTAATGGAATATTACTGTATTTACTATAAATGACTTAACCGTGGACATAATTATTTTTTTTAAATACATTTTTTTTACAGTGACACATAACCAGTCATTCCAACAGGAACACGATTGGGAGCTTCGTGTGAGTGCGTAAAAGATTTTGCTTGTCTTCATGAGACCTCGCCGTACTGACCAACATAAAGCTGCTTGGTTTGAAAATGACTTATATGTGAACTTTGCTTCATACATCTCGACGCTATTGACAATAGATAATGAACCTGTTTTTGTATGCAAAATATTTTGCTATAGATGAGCTGGTGCCATTTGACTATCTTGTTCACCATAGATACTACTAGTAGGGCTATATCTGGTATATCAAGTTGGCCTGTAACTGGTATATACAGTATAGTGGGCCACTTGGTGGTAATGACTTTCATATAATTTTCACACATGTTGGGAATCATGATAACAGCCTCTAGGTAAAGTTAATAATCTTTTTGCTATTTGGTACATACATTTCTCTGCAACTGCAAATTAAGTATGCAAATGGGGGCATAATAAAGAAGCTATTATAATGGTGTGATGAAAATGACCTGAAAAAAACAAAACAAATATATATATATATATATATATATATATATATATATATATATATATATATATATATATATATATATCCTCATACTCCTGTTTCATTTTTGATACATCCTGAGTGACCCATCTAACTTTTACAACACATAGCTTGATATACATATTACATATATATATATATATATATATATATATATATATATATATATCATATGTATATCAAGCTATGTGTTGTAAAAGTTACTAGATGGGTCACTCAGGATGAATCAATAATGAAACAGGAGTATGAGGATATATAGTATATATACACACACATCAATTTTTAGTTGTTAGTTGGAGGTGGCATCAGTTGCCTTTACAGTCCAAGTTGAAGCTATTAAATCATATAGGTAATGTTCACATGTCTATAGATGTCAAGTTCTTCACAAGAGCTGCATTACCATATTCAGGATTTTTAAATAAATTAACCTCTTAAAAATAGGTCTTTGCTTTGCTTTTTTTTTTAGACTTACTGACAGGAGAGTGTCATCATGTCATGCTCCATCTAAACTCTATTAAAAGTTCAGAAACTGCATTTTGATTAGATTCATTTTTTCGAATGAAATCATTCTGAAGGCTTACAGTTTCACTCATCGGCCCACCATCTTCTCTCGATTAAAATGATTTGACACGGATCAATAAACTGTGATCTCTCACATGGTATATGAGGCGTAAACCATCACGATAAAAGCCATTATTTGTGCTTGTCTGAGACTTCAGTCACCAGACAGTCACCCTGAAAAAAACAACCAATAGCCATGTCCATTGCAGATGTCCTGAATTTCATTTGAGAGACATTATGATGAATATTCAGGCTCATTAATTGTTAGAACTGCCAAATACGTTTAAAATAAGTTTCTTCTTTTTAATTCAGTTTTCACATGCTCATAGCATCTGAAATTAAGGGGAAACATTTTGCTCAGAAAACAAAACAGTTCTGATTTATAAAGAAGGTCTGTGTCTCTTTTCATTCAACAGGTTCTAAATTAGGTGAGAATGAGACATAGAATCTATCTAATCAATTTTTTACTTGGAAAAGTCCAGTGATTTTCCACTAAAGGACCCTATGATTAACTCTAGAGTTGTTTTTCTCCATTGTTTATTTAATCTATGTATTTAATTATTTTCACTTTCCACCATGACACATACGTGAAATAACATAATGGCTTTAATAAGGATGAATGTACTTCCTTGGAGAAAGATATAATTTGCCCTCTTATCCAGATTTTTTAAAATGCTATTACATAATTGATTCTGTGAGAATAATTGGTCACTCATTGGACCTTCTGCCTAGAATAAAGTAAATTACACAAACCCATATTGAAATTACAAATTTTGAAGCTGTTGTGTTTAAAAAAACAACCCTGTTTATAAGTACCGGTAACTATAAGAACGTTTGGGGTGTAACGTGTATTGTTTTTAATTAACTTTGAGAACAGTATATTTGTAAATATGTAATTTTTTTTGTACATAACCTTAGGTTTTAAATGTCAAGCAAAGTAAATTCTGTCATGACAACTCTCTGAGTGTTTTGCATGGTAATGGGTATGAGAATATTGCACGTTTGGTCTTGGTGCAATATATCTGCTACAGCAGAGCAAGAACGGGACTTGCTACTGCCAATACTCATGACACGCTGCTGTGAGACATGCTGCTGCTGTACAAAATAGCATACATGAATTACCCGTAGCAGATCTATACAGGTGGAGCTGGGGAAGGTGGAGGGTTTCTGAAAGCATGCTGCACTGCTAACTGAAAAAGCTGACCAGGTATTTGAAGGTTGAGCAGCGAGCTCATTGGCTACTGATACAGCAGGAACCAATCAGATGTGCCCTATAGAGAATAATGTAATTTCAAGCAGATTGAGTTGAGGACATATCAACCTGTGCCATTTAGATTTTCATGACAGAACTTTGTATATACCTTATATATACAAAGACAGAACTTTGTACCGTAAAACTTCAAATAATAGCCGAGTCCCAAATAGACGCCTGTCTCTTTTATATGCCTGGTGTGGCTACAGGTTTGGATAAATAAAGGCCGGTCTCAAATAGAGGCCTGGTCTGTTTTTTAGTTTCGGGTTGTATTTAATCTTCTAAAACCCATCAGATCGTCTGTTTAAGCCAGTTCTATGGTGCAGATTGCGCACGCAAGAGACTGAAGAGAGCCATGCACATCTTGGCGGGAGCTGTTAGCGCAAGAAAGGCAGGCAGAGTTAGCGGAGGCCAGAGAGGGAGAAGTGGAGGAGAGCGACGAGGAGGAGGAATTCGCCAATGAACTTGTAGTTGATGATGATAGTGATGATTAGGGTCATTTTGAATCATTTTGAATGTGTTTTGGGCAACAAGTTCATATGCTCGATGGATATGACCAGTAACTTGTATCGTTCAGCCCATGGCTGTCACATCGTTTCGTTTTTTTTATGCTGCCAATAATCTAAAGGGGGTCGCACCAGTACTGGACGAGAAGCGCAGCGTCTATGACAACTCGAGGTATCGCACACCGGATGTGCACTTTGTCAGTTTATGGCCAGCAGTATTGTTATGTTTAAGGACATTATGGAATTAACATAATGTCTGTACTATGTTATGAATGTACTACTGTACAATTAAATACAATCGTTGCTTAGTCTGCAGTCTGAACACACTTTACCTCAGAGCATCCGAATTGAGAATATCACCTGAAAATCCGATAACATCAGCAGTTTTCATTCAACCAGCTGATTTCTGTAAATGAATGTAAAACTAAATGTAGATTGCAGCACTGGGTGAAGTCAGTATACATAAAGACGATTTGAGACAAATAAATGGAAATTTAATCTAAAACTATGTAGGCTAAATGGCGCTCTGTGGCGCGGCAGGATTTTGAACAAGGTTTACCCCCTTTAGACATACGGTAATATAGTAGGCTAATTATTACATTAACTGATTTGTTAAACAAGTTAAATTATAAATAAAACGTAATATAATGTGTATGGTAACCTCCGACTGTCATGCTTTCCGTCTATCAGCCTATGCTATTTGGATCGTTATCTCTAGGCCTGCACTCAATGAACAACATCTCAACACTAAATTAAAGGCCTGTCTCATATAGACGCCTGTCTCAATACAAGCCGGTGCAGTTCGGCGATTTGGGAAAATAAAAGCTTGGGCTATTATTTGAAGTTTTACGGTATACAGTATACCCTTTAAATGGAACATGATGTTTTCACAAAATGTTTCTGAATCTGGTTGATCTAAAAGAATAAGCTTTTGATTTATTAGGCTATATATAGGCTATATCTGCTTCAGTTACTGAGTGATTTGTAACTGTCCCAAAAAATTTACATTTTAATAACTAGAATATTTGATAGGAAGGTAGAGTTGTTTTTATTTATGCCACTCGTGCTTCATGAATCCCCACAACAATAGGTTTAGCCTTCTCATAACAGATTATATATTTTTCATCTGTGCTGTTTTTTGTTCAGCTAGGAAGGTCATACAAATTTATGTGGACTGATTCTTGATATTATGTCCAATTTGATGTGTAAATGCCCAGAATAAATGACTAAAATATGAGGAAATGCGCACAAACAATCATGAATTAAATATAAAAACCGTTGGAATGGATGCCCACTGAATATTGCAGATCATCATTAACAAGTGTCAAATATAAAATGGCATCATTCTAAGAAGATGAATAGAAAATATTTCTGCAACTGAATGCTGTACCATGTTCCTTGTTTGCATTAATGTGTCTGCTGATATGGATGAAGGGCAGACGATTAGTGGCATCTGTGTTATTTAGCATCAGGTGTGAATGAAATGAAGCAGCCTTACCATGTGGCATCCATGTGAGCGTTTGCTGACATATACTGTCAAGCAAGAATTTGCTCTCTCTTAAAAATATTGGTGCTTATTATCATCAAAATCAAGTTTGTCAGGTGTTTCAAAAGTGTCCAAATGTGTTTTAGGTTGAGAGATGGATAGAGCTGGAATAGAAAAGAACACTTTTCTATTCCAAAGAACAAGTGGTCTATTCACTGCAAAAAATTAAATGACCAATAAGTGATGACAACATGTTTTTACATTGCTTTACCTCATCAAAATAAGTTAGGCAATTTTCAACTTTTTTTATTAGTTATACAAGATTCAACTAATTTTTTTAAGTCAGTTTAATGTAATTTAAGTTGAAATGACTTAAACATCCATGTTGATTGTACTTCTGTCAGGACCACTATCGTCAAAAACGATTGACAATTAGCATACAGTTTGGATTGGCGGTATGGTTCCGTTCTGGGCAAGAACTCCCTGCGCATCCATGCAGCCTAGCATGAATAAGAGCAGAGAGAGCAGATATAACCCGCCTTAGGGACGGGTAAACACAACAGAACCAACATGAATGTATATCATTAATTCAAGATTTTAAAGGGGTCATATAATGGTACATGCACTTTTACAAGTTGATTGTACTGAAATGTGTGTTGGCAGTGCCTGTACACAACCATCATAAAATGATAAAAATCCATCCAGTGTTTTTGTTTTAATCTCCTTATATGTTTTCCCCTGCCTCAAATCAAGCCGTTCGACCGTGTGACGTCACTCGGTCGGAAGCCCCTCCCACGATTGTTGATTGACAGGAGCGTTTCAACACAGACCCGCCCTCGCTCGTAAGCCAGCTGTCAATCATAGTCCGCGCGGACCGGCGCGGTCATTGTTGATATGCTGGAGCACTGTCTATGAGCAGAATGGCGTCTAAGCGATTGTGGTGTTCTGTTCTTGGGTGTAATAACGAACACAGCTGTCATTTTAATGTTCCTAAATCCGAACCGCTGTTTTCGAAGGGAATATTCCCCACGAGCAACGTCAATTTCATGTTTGCGCGAATCATTTCACACCAGACTGCTTATAAAGGAGGGTCAGTATAAAGCTGGATTTGCTAAGAAGCTGCTCATGAAAAAAGGATCGGTACCAGATATTCGTGTTCCTGCTGAATCTCCAGAAGAACGGAAGTGAGTGTAACGTTTTATTAAACTTTATATTAATATATTAATCTTTGCAAATCGCTAGCTGCACGCTTCACAATGAATGCTTCTAAGGTTTACACTCAGGGTACATTACGGCATGTTTTCTATGTATGACGTTCTCAATATAATTCATAATCCCACGTTTATACTGAACAACGCGTTATGGTTATTGTGTTATTGTGTTACAAATGGTGTACGCACAGAACAGAGAGGGGCGCGGTGAGCAAAGCTCATTATCATTTAAAGTCATATACACTGAAACGGCGTGCTGAAAACAGAGCTGTCTTTGACCAGGTAAAATAAGTGTTTTCTTACAATACTAATGAGAATTTTTAATTAAAGTATATTACAAACTTTTAATTTAGACCCTAAAGAATCATATTAGCTTGTACAAAAATGGCATTATATGACCCCTTTAAAGTACATAATTCGAGAATTTATTCTGATTCAAGGGGAATCAGAATGCCAAATCCTGACTGAGGAGAAAGGAGCTGGGGATGGAGGAGAGTAATCAGCTCATGAGAAACACGATAGCTGCTGATAATAATGAAGGAGCTTATGTACACAGTGATAGGCGTCGTATTCCTATAGGTAGACGTGGATCAGCTGATGCGAGCTTGACTAACGTGACCTGCCAGAACTGACGCTACGCTTGATTTAAAAATTGAAGGCAGTGAAATTCTGTGATTCCCATATAGTGATGTGACTAAAAATGAATAGCAAAAAGAATCATAGTGTTTTAGACATTTGTAATAGCATATCTTGGCAATACCATTCAAATGAAAGTGTCTTGGAGTACAATATTTCTGTGGTAAATAAATATGATCATTCAATAATCAAGGAACCAAAAGGAACCAAAGGAACCAAAAGGAGTTCCTTTGTATAAGGAACCAAAAGGAGTTTTGGTTCCTTGGTTCCTTTTGGTTCCTTGCCACTGTTGCCTTGGCTTTTGGCTTGCTTAGTTGGGGACATTTAATATTCAATAATATTATTGATCTGCCTTACTTAAGGTGGACGTTGATACAATCTGTATTGTAAAAAGCGCTATATAAATAAAGGTGACTTGACTTGACTTAATTATCGATGATCATTAAATAATCATTTAATATGACATATAGGCCAAATTATTACACAGCTCTGTGTAATACTTGATTCTGATTGGTCAATCGCGCCATCCAGCGGTATCATGTTATTCCCCGATAACAACTGCTAAAAACAGATAACAGGCTCATCGGGGTTACTGAAGTCAGCAGCGCTATATGCTTGCAAGGAACGTTTTTTCTCCGTGGAAGTTTTGCGTTTGGTGAGCTAATAAAATATTAAAATCAATATTTTGTATACAGTTATTTAATTGTGTCATCCAGTATCGTGGACTCGCTCTCTCTTGTTTTATACAAATGCAGCTTCTGCCATTTTGCGACGATTGTTTTGTACACTGTAATGGATTATAAGATAACAAACAGGTACGATTTTAAAACATTTTCATCTCAAATCAATATCTCTTATCCCCATTATTATTTATGTGGTGAAATGCTGTGTAATAAATGGTATAACTATCCCTTAAATGCCTGTCCAGTTTAAACTGGCTGTGCTAGCTGCTCTCTCAGCGGAAGCTTTGCATTTAAAGGCCAAATAAAATATTTCCACTCAGATCAATATTCCGTGTCTAATTATTTACTCATGTGGCAAGTAGCCATGTAATAAGCGGGATAATGTACATCCAGCCGGTTGTTATCTCAGAATAAACCCCTTCAGGCTGATGCAAAATGAGGTGCTGATCACCCTGTCAGGGTTTATTCTGAGATAACAACCGGCTGGATGTACATTATCCCTTACGAACCATGGTATTATCACAGTATTTACACTACCATTAAAAGTTTAAGGTCGGCAAATGTTTTTGAAAGAAGTATCTTATGCTCACCAAGGCTGCATTTATTTGATAAAAATACAGTAAAAACTGTAATATAGTGAAATAGTTTTAAATTGTTTTTTTAATATTTTAATGTAATTTGTTCCTGTGATGGCAAAGCTGAATTTTCAGCATCATTACTCCATATTCAGTGTCACATGGCCCTTCAGAAATCATTATAATATGCTGATTTGGCTGATATGCTAAAACATATATTTTTTGTGGCAACGGTGATACAATATTGATTAATAAAAAGTTCTAAAGAACAGCATTTCTTTGATATACAAAGTAAACCTTTAAATCGTTGTATACAATATATACAGAAGATTCCAACGTTTATAAAATATGACACCAGAGAATACATGGATGCCTGTGTATGTGTGAAACATGTTAAATCCCCTGGCAAACCTATAGGAGTACACCCTTATTAATAAAGGTTCTTTATTGACATCTGTGGTTCCATGAAGAACCTTTAACATCTATGGAGCATTTCCATTGCACAAAAGGCTATAGTGAAAAAGGTTATTTAGATATTAAAATGTTCTTCACACTATAAGAAAATAATTATTCTTTGAAAGGTTCTTTGAGGAACCCAAAATGGTTCTTCCTTGCCATCACTGCAAAAAAATGTGTGTTTGTGTAGATAGGGATGCTTTGATTATATAAACTAGCAAATTTTGTGTTTATACATTTATTTACATTCTTGACACTTTCCCGTCAAATGACTCATAAGGAACACATAATGTTTAAATAGCAGTTACACAGATGGGCTGCTAAGGATGCAAGTCAAGTGGTTATAAGGCTAGACATCAGGGGTGCAAATACAGGAAATCATAAACATAGCATGTTGCATAATGTCGCCACAGTGCTACAATTTTTCAATCATTTTTTTCCCATAGAATGTCTTTAATACTATGACAAATGTAATTGTTTTTAATTTGAATTAACAACTAGTTTAGACCCACACGTCCCACAATACACAACACGTTTTTAATATAATCTCACTTTTAATTTAATTGCATTTGTTATCTTAATGACTGAAATCCTGGAACTTTAGCAACACATTTGCAAACGGTTTTCCTAGGACAGAGATTAAAACAAATATTATGGAAAATATAATAGCCTAGTTTATATACTATATAAAATACTAAGCCTTAGTCAAGTTATAAAATTAAATATACAATAGCTAATGGCATTGCATGGGCTACTGGTAGTTCATATAGCATTTTCTCTTACTAATTTATCTAATAATTTTTAATTTGCTATTTGTTTTTTGCAGACATCCCAAATTTATAAGGATAATTGTTTCCTCTGGAAATTAAATGACAAAATAAGCCTTTTTGAACCATTTGAATCTGAATTCGGATTTGGCTAATGACCAAAATGAACTAAATGAGATAAAAGTGTCTTGGCGCCATGAAGCTGGTAGAGATTTGATTTCGCAGTACTGTAGGTCTGCCACAAAAAAAATAAAAATAAAAATAGAATAACAAATAAAATAAATAACTTGTTTCGTTCCTGAATGAATCAGTAATTGAGTGAATTATTCGATAGCTCACTCATAAAAACAGACTCTGGCCGAATCCGAAATATCCTACTTTCCTTCTATATAGGCCTAGTAGGTGAATAACAGTATGTGACAAGATATCCAAATTCACATGCAGTACTCATAAAAGAGTAGGCAAAAGTACCTGGATGACATACTTCTTCCGGCAAGATAGAAGTGTGCATACGATGGACACTTTACTATCCCATTAAGCCACGGAAGAGGATTTGTGAATGGCAGTGAAGCGACAACTGACACTGGTAGATCACCTGACAGTTACAACAGGGCGAATAGTACATCCGGATTACATTCGTACTACACGCATTCATACTATATGGAACAGATTTGTTTAGCGGTCGTTATGTAGCTATTTATTCAATATAAGTATCTACTCAAGAAAGTATGTGATTTTGAATGCAATGACTGTTTCATTTATGAATGAAATCGCTTTTTTGAATGAATCAATTGAATGAATAATTCAAATGACTCACTCATAAAGATAGTTTTTGCCACCTACTGGCATACCGATGTAACTTGAAGTAAGAGTCACCCATGCAAACACAGACAATAGGAGTGAAACAAACAATGAAACTGAATTATTTAAATTTATTTCACCATATTTAATTCCTTGGATGATAAAAAAATAGACATTACCTCATGATTATTTTATTAATACTGTAAATACTGAAAGCAGTAGCCTAAATAAAGGGAATATATTAATCAGGCCCCTACCTTTTAAATAATCACGTCAGATGCATGTTTTTGAATAATTATTAATAACAATTCCAGCAAAAATAACTATATTGAGATATAGGTTATTCGATCATCACAATTTAAAATTACAAACTCCATGATATAAGCTAATTTTTTACTTGTGGGACAAGTCAGAATTATTGTTTGTGGTAAACAAAAATATTCCACAGATGCTGATCATAGACATTACAAAAAGAAAACAATCTGGAATATTTCTTTCCGGTCACGCAGACAGACACCATGACCACTTACCATTAGAAAAGCACAAAGGTCATTGTTGTTCACATGCATTAGCAACAGATGTTCATGCTTCATAAAAAATAAAACATGGAGGTTGTCTGTGACACTAGCATGTTCAGCTAGACTTACTCGGGAAGTTTGCATTATGCCTTGTACTATTAACAAGGACATTTGATCGTTCATCATCTTTGAGGTAAACATTAGATGATGTTGTGAAGTAAAAGCAATAGCAGGAACATGCAGCAGTCCCATTACTGGCTTTATGAAGAAACTTATTACACATGCAAATGCTGCATACTGTATATGATAATGCATAGTAATTCTACCTGGATGAAATAATCATTGACTTACCTGTAGCTTGTCATACCATATGAAAAGTCATAAGATATAATTATGGCAGGGCCCCTCTCTAACTGCCGGTGTGCCACACTGTAATTGGATCCTTGATGAATGAACATAAACAAATGGTCAGCTACATCAGATAAGATGCTAAGACAACTGCCAGACACCTCTTACGAGGCAGGCAGACCTTCTGCACCCACCAACACCAAAAAGAGGACTTCTTATCGGACTACAGGTTGACTCCAACCACCAAACTCATTTCTAAGGTTTAGGCAAGAACTGCAAATGCCTTCCCAATGCGGCAGCAGTGGCTGAAACAAAGAAAGGCCACAGATATATTTAAATCCAATCATACCTTTGGAGACCATAAATTGATATATACTGCAACACTCTTCCTCTTCATGCAAAGTACAGTTTATGTTATTGAATGTTAACACAACAGTTACGATGACTCCACCGTTTCTTATCGTGTTTGGATTCTATGTGTTGCATATGATTCCTTTAATAATTTGAAAGAGCTTTGGTAAAAGAATGATGCAAACCCCCCCCCCCCCCCCCCCCCCCTACTCCCCCCTCCCCCTTATTACAGTTCAGCTCACTTAGCACGTCGTTCGTGGTTTGACTAGTCGAGACTGTTTTCCAAAGATGGCTCCTGTCTGTATACACGAAGTGGACTGTCTTTATCTTTATCTTCTTATTAAACGGTCTGTACACTTACAAAGTTCTCAATGCTTCGTTTTG
Organism: Rhinichthys klamathensis goyatoka; assembly: GCF_029890125.1. NCBI lineage: Eukaryota > Metazoa > Chordata > Actinopteri > Cypriniformes > Leuciscidae > Rhinichthys > Rhinichthys klamathensis. The sequence continues at coordinate 3,340,091 of NW_026606735.1, read as the reverse complement.
CATGTAGGGACCCTCATTATGTTACTGTGTTAGTGTGGGGCTATTTTGAGCCTTGTTAGTGGTATAAACTAGCGATTTCTTTTTACTTATTAAATGCCCCCATTACTAGCGTTATACGCTAAACAGTTTTTAGAGATAAAACTCTTTACATTCGATTATCATGAAAACAAAATTCAGAGAACGGTTGACTAGGTACCAATGTTTTATTAGACCAAAGGTTCATTTTGCGCCGGAGTTCTCCTTTAACACATTTTGTTGACTATAAGTAAAGTTGCGATCCCAGTTCTGTGTCTTTTGTTTTGTATGGAGTTTTATTTTGAAGTGCATTCTTTGTTCTCATTGTTTCCAGGTTTACTTCCTGTTTGGTTTCTGTCTCTCCTTGTTGTCGTATTAGTTGTTATAGTTACCGTCATTAGTTACACCTGTCTTTAATTATCATTGATTTCTCTGTGTATTTAAGCTTATGCCTTTTAGTTGGTCTTTGCTAGTTGTTCTTGAGTAGAAAACACAACATGACTCAGTATGTAGTAATTTTGACTTTTTATGTCAGGAACAAAACAAATAAACAAAATTCTAATGCTGTTGAGTGAAGTGGGACAAGAAAAACAAACTAGATATTGAATTGGCCTTCCAAGGTGAATAAAATATGCTACTAATGCACCTGAGGGTAAAAGAACATGTGGCTTCACTCAGGAAATGAAATGGAGAAGTTAATGGATAAAACCAGATATTTTCTAAATACTGAATGTATAGTAAAAAAAGAAAAAAGAAAAAGCAAATGTATAAATTAGATTTAAAATCCATTACATGTATTTGTCCAGTAAGTCATTCACCCCTGGTATCACAGACAAGGCTTAAGATGTTTTATCTGAAAGCAACTTGCACTGAAATATAATAAAATATGTCAATGCCATTGTTTTTCACAATATTCACACCAGTTAGGCCTAATGGTTTTTTTCCCTAATGCACATTCATAAAAGGTACTTAAATGTCCTAATTGAATGAAGGCATAATCCTGGCTTAATCTAAGCCCAGTCTCTGAAACCAGACCACATTGTTGTGGCTTTACAGTCTATGGCCTGGTTTCACAGACAGAATTTATATTAATCCAGGATTAGGCTTTAGTTCAATTAGGACATTTAAAGGGGACCTATCATGCCCCTTTTTACCAGATGTAATATAAGTCTCAGGTGTCCCCAGAATGTGTCTGTGAAGTTTCAGCTGAAAATACCCCACATATAATTTATTATACCATGTTGTAAATGACAGTTTTGAGTATAAGGAACAACATGCTGTTTTCGTGCATGTATCTTTAAATGCAAATGAGCTGCTGCACCCCACCCGGCGGATTCTTTACAGCTTGTGCCTCGGGTACTGCTTGGTTTTGATTATCATCTCTATCACGGTCACGTTCATGTGACATTGCAGTTCTTCATCATCATGAAAGTTTATTATCTGCATGCATTTTAAAGCCATATCAGTCTAAACTTCTGATATATGGTTTTCTGAGCACACACATCTGAAGCACTCGCACAGAAAGCTGGATTAAAAAAAGATAAGTGGTGGCATACACACACTACCGACACACATTTATGTCCAAACTCCATGTAAAAGTAAATTTTGCATAATAGGTCCCCTTAAAGTAGCTTTTTAAAACGTGGCTTTATAAAACACATAAAAAAATAAAACATGACTGGTGTGAATCTCGAGACAAAACAAAGGCATGACATATTTTACAAAATGTAAGTGCAAGTTTCTTTTATAGGTAAAACAGCTCAAACATGCATTTTAGTATAGGTAAGCTATACGGAAGCTTGTCTTTGAAATGGGGGAAAGAATGCTAAACTTCAGTAGAATAGAACAGATCAATATATCGTAATCCTGCCAGCAGACATGCACACAGATATTAGTACTAATAAGTGAAGTATCATCTCCCTCTGGAAAGGAATGATCAATTGCAATAATCTGTCATGTAATAATTTATTTAATGGTAATGGATGTCATTAAAAGGCACTAATTCAAGTTTTAATAGTGTATCGGTTTTTATTGTAGTGCCATGGGAAACGGCATAAGTGAAGCTAAAAACAGTATTAGATAGTCGCAGTATGTTTATTTAAACTATTCAACTAGTATTTTAGGATCCAGCGACACGTGCCATCTACAAAGTGAAAATAAACAAAGATATGCTTTCTGATGCATGGGAAGCCAGTCTTTCAGAAGTGGCTCAGAGCAGTTCTTCTTTTTGACCATGTGAGTCTTATCTAGATGACAGGGCACCATCAAGTGCTTTAAAGTAAGCAGTTACAATAACAAAGTAGTTTTAAGACTTAAAATGATAGATTCATTTGATACTTTTTATCATTTTCTTTGTGTTCCCTGAGGTCCAGTTGTAATGTAAGGCTGTATGTGCACGAAAAACCAGCATCATTTAGTTTTTTTAAGATCATTTTCCACCCTCTATCTGACCTTCAGAAGTAAATGGGCTGTTTTTAAAGGGACACTCCACCCATTTGCATTAAGCTTTCCATTGTTAGAAACCCAGTCATACTATTGAATGGTCGTGCAACACTCTCTCATTTTCCCCTGAGATGAGAGAAATCCACTATTTACCTTTTTCACTTCCTCCTACAATGACGCAAAAATCGTCATTTTACGTCATTGTAGGAGGAAGTGTAAGAGGGGGGTATTTCTGTAAAGACTACAAGCACCCTTTCAAACCCGCCCATAGGGGGTTGGACCTAATGCGCTAACAGACCGATCACAGATCAGTGCCAGTGTCTACAGCCAGTGTTACGCATGTTTTCACCACGCCCATATATGGGGCGGGATCTCACTCACAGAATGTAAAGAGAGTGTCAGCCATCTTTCTGTAGAAGCTAAGCTAACAGGCTCTTGCCTCTTGCTCTGTGTAAAAAGTTTGTATAGTTGGCTAATCACGATGGCAGAAGATAGTTTTGAAGTTGAAATGGCAGAAGGGTATTTCGAAGATCTGTTGCGAGAATCTGATGCTCGCGGCTACCTGTACGAGCCGCAATACAGCAATAAACAGTTGCGGGAGATGGAGGAACAAGAGGCGGCCGGAGCGAGACCTGAGCCCGGCCAGACTCGAGCTAGGGCGGACTGGCGGTGTCAGTGCTCTCGCTGTGCGCCTATGGAAACAGATATAGAGTCCAATAGCTGGGTTTCAGTCACGTGATTATGATGACGCGCGGAATTCAGATGGAGGGCAGGGAGTGAAGAGCGCAATGGACGAGATGGAGGAAAGTCCGTACTGTACTACTTTACACGCTATTACAAGAGAAAATATAAACAAAAAATCAAACATATGTTGTACGTGATCCTTACATTATGAAGAGGAGCGATTTTTCAACTGAATTGAAAGATTTTCCTGCCATCGAGGCGGTAGATATCAGCAACTACCTCGTCTTACAGACATACTTTGACTTTACAAAGTTCGGAAACGTTACACGTTAACTTACACGTTACACAAACATAGCCACTTAAGTTGTATTAACTCACCTTTGACGAAGTGATCACTGCACACACGGGCATTTTCCCATTCGGCTCCTCCCTTATGAACAACAACTTTTGGTACACGATAAAAACTCCTCGTGGTTTGATCGATTTAAGTAACCATAAACGACGCAAAACATAGGCATTTTGAGTTTGTTATAGTGCTTTCTAAATACAGCAAATTACTTCCTGCCCTCCATTTGCATTTCGCGCCATGGCAACGCAGTGGCGTGACGTCATATGAAAACAAGCTATTGCTGTTGGGAATCTCAGCGATGCCATTTTCTTCTGGAGGAGATCGCTGAATCTGCAGAGCTTTGAGTGTAAAAGTGTTAATATTAATTATTTTTTTAATTAAAAGTTATAACTCACATTGGCTGTGGTTCTTTTTATAAACCTTTAGTGTTACTAGAGTATGGATTAGCCTAGAGAATGTATTAGCTTAGAGAAATAGTGAAGAAAACAGTTCATATGCAGAGCTACTAAGCTACTCTGTTGACATGGTCCTGCCTTGCATCATATTTTTAATATGAAAGTGTAAGTTGTGTTATATACATTGGGCTAGTATATCCCGGTACAACGCAATTTAGCAGCATTTCAAAAGGAAATGTATCAACTAATTCACGATGTATAGAGTCACGATGTATCAAAGCAAGCCTAGTTGTATCCATTTTTCGGATTCTGCCGCCTGTAACCGGTAGGCGTGGTTTGGGAGTGGCCTCGTAAGGGAGCAAAGCAAGTGCATTCTGGGAGTTGTTGTCTTTCAGCCACATGAGTAAAAAATATTTTTTTTGCCTTTTCTCAGTCTAGAATGCTTCAATTTCAAAAATAATTTCACATTTGTACTATATAGATGACCAATATTAAATACACATTCATCTTCCCAGCGGTGGAATTGCACTTTAATGCTGTGACTTTACGGCATCTATGCAAACACCCTCTTTGTATGTGCTCAAAAAGAGACAGTGGGTTTCCTGTCTGGTCCAAAATAGTTTTTCAAAATAGTTTGTACTCTCTCACACGTACAGTATATCTTCCGCCTCATAACGTCACTGTGACTGGACAGCCCTGTATGCTAAATATGTGTTGTTGATGTATACTACAGTTCAAAAGTTTGTGGTCTGTAGTTAAAAAAAAAAAAGGAAATGAATACTTTTATTCAGCAAGGATGCAATAATTTTAAGTGACAGTAAAGACATTTATATTACAAAATATTTGTATTTCAAATGGATGCTCTTCTTTTGAACTTTCTATTATTCAAAGGATCCTGGAAAATAATAATAATAATATCAAGCAGCACAACTGTTTTCAACTGTTTTTGATGATAACAAGAAGTTTCTTGAGCACCAAATCACCATAATGGTTTCTAAAGGATCATGTGACACTGAAGACTAAAGTAATGGCTGCTGAAAATTCAGCTTTGCCACAGGAAATCACATTTTATCATACATTAAAATAGAAAACAGTTATTTTAAAGGGGTCCTTAGCTTACAGCAATAGCCAGTATAACTGCTACTACAGTGAGAACAGCATTTTATATTCATGTTACAGTCATTCACAATTTAATGTTAGTCAAGAAATGGACACTGAATATTGCTGTATTGTTTTATTACAGTTTTCACCACAGTTTTCCTCATGTTAATGAGGAAGTGTGACAGTAAATGATCAACCTTACTACAATTCTGTCTTCGTTGTCAACGGTTTAACTTGGTATTTCCTCAGAGTTTCAACACACTGCACGAGAACACTACAACTATGCTTTTTTTTTTACATTTTCAACTTTCTTTAGTGTGTAATGTTGCTGCTTGAGCATGAAAAAGGTCTGAAAAGTTACAAAGCATTAAGTCCATTCTGAAGGAACTAATTTTCTATATCAGAAAGCACTGTTTCTGAACTCCCTTAAACGCCTTCCAGGAACATCACGGTATTCATTTAAATAATTACTACCCATACGCATATGCAACAAAAACGAGCGAGGCCTGGTTGTTATGTTAGTAGTGACTCACGGTTATGTTTAGGGGAGTGACATTTTTCTAAATCCACTCTAAGCGGTTGACCAATCACAGCACCAATCACGCTGGAAAAATCAGAGCACACTGAAGGAGGGGCTTCATAGAGACAGGAACTAAACAGAGCGTTTCTGACAGGCTGGGTAGAGAGGTGCGGCAATAATGTAAAGTATCTGAAAAATAATGTGTTATTGAACATTCAAGCATGAAAACCTATTCTAATAGACACCAAAAACAAAATCAAGACTTCAGGGAAAGTTTTGATTTTCTTGAGACTTGAAAGTCTTGAAATCAAGAAAAAGGACATAATAGGTCCCCTTTAAATTGTAATAATATTTCATAATACTACTGTTTTTTGATTATATAATGGTGAGCATAATTTTTTTTTTTTTTTTTAAAAGCTTACCGACCCCAAAATATATTTACTTATTACATTTTAGTTTCATTTTGGCCTCTTCTATCCCTCTGTGGAATGTTAGGCCTCTTGTTTCAGTTTAACAATGTCAGAAATCAACCTCTCATTGAAGTATAGCTCTAAGGACCCTAAAAATGGCCAAAGCTAAACACCAATCCTGTATGTCAAGAGCTAGTGCAACAGCCCACTGATAAAATTCATAGTTAGTATTATATATTTCAGGGAGGGAAATATGAAGCATTGTCCTTCCCTTTTGCATCTTTCCTCATGTATCTTTTATTGACATATATATTCAATTACATACCTTTAATTGCACTGCCTTAACAAAGACTTCAAGGTTGTTGAACTGAATTGTTCCTCCAATACTGCAGATAAACTGAAACTCTTTGACAAAACTATGTTTAGTCACTGCACTGTTGCTCAGGAAAGAAGTAGCCTACCTTCTGCAACTACAAATCTTCATGTTTAGTGTTTAGGATCTTTCACTATCAGTTTAACTGTTTGTTTAGTCATACTCTGCATGTTTCATGGACATCTGATTGTCTAAATGTTTGTTCAACAATTTCTATTCCAAATCTACTCCATTATGATAATTCAGCATGCTATGGGACACTTATGTTATCATTGGCAAGTCAGAACAGTATGTTAAGAATCTTGATAAAGATAATGGAATTGTTAAACATCAACATTCTTTAAGGCAAAAAAGATTATACTTAACCCTATGAAGCCCACTGTATCATATTTGATATGAATATTTCTAAGGCTTAAACATTATCAACATTATCAAAACTTTGCTGAAAAGCTGTTGTACACAATCCACTACATGCACTCTATCATTTGATTTAGTTTATACTTTTTAGCAAGTAAAAGCTTGACATAAAAAAAAAACAAGTTGAAATTTCGATACACCATTTCTAAGGGCCACCAAAACGTTTAAAGTGGGAGGAGCCACTTTTGCTGTCTATTACTCATGAACGGAATGAGATATTTTCACCAAATTCAGCGCACATATGTAAGAGCTCATTCTGTCGTCGTATGAAAAAAACATGTGGTGACTGGCTTGAAAATTGGCATGCGTTGTCTTCGTCCAAGGTGCTAAGACTGCCTTTGAGGACATTTGTGAATCTCGAAAAACACGGCTGGCGGCGGCCGATTAATTTTGAGGAGCTATCAGACAAGGTTAATGGAGACCAATCGGAACGGAACTTGCTGGGCCTGTTTGAGTCACGGCCCTAGAGGTATGTGAGAAATTCGAAAGAAATCGGCCACCGTGCAATGCTTTGACCAGGTTAACTCTCGTGAAATCAATGGAAGAAAGAACTCACTTACGCTCTGCAAGCGAATGTCGTCTTGTGGTACCATCTGAAAGAGGCACAAAATCTCTTTCTCTGACCTTTACCATGACTGTTCCCTGCTGGTGGAATGATCTGCCTAACTCAACCAGAGCTGCTGAGTCCGTAGCCACTTTCAAGAAACGGCTGAAGACGCATCTTTTTCGGCAGCACTTGATCCAGTAATACTAACACTTTCTCTTCTATTCTATTTTTTATTAAAAAAACAATGTTTTTAAATGTACTGCGTTAGATTAAACTGAGAGGGGTCATAGCACTTGCATATTGTTGTCCTATATACTGTTAGTTTAACTGCTTCTATTGTTCTCATTTGTAAGTCGCTTTGGATAAAAGCGTCTGCTAAATGAATAAATGTAAATGCAAATGTAAAGAGCTTAAAGGCGAAAAGGCTGTATTACACACATTTAATGGCAGGTACACAGGCAACGTAGCCTGGCAAGCCAGACCTACATCAAGATGTTAGGTCTGGGAACTCACAATTGGCATGCCTCAACCCGAGGGGCGGGGTACACAGTTGTCTTTCAAAATACCTCGGCACGCAATAGGATAGCGCTACAACCAACCAGAGCAACGAACGGCTGTGGATGAGTGAGTCCCATGCATTTTCCCACCAGCGGAGCTAGTTGATATATTAAACTTTTGCCGTATCCGGTCGTCAAAACTCCAAACACATCTTCCTTTTTTAAGAATGACTTAAGTGACGTTCTCTTAACTCCAAGTCCTCAAGAGTCGTGGCCAAAGCCGATTTGAAAGACCGCTGTTCGCCAGCAGCATCTTATTTGTTTTCAAGTAGCAGGGAAATCACCTATGGAAATCACGCGGAACCGTCACAACTTCAATTCAATTCAATTCAAATTTATTTGTATAGCGCTTTTCACAATACATATTGTTTCAAAGCAGCTTTACAGAAAGTGCATTTCAGAAATGTACATAGAAAAATACAGTTAGTTAATCATCATGTATTAATTTAGGGCATAACATATCGCCGGCGTTGAGTCGTCTCTTCACAGGCGTTTAGTCATCTCATCGCAGGTGTTGGGGCATCTGAAGTCTCCGTGAGAGGCTGGATACACACTGGAGCTGACGAACGCTAATTACCTCGGGACTAGCGTCCCGAGATAACAGCAGAAAAGCAGATGGGAAATAATTAGCGTAGCTGCTGTTCATAATATTAATGCATTCGATCTGATTCAACAGTAGTATAAAAGGTAAGCATTATGTGAATGCTTGGCTGAAGAGATGCGTCTTTAATCTAGTTTTGAACTGGGAGAGCGAGTCTAAGCAACAAACAGTATCAGGAAGGCTATTCCAGAGTTTAGGAGCTAAATGTAAGAACGCCCTCCCTCCTTTAGTGGACTTAGATATCCTAGGAATTACCAGAAGCCTCGAATTTAGGGATCTTAAAGAACGCGATGGATTGTAGGGCGATAGAAGGTCCATTAAATACACAGGAGCTAAACCATTTAGGGCTTTTATAGGTCAGTAGTAGTACTTTGTAATTGATACGGAAATTAATAGGTAACCACTGTGTAGAGATGATAAAATTGGTGTTATATGATCATATTTTCTTGACCTAGTAAGAACTCTAGCGGCTGCATTTGACAACTCTGCTGTCATTATGTTAAGCCCGCCCACCAACTCTATACACGATGTGATTGGCCTGACCAGAGTTTGGTTTTTCCAGCTCGCAAGCCAACGGAGAGTTGCTAGACCACACTGGCTGCAAAATAATTTTCAGGGGTAGCACAGCACTGTTTTACTTGGTCAAAACAATCATATTAAAAATAAGTTTGAGTATGTTGAAAGTTATGTTAAAACGTTACTCTGTGCATTCTCTCAGTGGTTGGTATGAGACACTTGTTGCTCACTGCAATAAGCTAGATCGATATTAGAATATCATATTAATATAAGCTGGATGACTTGATTTGCTAAATGACATGCAATTCATTTAAAAAAATACATTGTATGTAGAGAAATGGTACAAAAGCCTTTTCTGATTGTGCTATGTTAGCCACTTGACAAAATACTGTTGTCTCTGAGGCACGGTACAAACATGTTACTCGTGGTAAATCAAGAAAACAAGCGATTCAAACAATAAGATGACCATGTTGAGCTATATAACAATGATTAGTTTTCTGTAGATAAAGGTATCCAAACAATAATGCTCCTGTATAATAAAACATAATATATTAAAGCGTTTTTGGTGTTTCCATAGTCTTTACGGAAGTAAAACTGGAAATGAAGGGCTTCATTGACAGGTGACGCAATGACACGAGCCATTACATTGGTGGAACAAGCTGATTTCTCAACAAAGAAAGTTGTTTTAGTGGTTTTTGGATATTTTAATCCAAAAATCTTTCGTATTGTACCTTCAACTTTTTAAGTGTCCAAATTAATTTGTTGTGTTAATAAACGAAAATATGCTGAACAAGAAATCTGTTGTTGTCTTGAATTTATTGGCTAAATGAGCCATTTTGCATTCAGTGAATGGAACAATTTAAAATTGACAAAAGTAGCTTTACTCAGTACATTTATTAAGGCAATAGTTGAGAGAACTAAAAATCTGAACACAAGTTGCCTTGAATTTTTAAAGGGATAGGTCATGTAGAAGCTAGTTATTATAGCTAATAAAGTTTAAAATATGTTTTGTTTTTACGACACAAATGCATCGTTTCACTTTTGAAGGCCGTTATTAACTCCCTGGAGCAGTATGGATTACTTTTATGATGGATGGGTGCATTTTTTTGGGTTTCAAAATCTCGCCCCCCATTCACTCCCATATAAAACTGGGAAGAGCCAGGATATTTTTAAATAGATCTCCTATTGTGTTCATCTGAAAGAAGGTCATATACACCTGTGGTGGCTTGAGGCCAAGGTGAATAAATTATGGGAACATTTTCATTTTTGAACTATCCCTTCAAGTTTTCCCTTCACTTAAAAAATCATAAATGTAATGTATAAAAAAATACAAAATACAAATAATAATGATATAATCACAGTAATAGAGCATGTTTGCTAATGCAATTTTTTGTTTTATTATACAGTATATTTTAATACTATTAAAAACAAAATTAATTTGATTTTAAGCATGGCTTAAAGTCCAAATATTTAAGGAGGGCACAGTACATCCATAATTGACGTGTCCTGTCTTTATGTGATCTAAAGCTCAGACTAGTGTATTCGAACATGACATTTTCTAACACAAATATATTATGCATTCATCCTGTCTGTCTGGCACAGCACTAAGCATTTAGGATGACAGCTGCTGCTTGTTTGCATATTAGCAGCACTAAGGAAATTTGTTCAATTAATTATCTTAATAAATGAGGAGCTATTGGCGTTTGTCGCTAATAAACTCTGTAGGACATGTGTCATATGACATATTTAGAGAGCAATTAGCTCCTGAATCTGTTTTGCACAATTAAGTGGGGAGGTTTTATAAGGCCTATAATAAATCAAAATAGAGCTGTTTAAATATATAGTTTAAATATATAGTTTAAATATAGCTGCAAATGGGACTGTTGATCTATTCCCTGTGCTTTTGGTTTTCATGAATATCCCCTAAGGACCACCAATATGTGAGTGTTTCTTTTTAGCCACAACTGTCACAGAAGAATACATTTGGCAATGAACCATCTTGTTTTATATGGAAAGTGTCATTAAAATGACTTATTCTTCCTTCTAAGTCATATATTTAATATTAAGTGTTCAATACAACTTAAGCTGTTTTGCAATGTAGCTCTCAGTGCATTTACATTTATTCATTAAGCAGACTTTTATCAAAAGCATCTATCTATCTATCTATCTATCTATCTATCTATCTATCTATCTATCTATCTATCTATCTATCTATCTATCTATCTATCTATCTATCTATCTATCTATCTATCTATCTATCTATCTATCTATCTATCTATCTATCTATCAGTCAGTTTCGTCCTATTTCACTATTAAACGTTGAGGGTAAGATTTTATTCAGCATTATTGCCCAGAGATTGTCCACCTACCTGTTAAAGAATGGCTTCATTGACACCTCAGTTCAAAAAGCGGGCATTCCAGGGTTCTCAGGATGCTTAGAACACATCAATGTTATCTGGCAACGAATTCAGTCAGCTAAAAAGGAGAGGAAGGAGCTCCATGTGACATTCCTGGATTTGGCTAATGCATATGGTTCAGTGCCACATGAGCTTCTTTGGGCAGCATTTGATTTTTTCAGAGTACCAATGTCAATAACACATTTAGTGAAAACCTATTTTGGAGATTTGCAATTCAGTTTCTCAACTCCAAAATTCAGCACTGCATGGCAATGCCTAGATGTTGGAATAATGGCAGGATGCACCATTTCTCCACTGGCTTTTACCATGGCGATGGAAGTAATCATGAGGGCATCAAGGTTGATTACTGACCAGACCAATGATTGGCTTCTGGGATGCGACTACCACCAATCAGAGCATACATGGATGACATGACAACCATGACTACAACAGTAGCCTGCACTAATCGGTTATTGGGGAAGTTAACAGATAATATTGAATGGGCACGAATGAAATTTAAGCCCTCTAAATCAAGGAGCATCTCGATAGTTAAAGGAAAGGTAGTAGATAAAACATTCTTCATTAATGGTGAGGCAATACCAACAGTTTCTGAGAAGCCAGTGAAGAGTCTTGGGAGATGGTACGATGGGGATCTAAAGGACACAGTTCGGGTGGGAGAAGTTAGACGACAAGCAGTGGAAGGGTTGAAGAGCATAAACAGCTGTGCTCTACCTGGTAAACTAAAACTCTGGTGCTTTCAGTTTGGTCTACTGCCGAGGTTGCTGTGGCCACTGACCGTGTACGACGTTTCTTTGACAACAGTGGATAAGCTGGAAGCGTTGATAAGTTCATACATCAGGAAATGGTTGGGAGTTCCACGCTGCCTCAGCAGAGTAGGACTTTATAGTAAAGGAATATTGCAGCTGCCAGTCTCTGCTTTAACCGAGGAGTTAAAGTGTGCCACGGTCAGACTGGAAATGACCTTAGTAGAGTCACGCGACAAATGTGTAAGGGAGGCAGCCCCTGTGTTAAAAACTGGTAGAAAGTGGTCAGCAAAGAAATCTGTAGTAGAGGCAAAGGCTGCCCTTCAAATTAGGGATATCGTGGGACAGGTACAGCATGGAAGAGGGGGTTTTGGGCTCAGTTTAGCTCCTCCTAAATGGCACAAGGCAGGCCCAGCTCAAAGGAGGAAGCTGGTAGTCAACGAGGTGCGACAGCAGGAGGAGAGGATCGGGTGTATAAAGGCCATTTCCCAGGCCAAGCAGGGAGAGTGGATGAGATGGGAGAGTGTGGAACAACGTAAGATGGGCTGGCAAGACCTTTGGTCAATGGAAGAGAGTAGGATCAGTTTCCTTATTAGGTCAACAAATGATAGTCTCCCATCACCGCAGAACCTAAACCTCTGGGTAGGAGAGGATCCCTCTTGTCCTTTGTGTTCATCACCTGCCACATTAAGGCACATTTTGACAGGATGTAAGGTGGCTCTTAGCCAAGGTCGGTTTACTTGGCGCCATGACCAAGTACTGCGATGTTTGGCTTTAGCATTAGAAGGCAAGCGTAACATGACCAATAAGTTGCCACCTGTTCTAGCAAAACATTACACGCAGAAGACAATATTTCTCCGCCCAGGCGAGCAACCACCAAGAAAATTGCCACCACTAACCTACGACCAGATATTGTTTTGTGGTCTGGATCAGCACGCATTGTTCAACTGATAGAGTTAACAGTGCCATGGGAGGATGCGGTAGATGAGGCATATGAGAGGAAGAAACTGCGGTATGCTCATCTGACCACTGAAGCAGAACAGCGAGGATGGAGAGTCCAGGTTTATCCAGTGGAAGTGGGTTGTCGAGGTTTTGTGGCACACTCTACAACCCGGTTCCTCAGAGACATCGGATTCAGCGGCCAAGAGTTGCGTCGCACAGTAAAGAACTTATCTGAAGCAGCAGAAAGGAGCAGCAACTGGCTGTGGTTGAGACGGAAAGATTCTAGCTGGCTGTGTACAGGCCGCCACGCTACGGTTTCGTAGAATTCTTGAAAACTTGAAGAGTCTGTTGGTTTGTTTGTATACGTTCCTGTGGATATTGCGTGAATGACGGGTGGTTGGGCAGATATTGTGTTTTGCGGTAGGTGGTATGCCATACGGAACCGTTGTCCACTGAAACTGCATATTAACGCACCAGTGGGGCTCGACAGCCTTAGTCAAACGGGTTGGCGCGTATGGTCGGGTTGCGGAGAGATTGTGAGATTGTGGTTAGGTCTCAGCAGCAGGAGGGATATAGAGGTCAGTAAGCTGGGCTGAGTTGAGTGGGGGACGGAGGGGGGTGACTCTGGGACGCCAGAGTCACTGTCGAGCCCTCTTGAGGTGTCGTGGGCTAGTCGACGAAACACTGAGGACGGAAGGTGCCCACTTGAAGACCCTAGAGATGTCCCCTACTCTGTTCAATCCAGACGGTTGTCGTGCTGGTCCTGTAGTTGCAGCCGTCGCGTGCGCTGACGCGCCAAGTACACTGCTGCCGTTAACGCCGGACAGAAGGGGAGTCACACCACCTTATGGAAAGAAGCGCAAATGGATGGAGAAGCATAGTTTACTGTAAAGCTACGTCTTAGTTTTGCTTATCTTGGTGAAAGCCGAGTACAAATCAGCATGAAGTTTTAACATCTACTCTTGTGTAATGGAAATCAATCTATCTATCTATCTATCTATCTATCTATCTATCTATCTATCTATCTATCTATCTATCTATCTATCTATCTATCTATCTATTTAACAAATAATTATTTTTAAATTAGACAAATCAATATGAAGTAAAAGTATAATATTTAAAGCCCTAAGTTTCAGTATTTAAATGGTGTATGCATCCTTGTTTTGTCCTGCCAATATTTCGATTATTATTTCTAAAAACAACTTTGGCCCCCTGGTGGTTTACAAAGAGAATAAAACATCCTCAACAATTCCATCAGTAGTACACAACTGATAAATACTTAAAAGCAATGGAAGTTAAGTTGGGTAAAAAGCATCAATGTTAACCCTCTGGGGTCCAAGGTGTTTTTTGGGTCCTTGAGATGTTTTGACATACTCTGACATTTGTGCTTTTTTCAGTTGCTTATAAACATATTACTGGCAAAGGTGTAATTACACTCTATTTAGCACACACAGGGCTACCATAATGTGTTATCAACATGTATGTACATTTTTGTATTTTTGAGAGAATATTGTTTATGCGTGGTTATTGAAAAAACTAAAACTTAAAGTTTCTGAAATAAGGCCACAAAACACATACTAAATATGTGTCCACAAGACTTTTGACTAATGGATGTTGTCGCCTAGAGTTTTTTCTTCAAAATGATCTGAAAATCATCCTGCCTTATCATTCCGTAAAACAATAGATTGGTTTAAATTTAAAAATGACACTTTTTGTTTGGAAAGGCAATATGCGCAGGGGTGTGACCTGCTGTGATTCACACCTGAAAAGACAATGGGCCCGCATAATGAGCGCATAATGGAGCTGCATACTAATGACCCTTTCATTCAGGTGTGTCACTGAGCCACAAGAATGCAATGACAATAATATATATATATATATATATATATATATATATATGCCTATATAATACAAAATTGGTTCACAGTTCCAATTATTTATTTATTTTTCAAATTGTGCTTTCAAATTGTATAATATCAAATGTAAAAATTTCTAGTAATTGTGCAGTTAATTATCATACTGTTTTTACAGAAAGTTTGGGAATATATCCCAAATGTGTCACTAATAAAACACAATACAAATAATTTAAAAAGGAGGCTTATATTGAGCTTTTAAGATTTACCTAAGATTTATTTATATGTAGCCTACATATATTTTTGCTATTTTAATAAAAAGGTTACAATTACATTAAAATTGTAACTATATTTCAAATGTAATCTTTCTTTGTATTATATACTAAAGTATACATTTTATCATACATATTTCACAGTTGCGGATTAATTAGTTTGAATATAGCTTACAATCGAACAAACACTATAATAACATCTTAGCAAACAAGCTTATTTGATGTGGCAGTATTTTACAGTAAAAACGACATCTTGTCTTTCATATGTAACATCGTTTTTATGATTAGGACATATAAATGTTAATTTGCAGTTTAATACGTTGCTTATACAAAAATATTTTATTTCAACATATTTCAGTCGATTTTTACTCATCTCAGTATTGGAATATAGTTAGGTAAAAGCTGTTCATTCATTCACACACAAAAACGCGATTCAAACAGTCTTTTTGTTTACAGACACTATTCCATATCGCGATTAGAACAAAGCACTTGAAAATAAAGAATGTACCTATTTCCTTGGCTGGATCCGTTGCTCCTCCAAATGAAACTACCTGTAGCCTACTTCTGAGGTAATTTTTTCCAGGATTATTATTAAGATAGAACTATTATTCCTCACAGCGTCGTAAATCTGAGTCTCTTTCGTGGGTTATCCAGCTGATGTGGGCGTGGATCGCATTTGTGTTTGAATAGAGCGCGCGCTCCGTGGGCGTGGTCAAATTAACTTTAATGAGCTGAGACGAGAACGACTATCATCTCTCTCTTTTCGTACAGATTACATAAAATGAGAAAAAATTTTTTTTATATAAATTACTTCATTTAAAAGAAGATAATTCAGGCTTCATGCCTGTGTGCCTGTATACCTGTTTGACTGAGTATTTGCAGAGTTACAGATGATTTTTCGGACGCGTTTCAGAATGGACTTCACAGACAGAGAGAACGCAGAACGCGCATCATGTTTATTTTTCTTTATTAGGCGAAAAGCACAACACTTTGTTTTTATTATGAGGTTCCACAAAAAAAATACAAACTTAACAGGATCGAATGATGTACAACACTTATATGTAAGATCAAAATTAACAGAGTAATTTGAGTCTCTTTTGCACTGATAAGGAAAAAAGTGAGCTGGTATCGCCGGCGAGACCGCCGACCCCAGAGAGTTAAGTAAAATGTAATGAAACTAGATGTAATGACTTATAAGGAAGATTTAAACAACTTTAAAGTTCACGTATCACACAATTTTATATGAAAGCATTGTTACAGCAGCAACAACAAAATTGAGTGACGAATCGAGAGACGAATTAAAACTATTCTCTGTAATCGACAGTAGGCAGCTGTTGTCGACAGCTGAACTTGTATTGAACTTGGATCATTCCTTTAAAAACAGGCTTGTATTTTTAGACAACTCTGCTAAGAGCTGTTTTAGTTTGAAATTGTGCTCTTCTCCTAATAATATGCATCCAATGAACGCCTGAGTTCACTTAACACGTGAGTCTCCGATATATCCTATCGCTTAAATTTAGCTTCATTCCACTCAGTAACTCTCTTTAAAATGTCAGGCTTTGTGAAAAGGGTCAATCTGTTTAGGAGTTCAATCCTGGGTCATTGCCACTAAAAGGTTTACAAGTCACTTTACACAGTTGTCATACGAATGCATCTCTTTTTTCTCAGTTGATGAATGTTCTGTAAGTCAGAAACAAAGTCAAAGGCAGGTCCATCACGAGTGCTTAAGCCTCATCTAAAAAGTGCTTTTAAGCCCAAGGTTATGTAGCTACATGTGCAGTGAGATACAAATATGAAGTCAGTTAAAGGTGTGTAGTTGTGTAATTGAATCTGGCAGTGCTTGCCAACTGTGTCCATTACGGGGGAAAAAAGCAATAAAAATATAACTTTCCATACTTTCCCATACGGCAAGTTATGTGGTTAGAAATGCTGTAAAAAATCACTTCCCAACTGTTTCTCCTAGACAGCAATTGGATTAAAATGAAGCAAGTCTACTTTTAATCCTGTTAAAACATACAAATGAGACTTTACAAATCCTAACAATGCCAATGTGCTCAGATTTGTAAAGTCTGCAATCAGAAATGAGAGATTTTAAAAATTAAGAACCGTGATATTGTGAAATATAATTAAAAATAACTCTTTTCTATTTTAATATATTTTGAAGTCATTCTTGTGAAAAGAACAGCATTTATTTGAAATAGAAATCTTTTGTAATTCATTATATATCATAAAATATCTTTATGGTCACTTTTGATATAATTTAAATCTTCAAATCTTACCGACCCTATATAAAACATTTGGGATCAGTATTTTTGTATCATGATGAAACAAAAATATTAACCAGAGGGGAGACGTTAGTCTCACATGGAAAGAATCTACTTGTATTCAGATAAATATTGTCCGTCTTATTTATAATCTGAAAATAGCCAACGGTGTTGTCCCATGACCTAAAAAAAATACTAGCCTGGACAGAGACCAAACATACCACTAAAGCTCCTCGGATTTGGGTATAAATTATTGAAAAATACACTGAAAGAGAATGAGGAACAAAGACAGGGATAAACAAAAAGAAAACAAATGTCATTAAATATTTTAGTAATGTTGTACAGTGAGATGATGAATCCGAGAGGGACTTAGAGAGAGAGTCTCATAAGGAAAACATCGCTTTTTTTAATCTGGCATCACCAAAACTGTGCTGTGGTCCATTTTCCATCAAGCCTCTGCAATTCTTGGCTTTAGGCTCATTTGAGATGCCAAACAACTCATCTTGAATGTAGACGAGAGTAGGCGGCTGCAGGCAGAGAAGTGAAAAAGGAGCTGTCAAGTCGGACAATTCTCACTTTTTGTAGTGGAATAGATACGTAAGCAAAAGCAGAAATCCTTTGCCCTTTAGATATTTTTTTTTTTGCTGATGAAGTGAATGCATTTATCTATTGTGCAGATATTTTTAGTTACAGTATGCTGTATGAATTATATAATTCTAAGTGAATTACATAAGTGTGATCGCCGTGTATTTGGCACAAAATGCATCATGCACATGCATACGTTACCCCACTCCACTACAAACTTAACCAATGTCACATTAATTTGACAAATTAATTCACAAATAAAGTGCCATAAAATTAGCCTTTATAGAGAAAGAGAATGTCAGAAGCAATCAACATAGAGGTTAAAGTTGTAGGTAGGATTGGAGAGATAAAGAGAGAGATGGTGAAGAAACTGTGTTTTGATGAAGAGTTTGAGCTGGAGGAGGAAGATGAAGGAGCATTGGCCACACTAAATGCCTTTGCTTGAATGTTTTTTGTCCTCTGTATGTCACTCTTCATCAGTTCATTCAGAGACGGACCTGTGTGCATTTCCCTGCCATGTCTCATCATCCATTTACCCGGTCTCTGCAGCACTTTAGCCTGGACTTTACTCTTTCTATCTCCAAGCAAGGACGACTTTACAATAAACTAGAATTGATGGTCTAATATTACAAAAAAATCAAGAGAAATGTAAAATGGCTTTCTGTAACTGTGATGATTGTGATTGGATTACATGCAGTCGCTCTGATAAGAAATAATAATAACAAAAATACAATATCAGTGCGACATACAGTATATACACTGAACAAAATTATAAACGCAACACTTTTGTTTTTCCCCCCATTTTTCATGAGCTGAACTCAAAGATCTAAGACTTTTTCTATGTACCATCACCTCATATTGCAGCATGATAATGCACGGCCCCATGTTGAAAGGATCTGTACACAATTCCTGGAAGCTGAAAACATCCCAGTTCTTGCATGGCCGGCATACTCACCGGACATGTCACCCATTGAGCATGTTTGGGATGCTCTGGATCGGCGGATACGACAGCGTGTTCCAGTTCCTGCCAATATCCAGCAACTTCGCACAGCAATTGAAGAGGAGTGGACCAACATTCCACAGCCCACAATCAACAACCTGATCAACTGTATGCGAAGGAGATGTGTTGCATTGTGTGAGGCAAATGGTGGTCACACCAGATACTGACTGGTTTTCGGACACCCCCAATACAGTAAAACTGCACATTTTAGAGTGGCCTTTTATTGTGGCCAGCCTAAGGCACACCTGTGCAATAATCATGCTGTCTAATCAGCATCTTGATATGCCACACCTGTGAGGTGGATGGATTATCTCTGTAAAGGAGAACTGCTCACTAACTGTCAGATTTAAACAGATTTGTGAACAATATTTGAGAGAAATAGGCCTTTTGTGTACATAGAAAAAGTCTTAGATCTTTGAGTTCAGCTCATGAAAAATGGGGGCAAAAACAAAAGTGTTGCATTTATAATTTAGTTCAGTGTATGTCGCACTTGCTTTTAAAAATCCGTCTGTGCAATGAATAAATTTAACACAGTAGCATGCGTGCAATACAGTTTTGCATGTGTGTGAGCATTTGTTGTGTGCTTGTAAGAGTGTGAGGTTATCTATGGCTGCACGATTGACTGAAATTAAATTGAAAAAAGCAAAATCACAAAGTTTTAAAGGGGTCTTTGATTATGATTTCACTGGAGCGAGCAACTAAGCGATAAAGATGCCTTTGAAGAGTGCAAAATGTTGTGCAGTGCCAGGTTATGGAAAAAAACAGCAGCTGCATTGGATTTTCAGAGAGCCTGAAATTAAAAAAGATGCTGTGCCTTCTATATTGGATCCGACAGGAACAGCACAACACACGTATGTGAGTAAAAAAGTGTTTACTGTCACTATTGCTTTGTTACAGATCGTTTGATATGTACGGATTATGTGTACATGTCTAACCAAAATCACCAGTGATTTCTGATATGTAATGATTCATGTAGGCCTACAGTCAGATTTTTTTGTCTCAACATCAGTAAATCAAACCAGTGACAAACAGTCAACTTCACATTGTTTCTCTTAGTAGGATGAAAATAATCTGGTATTTAAACTGTGATTAAATTATATCAAGAACGCCCCCTTTGACGAGATCTCTTTCATGCCGCGATCTAAATATAATGCAATAATCAACACTTCTCACTTTTAGTAAATCTTTAGAACTGTAAAAACAACACGCTAAAAGTTTGAGAGAATTCCACATGTAATACTTAGCTTTTCCATATGCAAAGATGTTAGCCAATCACAGCAGTGAGCATTTACACAAAAGTATCACAGCAGACACGCCCCTTAAAACAGAGAGTACAAATCAGAGGGCTAAAATCAGAGTAATAAAAATGCCTTTTATTTCTAAATTGTGACAATTTTTTATGTAAAAATCATATAAGTGCACACCAGGAAACATTATAAAATAATAAAATAATTCAGTTCATGACCCCTTTAATTAAATAAGTATATGCACAGTGTGTTTCATGGTGAAGCGGATCGATCTGTTCGCAGTGCTGCTCCATCTCTGCAAGAGCTTTGAGTTTGAGTCACTTAAAGGGATGAAAATGAAAATCAATTATTCAACCGCAAGTTGTCCCAATTCTGTATGAGTTTCCAGTCAGTTGATGGTAGCCATTGCCTTCCATAGTAGGAAAAAAAAAAACTATGGAAGTCAATACCGTCAAATTTCTGGTTAACATTTTTTTTAAATATATATTGTGTTCAACAAAAGAAAGTAACTCATACAGGTTTGGAAAAACATGAGGGTGAGTAAAGGATGACAGAATTTTCATTTTTGGGTGAACTACCTTTTTAACGACGTGCATTTGAAAAAGCAACACGCACCAAATATCTATCCAAGTTTGTAATGAGAAGCGTTTACAAACCTGTTGTCCAACAAAAGACAACATTTAATGACAAACTCATGTCGTAACAATAGTCTTAAAGATCTGTGAAGGAGGTTTTTTTTTTTTACATTTGAGTTTGTCTAGAAGCGGTACTTGAATATTGCACTGTCTCTCGTCCCAGACACAAAAAGATGAATCCTACTTTTAAAAATCAGCCATAGCATTATTGGGCAAACATTCAAATAGAGATCACTTCACTTCTCTTCTGCAACATAGTGGAAGGGTTAATCCTCTCCATTAACCCGGCCTTAATGTACATCAAAGACCACAGAATGCCCTAAGTAATAGCGCTAATGAGAGAAAGAAAAGAAGAGCCAGGAATTTTCTAGAAGCTCATCGAGTCGTTCCCTCTCACTCCTCACTCCTAGACATCTGAAATATTCAATGTTGACTCAACGTGAGAAAAAAAAATCATAGCTATTTTTAGGGTACTTTCACTCTAGTGGCTCCCATGGTTACTATATCAAAATGGCATTTAGACGCTTTTGAAAAGTCATGGATGCAATTTATAACAATGAAAGCAGAAAAAGGTTTGATGCTAAGTGGAAGAGTTCAGATTCTCCTTTCCATGCACGAAGAAGAATGTTGTGTTATAATAAACCCTCTCAAGATTTAGAATGATAACAACATGAAGTCCAAGATTTGAGATTTTCCAAATATAACGGAAAACAAAAACTAAAACCTCAAAGGTGCACTGAGCTTTGTACGACGTTAAAAGAATTGCATGTCAAGAAATCACTGGTATTTTTGACAAATACAGTAATACAGCCACATGAGATCTGTATATGATTGGTGTACCCTGAACCTCTTCTAGCCTTCTAGCTCAAAAGAACTCATAAGGTCTCTTTTTTTTTCATTTTGAAGTTGAAAATTTGAATGTTGTTCAAAGGATTACATGGAAAGGTCAGACTGCATTTTCCATATGACCTAGAATTATGATTAAAATGATTCTAGCCTTGGAAACTCCTGTGCCCTCAGTGTCATTACATAAATAATGGTCATGTTATTTACATGACCCGCAGACCTCTACGTTGCCCTGGGAGTCATAAACCAATGGGTGTTTGACTGCTAAGCTGCTTAAAGGGATGTTGGAATCATTTACTTTATGCAGCTGATGGTGTCTAAGCCAGAGCTGGTGCCATGGAGATTCAGATCTGTATGGTTGAGTTGTCACTGCATATTGGATATAGCGCTTCAGGAATTTTAAATCATTGTTGTACATGTACTTAACTACATATTCTTTATGTAACTGGTCCTACTTGATCCACTCCGAGCGGGATTCGAACCTTCATCTCTGGCATGGGAGGGCTGGCTAACAAGGACATTAAAGACTTTTCGTGTAACGGAGATAATTCTTGCCTCCATTACCCTCACCCACCTAAACCTCACTCCAATACGGGTCAAGGCACCAAATGTAACTGGTCCTACTGATAAAGACCACAGTTAAATCTTAAAAATTTAAGATGAAACGCTTGTATTCCTAATTTGTAAGTTGCTTTAGATAAAAGTAGTGATGTAGCACTCGAGTCCGGTCTCCGATTTCTGCTTTCTCGGACTCGTCTCGGACTTGTTCCTTCAAAGACTCGGTCTTGACTCGGTCTCGACCCTTCAAAGACTCGGTCTTGACTGGGTCTCGGACCACAGTGGGAGAAGAAGGACTCATAATTTCAGACCGAGTCCTCGAGATTTTTTTTTCCAACGCATTTTTTTATGTTCATATAAAAAAACACACAATAGGCGTCGGAAGCAAAAAAAATTTGGGTGGGTCATCCTCCAGATTTTTTTTCTTCTGTTCTCGAAGCCAAATACCTTATCTATAATATGCAATAATGAGTGAAGTGAATGAGTGAGAGTAAAAATGAAACGAGCGCAAATCCGTCTATGCGTGCATCTCTCAGAAACCACAGCTTGGCAAGAGTAATATCAACTCAAATAGGATATTGTATATTATTGTATGTATATTTAAATGATTTAAGCTTTGTTCAATATACAGGCTACTCAAATGAATTGAATAAGCGCAGCACGATCACAAATCAAACAGCGCGTTAATTGCCGTCTCTGCGCGTCTCCGTCTCAGCAACCAGTTCTATAAATAGCCTATAATCAACTAAGATTCATAAATCATTAATTACTACATGATGATTTAAATGTTTTAAACTTCTTATGTCCCATAGGAACCTGAGACTCGCGCTTAGGACATGACAGTTCTCCGTTACGGACGTGACCGCTCTGGGAAAGCGGCACTAAAGACTGCTTTAAAACTTTCACAGAGACCTCAAACAGAATGTCACGGAACACACACAGGAGGCTGAAAATCCAAGTGCAGTAATTTTAATTTAAAGGGCAATCCAAACTCATAGTCATCCAGGCAGGGGTCAGTAATCCAAACAATCCAAACACAAGCACAAGCACAAGCACAAGCACAAGCACAAGCACCAAACCAGCAACACGAAAGCAGACCAGGAAGTGGTGTGACATTATACAACGAATCCGTACACATACAAACACAGACAGGGCATATATACACAGATCTAACAAGACTAACAATGAACAGCTGGGAACAATGATGATGGGGAACAGCTGAGTGCAATGAACTGATGAGTGACAGTGACAGACAGAATGCTGGGAAATGAAGTCAATAGTGAAGGACACCGTGATAACGAGGACCTCTAGTGACAAACAAGGGAACACAACCAGACACTGTGACATAACCCCCCCTCTACGGAGCGGCTACCAGACGCTCCAAGACATAGTACAAGATAACACAAAACTTCAGGAGAGAGGTGGAACGGTGGAGGATCAGGGGGAGGGATGGTGGGCCAGGTCCATGAAGGGAAACAGGAACAGGGGGTGAGGGTTTAACCGGGCGACCAGGGCGAAACAGAGTCCATCGGGCGACCAGGGCGAAGCAAACAGTCCACCAGATGGCCAGGGCGGTGAAGACCCTTCGGGCGGCCAGGGCGGTGAAGACCCTTCGGGCGGCCAGGGCGGTGAAGACCCTTCGGGCGGCCAGGGCGGTGAAGACCCTTCGGGCGGCCAGGGCGGTGAAGACCCCTCGGGCGGCCAGGGCGGTGAAGACCCCTCGGGCGGCCAGGGCGGTGAAGACCCCTCGGGCGGCCAGGGCGGTGAAGACCCCTCGGGCGGCCAGGGCGGTGAAGACCCTTCGGGCGGCCAGGGCGGTGAAGACCCTTCGGGCGGCCAGGGCGGTGAAGACCCTTCGGGCGGCCAGGGCGGTGAAGACCCTTCGGGCGGCCAGGGCGGTGAGGACCCCTCGGGCGGCCAGGGCGGAGACGGCCCATCGGGCGGCCAGGGCGGTGAAGACCCCTCGAGCGGCCAGGGCGGTGGAACAGGAGCAACCACCGGCTCAGGAACTGCAGCAGGCACCGGCTCGGGAACCGCAGCAGGCACCGGCTCGGGAACCGCAGCAGGCACCGGCTCGGGAACTGCAGCAGGCACCGGCTCGGGAACTGCAGCAGGCACCGGCTCGGGAACTGCAGCAGGCACCGGCTCGGGAGCAGCAGCAGGCACCGGCTCGGGAGCAGCAGCAGGCACCGGCTCGGGAGCAGCAGCAGGCACCGGCTCGGGAGCAGCAGCAGGCACCGGCTCGGGAGCAGCAGCAGGCACCGGCTCGGGAGCAGCAGCAGGCACCGGCTCGGGAACAGACACCGGCTCGGGAACAGACACTAGAACAAAAACAGTCACAAAGACAGACACAAACACAGACACAAAAACTGGGTCAGGCTCAGGAACAGGCACTGGCTCTGCCTCCGGCTCTGGAACGAGCACCGGCTCCGCCTCCGGCTCCGCCTCCGGCTCAGGAACGGGCACTGACTGTTCCACTGGCTCAGCCTCCGGCTCGGAAACGGGCACTGGCTCTGCCTCCGGGTCAGAACCCGCAGACACTGGCTCTGCCTCCGGCTCAGGAACAGCAGTGACTGGCATATCCAATATCCGAGCCAGACGCTCCAGGTAGTCCCAGTTCAGGAAGGCAGAGGAAACAGGGACAGTCTCTCGCTGGGCAGACGGGACGGGGACAGTCTCTCGCTGGGCAGACGGGACGTGAACAGTCTCTCGCTGGGCAGACGGGACGGGAACAGTCACTCGCTGGGCAGACGGGACGTGAGCAGTCTCTTGCTGGGCAGACGAGATGTGAACAACCTCTGACTGGGCAGACGTGACGTGAACAATTTCTGACTGGGCAGACGGAATGTGAACAGTCTCTGGCTGGGCAGCCGGAAGTCTCCTCCTCCTCCGTCCTTTCTGACGGATGTGTGCCGACTCTGCACTGGACGAAACCATAGACGAAGTCCCAGCGCTCGATGAGACCCGTGGTGAGGCTTCAGCTGTCCTGATCTCCTCGTGCCTTTGTGCACATCTAGAAAAGTATTCTAGTAAAGAGATTCCATTCTCTCTCTCTGCAGGAGAAAGTTCGCTACGTGGAATCCACATAGTGACTGGGGACGAGATCTTACAAAAATAATAAAAAAATGAAAATTACCGCTGGATTTAAGGGATGACGGATTCGTTCTGTCACGGAACACACACAGGAGGCTGAAAATCCAAGTGCAGTAATTTTAATTTAAAGGGCAATCCAAACTCATAGTCATCCAGGCAGGGGTCAGTAATCCAAACAATCCAAACACAAGCACAAGCACAAGCACAAGCACAAGCACAAGCACCAAACCAGCAACACGAAAGCAGACCAGGAAGTGGTGTGACATTATACAACGAATCCGTACACATACAAACACAGACAGGGCATATATACACAGATCTAACAAGACTAACAATGAACAGCTGGGAACAATGATGATGGGGAACAGCTGAGTGCAATGAACTGATGAGTGACAGTGACAGACAGAATGCTGGGAAATGAAGTCAATAGTGAAGGACACCGTGATAACGAGGACCTCTAGTGACAAACAAGGGAACACAACCAGACACTGTGACACAGAAAGCACAAAGCCTTTGTTTAAAGTGAATTTCGTTTTGTATTAATTGTATCTTAATTTTAATTAATGTTTCATCAACCAATTGCCTGGATTTAATAAATAAGAAGTAAATATAGCAGACAATAATCACGACACGGATGCGCCGGCGCATGAACTGGAGCTCGTCTCATAAATGAACCGAAACTCAGCATAGCCTATAGGTATAAGGTAGCTATATAGTATAAAAATAGATATATAGAAAGCTTTTAAACAGAACAATTCAAAATGAAAGAAAACAGACTGCTCTCTGCTTATGTAATGTGTATGAAATGTGTATTTCTCTCTGGTGGGTTCGCAAAGATCACAGTCAGCATCGTCAACTTCATCTTTGCAGCCGACACACACAAAAACACTTGTTTATTAATAAACAATTAAAATGTCTCCTTGCTATATTTGACATATTTATAATCATTACTTTTGGCGGTTCTTTGTGACAGCTTTTAGGTGCTTTATTGGCAGCGGCTGCGCCACCCTTACATGTTACATGAACATGTCACACCGCGTCACCACACCCCCAAAAGAATCGAGGTTTGTATCGAATTGTGCGTCAAAAATCGTGATATGAACCGAATCGTGGGTTTGGTGTATCGTTACACAGCCCTATCAAATATAGTAACGCATTTTTTGGCGGTAATGGCGTTATTAAGATGGGATTAGTAATCAATTAGATCACTGCAAGTGACTGAAAATTGAGCAGACATTATGCGCTGAATTAGAGACAGTAAAGGTGAGTGGGTTCAATATCATTGGTCTTAAAAAGTGGGTGGGTCTTGTCCCACCCATATACAACGGTTCGGACGCCCATAAAATGCAATGTTGACGGGCATTATTTGAAAATGACATCCCATGATGCAATGCAAAGGCCTAACAGTTGATTATTAACTGGGGTGATATTAAATCATGAATATCAAAACTGACATGTCGAGACAAAATCTCGACTCGGACTTGCTTCCTCAAAGACTCGGTCTTGACTCGGACTCGACTGTATTTGAAAACTAACGGACTCGGTCTCGACTCGGACTAGGCCCTTCAAAGACCCGGTCTTGACTCGGACTCGGCATAGGCGGTCTCGTCCCCATCACTAGTTAAAAGCGTCCGTAGGTCTTTTTTTAGGAAAATCTATTACATTATTCTGATTTCCTGCATACAAAAACGTGAAACAAGAAACTAATTCTAAGAGAAATTATCTTAGAATTGTATGTATTATTATCTTAAAACTTCCTCTAAGAAAAACAAAATACTCAAGGACGACGGTGAATAACAGGATCAATAAGAATGAAGTATTTCATATAGCTGTGTAATAAATTAAAATATTCCATCACTGGAAGTGATAATATTGATTTAGAAACCGCTCAAATGGATTCAGTGAGTTAATTCAGTGAAGGATTCGTCCAATTGATTCAAGTGCTCTGTCAGCTCGTTAGCCTTTTTGAATGATTCATTAAAAGGACTGAATCAAAAGAGTAATTTATTAATTAATCAGACTACATTAACTACACTAAAATACTTAATTTATTTTCACTTAGATTTACTAAAAAGAACTGGTTCATTCATAGGGGTTCTTTTTAGTGAATAAAAAACATATAGCACAAATAAAAATAACCAGCTCATAAAAGTAAAGGACTTTTATGTCCTTTACTTAAAATATGACTTCTTTTACCGTGAGGATGTCGATTCAGCAGTGGTGGTTTAGATTCAGAAAAGCGGTGCAGGAAACACTGGAGAAAAACATCAATCTTGGTATTTTTAAGTCAGCATGAAATGGAAGTTGTGATAGTTTTTTCTTCCCTATTGTGGCGTTTATTCGTGTGAAATGGCTTCTCGAACAAGAAAAAATGTAGGCTGGACTAGATTTTTTACATCATGAATTGATTGGATCGTTGTGGTTTGCTATTGCTGTGATGTCATGCGAGTGACTGTCACAGAATCAGCCACACCCTCCGCACCAGATTCATACTCATGATCACCATCACCTGATTACTGATCCGCATCACCTGCACTCAATCATCACAGTCACCATATAAGCCTGCACACCCCGGTTCACACTATCTGGGGTGTGTTTCCCAAAAGCATCGTTAGCCAACTATGGTCACATCTTCTGTCGTTATCAGCATAGGTCAACGAGTCTGTTTCCCGAAACCATAGTTTCAACGAACATTCGCAAACAGCCTCGCAAAGTCATGTGGTTTGAACCTGTGGTTAGAAGCATAGTTTCTTGTTTGCTTAAAGGAACAGTCCGACTTTTTGGGACTTTAGCCTATTCACCTTATCCCCCAGGTTTAGATAAGTCCATACATACCTTTTTTCATCTCCGTGCGTGCTATAAGTCTGTTTGACGCACCCACCGCTAGCCTAGCTTAGCACAAAGACTGGATGTAAATGGTTGCAGCTAGCATACTAATCCAAATAAGTGACAAAATAACGCAAACATTTTCCTATTTACATGTTGTTATTTGTATAGTCACAGAGTGTACAAAAAACAAAGTCACATGAGACACAGACATATTTTAACCGTATAAATACTGGGAACTATATTCTCAGAAGGCGAAGCACTGCTACTTGGGCGGAGTGATAACCACAGCACCTGAGACGCGCTCTCTGCTCCTCACCACGGCGTGTCTCAGGTGCTGCGGTTATCACTCCACCCAAGTAGCAGTGCTTCGCCTTCTGAGATTAGTATGCTAGCTGCAACCATTTACATACAGTCTACATTGTGACGGTGGGTGCGTCAAACAGACTTATAGCACGCACGGAGATGAAAAAGGTATGTATGGACTTATCTAACTCTGGGGGAAAAGGTGAATAGGCTAAAGTCCCAAAAAGTCGGAGTGTTCCTTTAACATGTGGACTCAATAAATTCTTATCTTGAGCCAATTAAGCACGCTAACATTCAGTACAATCTATATCTTTTATTTAGAATACATACAAATGTCATTTACATTTTAGTATGTCAAGAGATTTAAAGGGGTCATGACATATTTTTTTTGTTGTTGTTGTTTTATTATGTTCCCTTAGGTGCAATTAGTATTACTATAGTTTTTTGAACAATTTTCTAAAAAAAATATAGTGATTTATGACCTTTTCCCACCCTGTTTCTCATCCTCTGATTCAAACAGTCTGTTTTGGGGGTGTTTCCCCTTTAAGAGTTCAGTGTTAACGCCCACTGTTATGATTGGCTAACGTCAGTTCTTATGCATAAATTATTAACGCGCCCTAGTCAGAACATGTGCGGATTCTGTGTAATTTTTTACAATAGTAGCGGGTGCTGCCGATTGCTGTGTGCGAGGCCAGGGTGTACCACGGACAAAATGCATGCACAGGCCATATTTGAAGATGCATCTTTTAAAGGTGTTGAAGTAAAAGGCTGTGAAGTAGTCCATGGTATGGCGACATCGACAATTGAAAGATTTAATGACGTACTGCTCTGTTTGTGTTTCTATAAAGTTAGTTTTATTCTTTCAATTGTAATTGCAGTACTACAAAAATATGGACTGTAAATACTTAATTTTTTTGGCAATAAAGCTTTTAAGAGTCTTATGAATAGAATTATGATGACAAGTTATGATTATATTAATAATACCTTTGCTAAGGTTTGAAATGGTTTGAAACGACAGCTGTGAGCTGAGTGGGTCGGTCAGTTTGACAGCCTACATCTTTTAATACAGGGCCTGAACATGACGGACAATATGCAAGTAAACTGAGTAAAAACACTGCGATTATTCACACTTACAGTTTGCAGCATCGTTGTTGGGCCCAGAATAGTCAGCACGGCCTGATCTTTAAGAAAAAGTTTTCTGGCAAAGCCAGCATCATACTGTGATTTGTTCTCAAAACAGTCATCCTTGAAATGCAGAGAATTAAACGCTTAAATTAACACTGTCGTGACTGGGACGTCCGCAAATAATAAAATGCATAAATTTTTCCCTGACGTCTGGATCTTTCGGCAGCGTATTCAAACATGTTGTTTGTCCACAGCAGGAACAGCACATCTGCGTGGCATCGCAATCTTCTTGTAAACAGACCCACTCGCTGCACGTCGACTGAACACCTGTGCGCGTGACAACGATGCGATGATGCGAAATGAGGCGTAGTTGTCTTGCGCTGGAGGCGGTCATATGCAAACGACTGGTACATCACTTCGTACCGTGACGTCACTTCATACCGTGCATGAATAACGAGCTGTATTTAGAGCTTGATTAAATGAATTGTTCGTTTATAATGGGGAGGACGTCTTAACTTGCAGGAAGTTTTAATGGTACAAAGACCTCTTATATACCAAAAGACCAAGGCAAATTTGGTTTCTCATGTCATGACCCCTTTAAAGCGTCGTTTTTGAAGAGTGCGCAGGTGCGTACGTGCTCTAGTATGTAAGAACGAACCTATGATTGAATCTGGAAATAAAGCAAAATCACTGAGAAAAAATGAGAAATAGTCTGCATGTGTCCGTAATTTATCGCAAAACATCTAGCATTAATTCGATCTCAAACAGTTTCATTAAAAGTAGTTATTACTCCACCACGTGCGTGACATCATTAATCAACGTGGTTGAACTACCAATTTGCCACAATACGGTTTTGGGAAAAAGTCGTGACTAGCTAGTTGATTTCTTCAATGAGGCATCGTATGGTAGTAAAGCAGCGAGTTATGTCATTGTACGGGAAACGCACACCTGGTCTTGTTGTTCATTCCTGAACACTTAACTGAACTACCTACCTGCTGATTCCACAGGTGGAATCCTCTCTCGAACTGCCCAACCCCATCAGTCTGCTTCTGTCCTCTGTGATCATCCGTCTGCCAACCATCCAGTCCTCCAGTCACTTCCCTGATACCTGAAACCGATAAAAACTGTTATTCATACCTGGTCTTATACTAACAGTAGAGAGCCACTCTAAACTCACCGGCTTTGTGAGTTCAGTAAGACCCCAGCAAGAGTGGAAACTGCACAGAGATTAAATTTAGATCTCTATGGAAAGCACGTTCTTGCATAAGTGTCTCCTGGGGGCAGGGGTCATGGCAATGAGAATCCTTCATCAAACCTTCAAGGGCTGTAATCTTATGCTCTTTAAATGCGATTTAGCCACAACAGACGCAATGGCACCATCAAGGTCAATTTCCTCAGCAGCAGAAGTGGCAATAATATTATTATTATTTTTTTTGTTCATGCATTTTTCTCAAATTCTGCGCTTCAGCGCAATTCAACTTGAGTGGGTGCTGATTGGTTCAGACAAGAACTGCTCAGACAAATGCAATTTGCACCACCATGCTCTCGTCTCGCTGTAGTATGCCCCTGATGTGAACTTTTGTTTTTTAGAATACTGAATGTCTCACTTCACTCTCATTCGCCTCTTAATCATCTTGTAAAGTACCACACATTGAGCAGAATTCTGGGAACCGAGATTGAGGCGAGTAAATACATCTGCAGTACACAATGATTTTGGTAAAGAAGTTACACTTGTAATTTATATACTTTACTTTCTTCTATTTAATTTTAAAGGTATAGTTCACCCAAACATGAAAGTTGTCATTTGCTCAACCTCATGTTGTTCCAAACCTGCATGATTTTCCTTCTTCTGTGAAACACAAAAGGAGATGTTGAAAATGAATAATAACTCATGCACTTTATTCCAAGTCTTGTGCAGTCATATGAAATTTAAGTTGTTAGTCACTGAAAATCTTTCCATCTGATTGTCAAATCTCATCAGATCGTATGATCTGAATATGCACATATTCAAATTTGGTGCATCACAATCACTGGCAAAACACAGATGAATCAATTTAATTTGCCATTATTGATGTCAAATCTGGTGTGTCATCTGGATGAGGCATATTGAATATACATGCCAACGTGAATGAGATTTAAGAGCTGTGAAGGAAAAGCTTAACGTTGAGAAGAATTGGAATATAGCTCATAAGAATGGACTATGATTTTATCCGATTTTGGCTAAACATCTTTTTGAGTTTCATGGAAAAAATGTATTATAGATTTGGAACGATATGAGTGTGAGTAAATGATGGCACTTTAACTTGCCAAAGTTATATGCAGAAATCACACTCCAGATTTAAGTTGGCATGAAAATTTGATGTTGCGATAATCTTTTCTTCCCTATTCTGACCAAGTGTGCCACACGAATCCTGAAAAGTGAAGGCAAAGTATTTAGATCGCTCTCCCCTGGTGGGTGGCTGCAGTAGAGGTCTTATAGGTCTGCAAGCCAAACAAAAAAATTCCAATTACATTAAAAAATGTTTTTCCAGAGATGGTTCCTGTCATTTTAGCTAGTTCTCATCACGTAGACATATGTTAAAGTGTTTGTTTTCCCAGTAAGTTTGGTTTTAGTTAGTTATTTGATGCTATAAAAGGGGGTGTCATTATTGTTAGCTGTGCTTGCAATTGAGTGTGCAGGAGCTTAATGTATTTAATAGTGATAAATGAGCATTATTGAAGACACCTGATGATAACAAGCAGAATCCCTGAAGAAAAGAGAAACACAAGAACTACAACTGACTTCCAGCCACAGCTTTTGATGAAATCAACTGAAGATAAGACATTAGCCTGTGATTTCACAGACAAGGTTTAAGCCTAGTCCTAGACTAAAATGCATATCTGAGATGTTTTAACTGAAAGCAACTTGCACTGACATATCTTAAATATCTTAGTGTCATTGTTTTGTCTCAAGATGCACACCAGTAATGTTTTTACTAAGGCACATTTATAAAACCCACTTAAATGTCCAAATTGAACTAAAGCTCAATCATGGCTTAGTCTAAGCCCTGTCTGTGAAACCAGGCCTAGATCTCTCAAGATCTCCGCAGAAGATTAATTAATAACTCCAAATACAGCATTACCAGCTTCACTTATTACTAACCAGTTAAGAATTATTGAGATGTTGATATTTTATTAAAAATAATAGTTTGGTTTGAAGTCACCATTATGATGATCAGCGTGTGCTTTAGTTGGGCTCTTGCATTGCATTCTGGGAGCCACCATAGTATAAAACTTATGGATCACAGCATGCATTGCGGCATGAAGCATGTCACCATTGTTGAGATTCAGATGCTGGTTCTTGATGTCTGTGTCCAAATGAAGCAGCATTTTTTTTAACGGTTTAAACTGTTTTTAATACTCTTCAGATTACCACAACACTATGCTACTATCATCAATGAGGTTATATTCATAAAACGTCAACTTCAAAATCAGAGATTTGACTCTGAATAAGATCAGTGAATGAGACTATTACATGATGACTACATCTTAATCATCAATAAGTAGCCAACACCGTCTTATTACATTTTCTCTGGCTGTGCTTGCCATAACAAACACAGTTAGAGCAACCAGAGAAAAACTTTCATTAAAGAATCAAGAGTGAAAATGCCCAAATCGAACACTGATCACCATAATGGTGACTTTACATCAACCTATTATTTAAAATAAAACATCAACATCTAAACCTCTATTAATTCTCAACAATTCTTAACTCTTTAGTAATAAGTGAAGCTGGTAATGGTGTTTTGGAGTTGTTTAATCCTCTGCAGAGATCTTGAGATATGGAAGCTTTAGCGTTAAGTTCTGCCAGGAAGACTCAATTGCTACGTCACTTATTATCTTCTCATCTATCCAATCGTGTCTAATACTTGCGGTATAAAAGACCAGTGCTTACACATGTTTGAGATGCTGACGCTTTCATTCACCTCCATCCTCCCCACCACCACCAAGATGGTTCCTTCACCTCCATCCTCTCCACCACCACCAGGATGGTCCCTTTCCCTCCATCCTCCCCACCACCACCAGGATGGTCCCTTCCTATACCTCACAGGGGGTTGGCTGCGCCCCTGCCTTCGTCTTCAGGCAGGAAATGCAGAGTCCGGACCCTTGGATTGCGAGCTATGGACGGGGCCTACGCCAAATAACTTTTTTGCTTGCTGGGCTATCAATAAATGTATTTATTGTTACAGTATTTATTCTCCCGAGTCTTTCTGGTAGAAATGTCTTCCTTTATCTTGAGTGGATTTCATCTAAGGCTTTGGCTGAAGTCAGTTATTCTTGTGTTTCTCTTTCCTTCAGTGATTCTGCTTGTTATCATTAGGTTTAATAATGAGCTTGATTGAGCTTCAATAATACTCAATCATCACTCAATTAATCACATAATTATCCAATTAACTCTAACACTGCTTCAGGGTTACTCTTAACTCTCTGCTGGTGGTTACCATATAAACACCAAACGGTGTTAATTTAATAGGTTAGTTCACCCAAAAATTGTAATTATACCATAATTGACTCACCCTCAAGCCACCCTAAGTGTATGACTTTCTTCTTTCAGCCAAACACAATTGTTATAGTAAATATTATATATTATATTATAAAGTTAAAAAATATCCTGGCCCTTCCTAGCTTTATTATGGAAGTGAATAGTAACTGAGATTTTGAAGCCCAAAAAAAGCAGATCCATCCATCATAAAAGTAATCCATACGGCTCCAGTGTGTCAATATAGGCTTTCTGAAGCAAAGCGATGCGTTTTTGTAAGAAAAATATCCATAATTATAACTTTACAAACTGTAATCACTAGCTTTCGGATTATGGCGTCGAGTCTCCTCCGACATTTCTCTTTAAAAATTCTTGTTTTAGACTTCTAATTCGTGACCGGTGTTTTGTTTTGCTCTTTCCTCTGTGCTTCCGCGTTTGTCAATACGTCATGCGTCTGTTTATGAAAGCCAGTGATTCTAGTTTATGAAGTTATAAATATGGATATTTTTCTTACAAAGACGAATTGCTTTGCTTCAGAAGGCCTGGATATTGGATACTGACTTCATTTTCTATAGTGGAAGGAAGCACGAATTAGACAGTTTCTTTTTACAGTCTGTGATTGTGACATATATCCTAGTGAAATGGCTTCTCCTACAAGAAAAAAAAAAGTTGGGTGGGACTTAATTTTGTCAATAGGGAATTGATTGGATCATTGGATGGTTGTGGTTTGCTATTGCTGTGATCTCATGTGAGTGACAGGTTGTCCCGCCTTCGCGCCAGTAAACACGCCATCATAGAATAGATGTCGCTGCAAGAGTTATTTTGTTATTTTGATTAGATTACGAGGGCACATGAATTTTGAAAAAAATATGTGCATAGATAAATCATGTATAATAAATACTGCCATATTATATAAAAAAAACAAGAATTGTCAATTTTGAATTCATGGTGACAATCTCATCATAGTGTCTTATATCTGTTTGTTTGATTGCAGGTATCTTGGAATTACTCGCCCTTTGACCTACCCTGCTCGTCAAAATGGCCAATTGATGGCGAAGATGATTTTTGGTGTGTGGCTTGTGTCTGCCTCCATCACACTGCCGCCATTTTGCGGCTGGGCGAAGAACGTTAACACGGCTGGCGTTTGTCTTATCAGCCAGGACTTCGGCTACACCATCTACTCCACCGCCGTAGCCTTCTACATCCCCATGATCGTCATGCTCTTCATGTACTACAAGATCTTCAAGGCTGCCAGAAAAAGCGGCGCCAAACATCGTTTTACTGACTTCCCCCGTCGGGAACGCCTGGAGACCGTTGCCAGCGAAGCCCTGAGGATGCATGGCCTAAAACCTCAACACACACCTGGCGAGGAGTGTGCTGCTCTTTCTCGTTTTCTCAGCCGTGAACGACAGAATATCTCAATTTTTAAGCGAGAGCAAAAGGCAGCTACGACATTGGGCGTGATAGTTGGAGTTTTTGGAATTTGTTGGCTGCCGTTTTTTATTCTATCTACAGCAAGACCCTTTATATGTGGGGTCAAGTGTAGTTGCATCCCAATATGGCTGGAGAGGACGCTGCTATGGTTTGGATATGCCAATTCACTAATGAACCCCTTCATTTACGCTTTCTTTAACCGGGACCTGCGCTCCACTTACAGGGATTTGCTCCGTTGCAGGTACCGGAACATAAACCGGCGACTGTCAGCTGTAGGTGTGCATGAGGCACTGCGGGTTTAAGGTATAGTGATAAAGGATGTAGTCTGGCCCAATTTTGGTTTTCACAAAGCCGAACAATGTGCATTGCTACATCCACTTATTGGTTTTTATAGATAAAGTGTGAACAATAAACAGAATCACAGACTCATATTTCTTCAGAACACTCATATTTCTGTACCATTAAGGTATAGTTTTGGTCAGTAGTTGTTTTTTCCCCCTATTTTTTCCCCCATGAGACAACAAGGTATACCATATTAGGCCTGATTTCACTGAGGATTAGACTTACTAAAATACTTCTTCAGACAAAACAGGCCACAGAACTGAGAAAATATGCATAAAAAAGACTTTGATTTTGTTGAATTCATTAAATAATATCAATCATTCAAACCTATATAAATATGTTTATATTTTATTTTATATAGGCCTACCCATTATTCAGTTTTTCTTCAATTCTATTTATATATGCTACTGTTTAAATGTTAACGATCAGTACAATTTTTTAAGAAATACTTTTATTCAGCAAGAGATAATGTAATTATACTTTAAATAAAATTGTTCCTTTGTATAAAGAACAATGGCTATTGGCTATTTTCAGAACAAATTAAAATATGATTCATGGTTTGGCTTCAACTCTCAAGAATCAGGGAGAAAGAAACAGATGTTCATCTGGAAATTTAGATTGAATTCAGGTAAATTGGCACACTTTAAATGATAAAAGTCGGCCAAAATTACCTGCAATTTGCACAGCTTGCATACAATAGTGATATCCTAAAATTATAGCAACACTACGTTTGCTATTTCTGTCTATAAATTCACAGCAATCAGCTATTTTTTTTTTGCTGTCATAAAGCAACTGGCTGTGATTATAGGGATGCTCCTGGCCGTTATCTTCTCAAAGCTGTTCATTTTCTCATCACAATGGATTCCACAATGTGACACAAAAGTGTAGCCTAAATCTTCTCACTTAATTCCTTAGTTTGTATTTAGCCAGTCATTGGTTAAAGCTGCTGGTTCATTTATCTGCATTAAGCTGTGATTATATTGATTTCCCTCCACATGTGAGTGTTCTGAAGAAGTATGCGGCCACTTTAAAGCAGATGTTCTGTACATATCAGGCGACCGAGTCTCCAGAGGAGGAAAAATAAGGGCTTGTGGGCAGTTGTCACTATGAGGCTTGACTGATATTGGAAATCCATCAGAATGTGTGTGTGCGAGAGCGTGAATCCCTGCCTAGAAACAACAAGAGACAGGACACTCACCTTGCTTTTCCGATGATTCAGTCCATCTATTTTAAGAACTTTAAGAACATGGAATAGCCGGCTGTCTTTGATGGAACATCTGACTCAGTGAGCCTTTGTGAATATGCTGTGATCTGGCATTGTCCATTTTCTACCCATTTTTTGACCTGATGTGGCAATTGGAAAAGACTTTCAATGCCTTTAAGTGTCTCCTCAACCATGAATGATGAAACTTGTGGTAGGCAAAATTTACTGAGGACTGAATTCCTGTTAAATCTCAAGTCTTAATTACTCTTAACAGATACATTATTGACTGAAGAACTTGATGTGGTTGTTTACACACGGAGATCTAGAGGTGAAATGTTTTTGATGTACAGTTGTATATGTGTGTTGCCAAATCTTTGTGAGAAGCTTACAAAGTGTTTCTTGTCACAGATTTGAACCCTGCACCAGAAACATTGAAATTGCCTGTGCATTTTTGTGTATTACCTTTTCCGAACAAGGACAACACTAAGTGTTTTGCCTAGATCGTTGATGTAAAACAAAGTAATGAGGAAAATGAAGAAAGTTAAAGAAATGAAATAAATTAAAAGGAAAATAAACCAAGGTACTCTATTGACAGTTTTGACTTCTTTAGAGTATTTCTAAAAGGAATTTCTCATTCTGATCATCAATCTGTCTTTGCTTCATTCCACAGAATTAACTTACTGTATGTGGGTTGCACATGATTTCTTGCAATGATTTGTGGAAATTACAAAAATGGCTGGGCATCTAAGAACCTTTGTAAACATTAATTTGCATTTGTCCATGTTTGCCTGAAACCGAAGGCTGCCAGTTACTGATGCAATTTTAAAATATAATATAAATTGATTATATATCGGAAAACCCTTTAAGGGTACTTTCACACTTTTGATGCGGACCCAAATTTGTTTGACTTCAGAGTTCGGTTTGTTTGGTTGGATTGGAAAATGCAAAAACTAACAATTGGCTTTCCTTTTAGTTCATTAGTTGGAATTTGAACTGAATTGGCCAAAACACACAGGAAGTTAAATGGCAAGAAGTGTTGAAATTCAATGAATTGCATTCCAGGAAATGAGGTGTTGTTCAGTCACACATAGGCTACTACAGAATAATGCTAATTTCTAATAGCTTCATGTTTGTGAATTACTTTCAGAAAGCAGGGCCCATTTGGTGTATCTCTTGCTAAACATTCATTGCAGACAGACTCGAGTGCCGTTTTGGTGATAAATCTAAAGAGACAAAAACTGGCATCTTCATCTTCTGAGTTGTTACAGTGGCTACTAGTTCTCGCTAGTTCTCCATGTACACTCTCAAAAATAAAAGTTCCAAAATGGGGTTTTGGCAGTGATGCCATAGCATAGAAGCACCAGTTTTGGTTTCCCAAAGAACCTGTGAACAATCCTTAAAATAACCTTTTTTTTTCTTAGTGTAAAGAACATTTTACACTAACATTTTCATTATTTTTATTCAGAGTAAATAAAAGAAACAACTGTGAAACAGCCTTTAAAATCAAATGATAGGGGATCATAGTGTTCATGCAGCAGATAAAGCAGTGCTGCATTATATACAGCACAGAGGTATTCAAGGCCACACAAACCATAGCTATGGATAGAACAACATACAGTACAGAAACATGACTGATGTATAGCAGCCTAAGACATGTCATTATCAGGTAAAGTGCCCATACTTAAAGTTATATTGCATGTGTTGAGGCTTGGAAATAAATGGTTTTGA
This sequence comes from Rhinichthys klamathensis goyatoka, assembly GCF_029890125.1. Taxonomy (NCBI): domain Eukaryota; kingdom Metazoa; phylum Chordata; class Actinopteri; order Cypriniformes; family Leuciscidae; genus Rhinichthys; species Rhinichthys klamathensis. The sequence goes on along the minus strand of NW_026606735.1, from coordinate 3,301,225 downwards.
ACCTGCTGACAAGTATTTTGGTGCTGCGGTAGAGCCACAATGGCTCAAGAGAGTGTCTTGTGGGGATGAAAAAGTGATTGTGGTCAAAATCCAGACAGTAAAGATACTGTCATCTGTGTAGTGACAGAAGTTGTTCATTGATGTGTGCCATAGCTTTGATGGCAAATAGATAGTCTATTTGTGCCTGCCAAAAGTAGTAGCTTCAGTTTATCTCAAGAAATCTGTGAAAGCAGTTCAGTCATGACAACTCTTGGAGTCAATGAATTTCAACCAGCATTTATTTGCATGGGGCATGAAATAAACATAGGCTTAATTTTGCGGACGAGATCTGCTACGCTGCTGCTGTTGAGCAAATACAATAATTTGTTCAGCTTAGTCAAAATAACAAAAAGGAAAGGCTGCTCCAAGAAATAGTAGAACCTTTGTAGCAGAACTCTACAGGTGGTGTTGGGGAGGAGGAGGAGTGACAGAAGCTTTTATATTGCGCAGCATGCCGATCGCAGGTTAGGGTACGATATATAAGGCTACGTGGATTTGGAAGTACTTCTGATTGGCTGGTGCCGCTGCATTGAAAGAACCAATAGGCGTTTGTCAGAGTTTCATACCTGAACTATGTATTAATTGTAGTTTGTACTGTTGCCTCATTGATATTGACCAGTCTGTGATTTAGAAAACTGTAACATAGTAATATAATGGATTTAGTGTGGGGTCCTAAACAATCAATTTGTGCATATATACACTCACCTAAAGGATTATTAGGAACACCATACTAATACTGTGTTTGACCCCCTTTCGCCTTCAGAACTGCCTTAATTCTACGTGGCATTGATTCAACAAGGTGCTGAAAGCATTCTTTAGAAATGTGGGCCCATATTGATAGGATAGCATCTTGCAGTTGATGAAGATTTGTGGGATGCACATTCAGGGCACGAAGCTCCCGTTCCACCACATCCCAAAGATGCTCTATTGGGTTGAGATCTGGTGACTGTGGGGGCCATTTTAGTACAGTGAACTCATTGTCATGTTCAAGAAACCAATTTGAAATTATTCGAGCTTTGTGACATGGTGCATTATCCTGCTGGAAGTTGCCATCAGAGGATGGGTACATGGTGGCCATAAAGCGATGGACATGGTCAGAAACAATGCTCAGGTAGGCCGTGGCATTTAAACAATGCCCAATTGGCACTAAGGGGCCTAAAGTGTGCCAAGAAAACATCCCCCACACCATTACACCACCACCACCAGCCTGCACAGTGGTAACAAGGCATGATGGATCCATGTTCTCATTCTGTTTATGCCAAATTCTGACTCTACCGTCTGAATGTCTCAACAGAAATCAAGACTCATCAGACCAGGCAACATTTTTCCAGTCTTCAACTGTCCAATTTTGGTGAGCTCTTGCAAATTGTAGCCTTTTTTTCCTATTTGTAGTGGAGATGAGTGGTACCCGGTGGGGTCTTCTGCTGTTGTAGCCCATCCGCCTCAAGGTTGTGCGTGTTGTGGCTTCACAAATGCTTTGCTGCATACCTCGGTTGTAACGAGTGGTTATTTCAGTCAAAGTTGCTCTTCTATCAGCTTAAATCAGTCGGCCCATTCTCCTCTGACCTCTAGCATCAACAAGGCATTTTCGCCCACAGGTCTGCAGCATACTGGATGTTTTTCCCTTTTCACACCATTCTTTGTAAAAATCCCAGTAACTGAGCAGATTGTGAAATACTCAGACCCGCCCGTCTGGCACCAACAACCATCCCATGCTCAAAATTGCTTAAATCACCTTTCTTTCCCATTCTGACATTCAGTTTGGAGTTCAGGAGATTGTCTTGACCAGGACCACACCCCTAAATGCATTGAAGCAACTGCCATGTGATTGGTTGATTAGATAATTGCATTAATGAGAAATTGAGCAGGTGTTCCTAATAATCCTTTAGGTGAGTGTATATATATATATATATATATATATATATATATATATATATATATACAGTATATATATATATATATATATATTTGAACAGTGTAATGGTATGGTTTACTGCTGGCTGTAAAACAAATTGTCCCTTGGGGATAATAAAGTTGACCTAACCTAATACATAAATGAATATACATAGTTTTTTTTCCCATTAGAATGATAATACTATTAATTTGAACATTTTCAGAAACTTGGACTCCACTAACAGTGTCATGGTATTACCATGACATATCACCACTTTATCATGAAAATGTCTGTCTCATCTGTATTTCTTTTTTATTTTAAGGCGGCAGTTTAAAATAAAAATCAGACACATTTGTGAACTTTCAAACTGATCTATTAGGCTACTCCAGTTGTTAAATTGGAGTAGTTGAGCAGGAAGTATATTCATGGATCAAGGTGGAGTCTTTTTCTTAATGTTTCCGCACTCTTAAAAAATAAGGTTCCAAAAGGTTTTTTGTTTTGTCATAGAAGAACCATTTTGGGTTCCCTATAATCAAAAAGTGTTTATCTCAAAATCATTATGTTTATTGTTTTTAATTGCCATTTTGGCACTAGAAAGGAATACGAAGTTACTAGATCCAGTCTTACCACTTTGAACTACTCAATACAAGCCAATTTTGTTTGTATGGTATAACATAGATAAAAGCCTCCTGTAAGAAAATGTACACTTTATTTAAAAAATAGAGGTTTGCCAAAAAGGTTTTTTTTCCATGATGCCATAGAAGAACCATATTTGTTTCCACAAACAAAACTTTCAGTGAACAGTTCTTAAAATAATTTTTTTTTTTCTTACAGCGAATGAAAAGTTTCCATGGATGTTAAAGGTTCTTCATGGAACTATCAATGGCAATAAAGAACCTTTATTTTATTTTAATAAGAGTATACTTTACTTAATCACATCTTGGAGCTGCAATGTCACCTTCAATAAGTTATGATTATTATTAGATTGTATTACATGTACAAACCTAACAGAACAGGAACATTTTGCACACTAAGTGTGGAACTAATAAGGTACAAATGTGTACCTTTTGAAAAGGTACTGCCCCAGTGACAGCTTTTGTACCTTTTTTTCTGATAGTGCATAGTGACAAACAGGTGTTTAGAAAAGTAGCCCGGGGAGGTCTTTATCCTTGCGGAACCCATAAGCATTCAGGAATATAAATTAATTCATTAATTTATTTAACAAATTAAAAGAAACCTTCACGTGAAAAATGTTGTCTCAGCCTAAAATGAATAAAAGAATATGTTCTCTTAGTCACTTGGCTTTGTTTGACATGGCACACAATCCTGGCTGTCTGGTAATTGTGTTCAGATCTGAACTGTTTTAAGACCTGTTTGGAAGGAAAAGCTGTGTTTGAAGATATAGCACGTCATGCACATCTTTGTGCTCAAACACAATGTGAAAAGCCAGCCAGATGGTGCCAAGTTGAGATCAGAAAGCAGAATGTGTTTAGGGAACGTTGAAAGTTTTTTTCAAACTGATTTGACAGGATGAGGCAACATCTGTGAAAACAGGTGTCAGCTTTTGTGCACGCGTTTGCCATCATCAGTGCATGATGTGAACTATGCCACATATTCAGAAAGATACAGCATAAATGTTCCTTGTTTGCTGAGAACTTTGTCTCCCCCCAGCATTGCGTTACACATAACTGCAGTGCAGTTTTACATCTGTTATATCTAAATGACTGCTTGTAATAAATCTATCTCGCTTGTAACGAGTGTTTGGTCAAACAAAGCCGATCATAATCCTATAGACTGACTGCTTGTTATGAAAGTTACAGGGCCGGGGAAACACACTTGCATGAAGTACTTCCTGCTAACTTTTATGTTAACAGGATGTGGGCAAAGTTGAGAAGGATTTTTTTTTTATCATGTTGTAGTCATGTTGTATATGTCACATCTGATCACATGAAAAAGTGCTTTCTACCTCGTTATATTTATATATGGAATTATAAAATTGTGAACAAGTATATGAGCCGTGAGTATTTTTTTTTCTTTCTGTTATGTCTGCGTGTCACCGTCTTGGTAAACATGACAGCATGTTTTTTATTGCATTTATGGTGAACTGTCATAACACACTGTGTACACACTCATTCACACACACCCTTGGGTCTGAGCTGTCTTTGCTGTGAACTAGATTGCCAACGTAAAACCGTCCAGAAACAAACATCTCAATTGTTTCTGACGGCCTTAACTCTTGGAGAAGTGAGACGCTTGCTCTCTCGGTGGATTCCGCTGGCTGAATGACCGCCTGGAATAGATCCCAAAAGAAACATCCCATTCGGTTACTAATTCATGAGTTGAGAGGTTTTAAGTCTAATAACAAATCTGGGAGGAACAGAGAGATTTTGCGAGCCTGGAAAAGAAAACTCAGCCTCTTAGAAACGTAGAATAAAGACTGTGACCCAAAAAGGCATTTTATTCTTCTCTCAGCTTGCAGTGAAATATTTTATTCAGAGGTTGTGTGGCAGATGTGCTCCCCATTCAGCTGTTCTGATGGGCACTATAGACAGGAGGAGTGGATGATGTATACAGGGAGCAAAGCAATCAGAAAGACAATGCATGTTTGTGTTGAGTCGCACATCCTCTATAACTCTATCTGCAGAGGGCAAACCTCAGCACACTTCAGCTGCTCTATTATTAGAGATTAGGTGTTATTAGAAGGGCTTACCAAGGCAAGCATCACTACCGTTAAACCTCATACTTATACCTCATACGGATTTGAACAAACTTCTAACCCCGACTATTAAACTTTTGGATTGTGGTGCAGACATGAATGATACCACAAATCATGCGGCTTGTGAGGAGGTCTGCTATTACTTTTATAAGTGATTCGATTTTTGGCTATAGGAGATGGTAATAATGTCAGAAAAAACTCCCTCTGAAGAAGGACCCAAGCTATAGCTATATCAGGGATAGGAATATAATAATAATAATTTGTTACATTTATATAGTGCTTGTCTGGGTACTCAAAGCGTTTTACATATGGAAGAGGGGAATCTCCTCGACCACCACCAATGTGCAGCATCCACCTGGATGATGTGACGGCAGCCATATTATTGGTGGAGAGGAGACAGAATGATGAAGCCAATCAGTATATGTGGGGATGATTAGGAGGCCATGATGGACAAAGGGCAATGGGCAAATTTTGCCAGGATGCTGGGGTTAAACCCCTACTCTTACTCCGAAAGACATCCTGGGATTTTTAATGACCACAGAGAGTCAGCACATTTGAAAGCACAAGCAGGCGTCTCTCAGTGGACCGATCCGCTGATAGACGCCTGCTTTCAAACGCTCCCGTGTGTATCTGTGTAAGCGTTCGCTGAGGAGCGTCATATATGTATGTTTACAACTTGTTTTTGAAGGGCTGATCATTGTAGCCAATCACAGACATATTTGATGAGCGCGTGAGTACAATGGCCATTCCAAGGTGTTTATGATTCCGGTTAACAGCGCTCAAAGAGTCACATTTTTTAAATTTCAGTATCGACTTGGTACTGAAGTCGGTACTATTGACAACCCTAGAGTGTAATGGAGACCAGCTAGTAAGAGCTGTGTAAGTAAAACCTCACTCCCCTGGCCTCAAGAGACACACTAGCGACTGAAGCTATAGAGGCTGTGGTCTTTATTAGCGCGACCACCTCCCATGCTGGAGACACTGGTTCGAATCCCACTTGGAGCAGGTCGAGTTGAACCGGAGGGGTTAGATTGGTGTTGTGACCCGGATGGGAGTGAGGTTTAGGGGGGTGAATGTAACAGAGGCCAGCTAGTAAGAGCTGTGAGTGTAAACCTCACTACTCTGGCTTCAAGAGGTGCACTAGCAACTGGCGCTAGAGGCTGTGGTCTTTATTAGCGCGCCCACCTCCCCTGGTGGTTTGAATTCCACTCGGAGCAGGTTGAGTAGAACCAGAAGGACTACACACCTGAGCAGGCATGGACAACAAACAAAAGACAGCAATTAACCAATTAAGACACACAGGACACTCCGAAAAACAAATTGAACAATGAGAACCCATTGTATTATAAATCAACAAACAATAAAAAGGACTAGGGAGTGATTGACATCAACAAATTACTTTTTTTTTTTCAAAATCTTTTTTGTAATTTGGTATTGTATTGTATGTGTTTTGTCCTTTTTTATTTTTATAGTGTTATACTGTGTGTTCTCATTGTTGTAGAGTCCTATATGTGTCTTCATTGGTTAATTATAGAATGAGTTTTGCACACACTGCTCACAATTCTTTAGAAAATGTACAAAAAAATCTAGTTCTGTATATCTGTCTCAGTGTCTCAATGACTATAAATCAGCTCATGACAAAGGAGAATTCAGAATCACAGTCTTTAATAAATCCACACAGGAGAAAAGGCAAACACATCCACTAACATTGATGAGACAGGACAACAAACTGAACCAAACAGGGATTATATATATATACAAGACCAAACAAGGAACTAATGAGCTAATTAACGAACAACAGGTGAACTGAATGAAACTGACACAGACTAGCTAGTAGAAACTAGGCCACACAGGCAAGCAGGGATAAACACAATGCAACTAAAATCATCCCAGTCAAATTTGTCACACCAGCTCCAATGTTTTCATGTTTGCTCCAAAAGACAGAAGTGAAGCACAACATGAATTGAACACGCATTGTATCATGTATACTTGGTCAAATAGATAAAGGCTGTAGTGCATGTAAACGTACTTATTGATTTCCATCCAGCAGGTTCCAGGGGGTACTTGGAAATAGTTCGATTTTACTTTGGTAAAGCTAGAGTATAAAAACAACAATACGTTGGATTTTATTCATCAATACATTTCCTGGTGGGACTTTCATGAGAAGATTTCTCTAATTGCCCCACATACTGTAAATGTTTAATCATTAATGGAGAAACGACTTGGTGGGTATTCATTATAGTATTGATTGTTGTTGTTGTTTTTTGTAAAAATGTGTAAAAATAAAAAGTGTAAAAATGAAGCTACTTGAAGGTAATAACAATGCTAAATGATATTCAGTATAATAAAGGGAGCCTGATGGTTATCAAGATAAAATAAATAAAAAAGGGTTGGAAACACAAAATTATTCCTCATTCGTAATGTTGAAACAACCTACATAACACAGGAATTACATAAACACAGGGAGTGCTGCATGTGGCATTACTGAAACCAAAAGAGCTTTAAGAGCTGTTGTCAGTGAAACCATTGAACTACTAAACCATGCTTTTGCATGATGCAGAGATTTAGGTCTGAGTATTCCAGTCTTTAAAGCATGCACTCAAATATATATGTCAACGCGGGCAAGTGATAAAATGTTTAAAAGCGCAGTTTTCTGTGACCCACTTAAGTAGTCACCTTTAAATGACAGTGCAAGACTTTAGTGTGTGATGGGTGCTTATAATAAGAAATGGAGAGAAGCAGAGGACACATACTGCCCTGATGAGAGAGTGAGAGCTAAAGCTCTGAGAAGGTCACAGCAGGACAGGAATCCAGTGTATACACTGGTGTTTAAAGATGAAAGTGGAAGAGTGCAGAAGAGGGTTAATTCTATTTTTAACATCTAAACTGGAACTGAGACTCTCAGTTAGTCTCAGAGTCAGCATGCAGTTCCACACACATAATATGTGTTTTGTAGACATTAAACGCACAAGATACAAATTATTTCGCATTTGCAATGTTATTGGAATAGTACCAGCAAACACTTACGAAATGGAGAAATCAAAATGGTAAAAAATGTATTTCGGCGCACAGGCCTTCATCAGGGCTAAAAGGACAAAGGACAAAATTCAAACTTGCGGGTAACCAATGAAAAAGTCAAATGGTATGGCATCCATCAATCACATAACAAGTGAGTGATCACACATCAGGCAAATAGTCTCTGTTCTTACGGTGAATTTCTAATCAACATGTTCAAAAACAAAATAAAGGTACAGACGAAAAAAAATATGTATTTTTATATCTTTATTTGCAATGTTGAAACAACCTACAGAAAATAAGAATAATTTGCCAGTTAAGTTTAAAAACTGAAGTTTTACATTTAAATCCTGTAATAGACCTTGGTCTATAAAGGTCATTGGGATCTAAACAGATTATTTTTCATCGAGCCAAATAGATTTACTACTACTAAACAAGAGAATGCACCCAGCACTGACTATTCACTGTAAGAGATCTCTTGTGGCCTATTGATCGTCCATGTGACCTGTGTGTTTTGTCTGCCCACGAGTCCTTGTGGTACATGTATGTGTGCTGAAGCATAGAAAGATCCACACATTTGTTTTCCACACTTTCATATCTGGGTCGACGACGCTGTCATTTGAGAATAGGGTCACTTATAGTGCAGTTATGAAAGAGATTGCACAGAAAACCACACAACTAAGTTAAGTTGAATCTGGGACATTTTCTTGTGGGTGCCAATCAGTATTAAAATAATGTTCTGGATTCAATACAACTTATGCTCAAGTGCCTGTCAATTACCATAGAGAATATTTTCAACTAAACCCTTAGTTTGAACAAAAGAGCAGTAATGCACTTAGCTTTTTTTTTCAAAAGGTGATTTACACTTTCCAAGTGTGTAAATAACAATAATAACAATTTTTACAGAATAATTCAAATGTTTTAATAAAAATACAAACATGCCAACACATCTGCTATTAAACCATCTGGTACACTTGCCCCATAGACTTTCATTTTAAGTGCATTATAAATATTATTATTTATTAATTTGTTGTACTGTTTTTACAAACTAAGCAATAAGTCACGGGTAATCAACAGCATGCCACATTGCCAGTAGAGCTTAACTTGTATTGACCCTGGAATATTCTTCTCAGCTACTCCACAATATTATAACACATTGAAGCATCTAGCTTCCTATTCAATCTCGTCAAGTGAACACAAAATTGATATAAATGTATGAGCCACACGACCTACATAGCGATTCTAATATCTCATGTACAATTTGATGACACAGTGTCATGATCCTAATGTACTGTATATACATGAATATTTAATGTAATTGTCCATATAAAAATTCATGCCCAAAATATTTATCATCTTGTCTGTATCGACATGCTCAAAAGTGTTGACTGCAGTCAATAAACATAAATAAATCTCCCCACATAATGTTTTATCAGCCATTTTCTAAATGCAACCATCGTACTCAGACATAATTTCTATAAATATAACTGTTGATTAGTATGGAATAATCCCATTTTCTCACTGCAACCTAAAATGTCAAGGTCCTCCCACCAGCACTTGTTTTGGCATAAAAACACTGGAGACTGATATTGACGCCCGCTGGTGAGTCACAAGCTAAATGCTACTAAATTCCAGGAATTTGGAGTCGATCATGGCCACTGACGGGATTCAGATCACGCGTGTACAAGATAAATTCATATTCATTTGATAGGAGCTGGACTTTGGAATGTGCTTACGAAGTGGTATGGATACCAAATACATGACAAAAAAGTACTGTGGTATCAAAATGACAATACTCTGATACACTATGGTTCTGAATGATTAACATATTAATTTATTGGTATTCAGCAAGGGTGCATTAAATATATCAAATGTCTATTCATCAAAGAATCCTGAAAAAAGAAACAAAGGTTTTCACAACTGTTTTTAACATTGATAATAATAAATGTTTCTTGAGCCCCGTCAGCATATTAAAATGATTTCTGAAGGATCATGTAATACTGAAGACTGGAGTAATGATATTAAAAATAAATAACATTTGAAATTATATTCAAGTAAAGCAAATCAGAAAATCATTTGGTAATATTTCCGGAAGATGAGCATGTCACAGTTTAGCAAAATTAATGCACGCCTCCTCCTAAAGTGACTTGCCTTCGCCGTTTGCAGTGCATTTTCCAGCCGCATCCGTGCTTCATTCTCCAATTGTATAGTTTGCCTAAAATAGTATATATGATGACCAGGGTCAGGATACATTATAGCCCACACAGTCGTCCCTTTATAATTTGACTTAAAAAAAGCAACGTGTTGTCTGGTGGCTTTTCTTCTCTTTGTTTACTTCCGGGAGTTCCGTTGGAATTATCCCGCACGTTAATTCTGACCAATCAAAGAGCAGGTTAGGAAATGCGTTCAAAGAAACATCTGGCCAACGACTAACGTGGATGTTATCATGTGACTGCATTTTGGTTTGTTTCACCAACTTGTCAACTGATTCGGACCAGAGTAATCAGTGGGTGAAAAGGAACCAAAACGGCTGAAAAATGCTACAATAATTCTTTGCCATTGGTCCGGACCAAATGAACCTAACTACAGATGTGAAAGAACCCCAGGAGATTTTTTTTAAAAACATAAAAAAATTCTTAGCTTCCCCAAACAAAGCATGGCCTAAACAAGGGAGAGTCAAACCTGCTGTTTATATCATGGCTTAGCTCATGCATATTAATTAGGTCATGCTCAAATATTGATATTTTACTGTTTTGTTCTATACAAATAACAAATAGTCTATGCTTGTAATGTGCATAGTTTATTTCCAGTATATTTTAAATTCTGTTCCATTCCATTTCGAATCCATGTCCAAGTCAAAACTATAGCCTAATGCTAATAATTTTCATGCAATTTATGTAAATCATAGAAATAAACTAGGCTTACACTAAATCATTTAACCCTTAAAGACCAATACGGCCGCCGGCGGCAAAAAATAACTGTTGTTCTTAAACGTTTAAGAACTTTTGAACCGCTACTCCAATCCGTATGCTTTAAAAAGTCCCATAAAGAGGAGATTCGCAGCTTTTCTGTCGTGAAATCGCGTTTGGACATTCAGAAGCTCCGTAGTGAATGTAATGGCGTCATCAAGTTTTGATCAGTATTGATTCGTCAAAGAAACCCATGCGGTTTGTTCCTCTTAGCCAATCATGTATTGGCGCTTTTCCATTACCAGTACCAGCTCGACTCGACTCGACTCGCCTTGGCTCGCCTCGACTCGGCTCGCTTTTCGCTCCGTTTTCCATTGCAGAAAGTACCGCCACAAATAGTACCCGGTCGTCATAGCGACGCATTTCGTTCCTCGTTGCCCCATCAAGCTCTCGCTGGATCCTCTCTTCGGCAACCAAACAAAGGAATGTCTGCACCTCCTCGTTTGACCACGGCGTATTCTTCCGAGTTGCCATAATAATAGTAGTAAGTTTAGTAACTATCTCTGGCCAAACTATTTAAAAATGGTGGGGTTATTCTGGATACTCCATCTGGCGCGTGCAATGATGACGCAGATTCTCTGTGACCAATCAGCAGTCGGCATTGTTTCACGTCACATTTTAGTATCGGCTTAGCTCGCCTCAGCTCGCTTAGAACCTCGCCGGAGGTGGTACGAAAAAAAGTACCCGAAAGCAGGTACAGGTACAACTTTTACACAGTGGAAAACCAAACAAAGGCGAGTCGAGTCGAGCCGAGGCGAGCTGGTACTGTGTAGTGGAAAAGCGCCATTAGATTGTTGATGGTTAGTCCCACCCCTGTCCCCAGATTGGTTGAAACCAATAAAAAACCAAAAAATCTACTCAACCAATAAACATAGATTTTGGTCTTTTGCACGACCAATTAGCATCTTTCTTTGGAAATTTGAACTGAGGTAAAGTGAAAGTAGTTTCGTGAGTGCCGTGCATGCATATTTGCTCGCATGAAAACAAACACAAAATAACAGTTTTGCATGAGAGAACTCTCTGACAAAGCATAACCCAATTCAAAAACAAATATAAAACAGCTGTACACATCGGATGCATAGACAGTAAAAGAAATGGACACAGCGACCCCATAGACTTAAACGGAGAAAAGTGAAGTCAATTAGAAGCACTCACTTCCTGATTGCCAAGCGAACTGCGTAGGCTCAAACTGAGCTTGACGACGTAGATGTGATGTGAGCAACCTGTCTGACAGTTGTAAGTCTTCTAGTAGCTGTGCCAAGAGGAATCTGAATCATTCCCTTCCGAATCTTGCAGAGCCGGAGATCGTGAGTATTAGCTGTCCATGAGCTAGCAGCAGGAGCAACTTTACAACTCTCTATGGGCTTCTCCCTTGACTTTATGCCTCCACGTCCCCCCGATTGCCCGCAAGCTTCTACTTCTGTCTATACGGTAATTTCTCTACTGTGCGACAGAGTTGTGTGTTATGACGCAATCGTTAGCCTATTTTTACAAAAACTGCTTATACGGGGCCATAACGTAAGATACAAGGTAATGGAGCCTTTTATACATTGTCGTGTTTCTTTAGAAATAAACAATGGACAAATAGAGTCTTTAAACACCTAAGATGTAAAGTTATTCGCTGTCAAAGTGACGCCAAAATGAATGGGAGTCAATGGAATGCTAACAGTAGGTGAAGGCTTGTTAGCCAATGGCGGCCACCGGGGAGACTTCAGTTTCCGGCTGGTGGATTACCCCCTTGATCGGATGAGGCACTGAAATTTGTGTTTTCAAATTTGTGTTGTCCCAGTGGAATTGCGTCCGACAGAGATAACTGGCGCCGCCAATAGTTCCGTTTGGTATATGTAAATAGTTTGTGAAAATCATTTGCACTGTTTTTTTTTTTTGTTGCACAAGACAATTTTCACAGTTGTTTACACTTCTTGCTGCACTATTTGTGTTTGTTGTTCATATTCAGTAATACATAAATAAATAATATATATTTATACTACAGGGCTGTTGAATGCTTGATTCTGATTGGTTGAGAACGTTCTAAGGTGTGCAATTATTTTCAGGGAAACGCACGGCTAAAGTAGTTCCAGGCAGGTTTGACCGCATTACAGTTCCATATCACTGCGAGTAGTTAACTGTAATAACGGAAAATAGGATACAATTAATAACAAGAAAAAACATGCAGCCCCATGGCTTGGTCTGCAATTTTCGATGTCTAACTTCACAATCAATGGACACACACAGTTTAATTTTAATAAATAAAGTATGTAGCCCTATCTATAGGCTAAATAGAAAATTTTATTGAATAGGCTATATAAATAAATTGATAGTCCAGCTGGGTTTTCGTAATTATTCCAGATAATATAACAAATAAATAATTATTGATAGGCCTACTTGTTAAAAGGGCTTTGTGTGTTTCATTTATTGGGTTATCTATACTGTCAATTATAGAAAACAAGAATGAATGAATTAAATAAACAAATTTAATTAATAAATAAATAATAATATTGACGCACATGCTTTTCTGTCTCATTATTGCAACATCTCTCTCTCTCTCTCTCTCTCTCTCTCTAATAACGGCATTAAAGGGATAGTTCGGCCAAAAATGATATTTAACACATGCATTACTCACCCTCAAGCCGTTCGAGATGCATATGTCAATCTTGTTTCAGACGAACACATTTTCAGTTATTTTAGAAAATGTCTTAGACCCTTCAGTGGATATAATGTGAAGCAATGGGGTCCACCTCCTTCAAGTCCCAAAATGTGCATACATCCTTCACAAAAGTAATCAATCCGGCTCCAGGGGGATAAACGAAGGCCTTCTGAGGGTAATCCGTGCGGTTTTGTCGTAAAAATATACATATTTAAAACTTTATAAATGAAAATATCTGACTTCCGGCAACGATCGACGCGCGTTCACGGGTGATGGAAGTCGGCGTACGAGGTAGCAAAACAACGTCTACGTCACGACGGTTCCTACGCTACGTCCTACCTCGTACGCCGACTTCCATCACCCGTGAAAGTCAGATATTTTCATTTATAAAGTTTGCACGCGTTAGCAGAGCGTAAGCAGCGCGTATTTTTTTCGGCGCCCATGTTAACAGATTAGAGCATTCACACTACACGCAGATGCAGTGCGGCAGCGCGTAGCAGGAGCAGAGCAGGAGCAGCAGTGCCGCGATCGTTTCGGCGTCCTGTCTATTTTTGCCGCGCGGCTTACGCTGAATTAAAGTGACAATGTTGATCATGGCCAAAATACACAGCAGTTTGACCCAAAAGCGCATTGGTGATATCTATTGTGTTTTAAACAGTCAATCAAATGACCTTCATCAATTTAAACAGAAAACAAAGTCAACAAAAACAAATATTAACAAAAGTTAGGCCTATATAATATAGCCTATTAATTAATGAAATAAGCTTCTTGACAAGTCTTTTCTCTTAAATGTATTTGAAAACGAAATAAAGCAATGCCAACTTACCCATTATAGAGTACTTTGTCTGTAAACACGCCGCACGCGTCAAAAGCTGCCAGTATGAAAGCAAAACGCGCGTGTCCTGCTTCCGCTCGCCGTACGCACTGCTCCTGCGCTGCTTACGCTCTGCTAACGCGTGCAGTGTGAAACCGGCGTAAGACCTGCTACAGTGGATGGAAACAGTCAGTCTTCGAATGTTTCAGCGAGTCGTAAGTGTGTCCCCATCATTAGTCTGCTATCAGTGGCTCAAACCTTCGTTACTAACTCTAAAATTACGTTTTGGAATTAGCAACGGAGGCATGGGATTAGATGCGTAAGAAATTAGTCCTACATACAAGAGCGTTTTAATGACAAAAACTTGACAAACGTCTTGAAATGCATCATCTGAACAATGTTTTGAAGTGTGGTAACGTAGGCTATAAGCGGAATAATTGACTTCAGGCCATTGAATTATTAGAAAAATAATGCACACACCCGAGGTGTAACGGCCACTCCGCTTCGCGTCATGACCGCATTACCACCTCGGGTGTGCATTATTTTTCTAATAATTCAATGGCCTGTCGTCAATTATTCCTTACATATATATGTGTGTGTGTGTGTGTGTGTATATAGCTATATATATATATATATATATATATATGTATAATGTATGTGTGTGTGTGTGTATATAATATATAAAGTTACTTTTGCTTCAGTGTTTTATTACAGTCTTTCTATTTATTTTACTTCCTGAACTTTTCTGGACACATCTAAATTGTCAGTAAATTAAAAACACCAGCTTTTCACTGAAAATCACCTTAAATAATGTTGTAATAAATGGCTATAACTTGCTTAGGGATTGTTACATGTAGTCAAAATTACATCTGGAAATCTAGAATATCCAAGAACAGCTTTCTAAAGGAAAAAAATCCAAACTTCAGGAGGATTTGTTTGAGTTGAGTAAAAAAAAAAATCTCCAAAAACATGCTGCCATTTTTCTTAAATCTGGTAAATTCATCCATTCTAAGACAAAATAAATGTAAAATGGGATTATTTAAATGAGATAGATTGAAATGTCAAGTTCTCCTGTTTAAAATGATATGGCACTTAATGATGACTGCTGTAATGGGTTAGAAAAACAAAGAAAATAACAGGCGGTGCAGGTGCTCCAAAAATGGTCTAAGTCTCTATCCATTTCAAAAGCACACAGAGAATCTATTTTTTGACATAAAAGGTCTCATACAGTGATTTGAGGGAGCAATCATTGCCATCGACCATTTTCACTTTAAATACGAGTGGTTTGAAATACAAGCCCCCCACGTTTTTATTTTAATGAACCAAAAATTGCATCTGCACGTTTGTGGCTGTATATCAGTAACAGGAACACATTTGTTCGTGTTTTGTCCTATAATTTCCCTGAAACAGAAAGCGAGTTCGAAGAAAAGCATTAGAAGTGGAGCGCGTCTGACAGAGCTGTCTGCATGAGAGAACACTGCTGCTGTCCTCCGTCACCGATGACAACCGCAACGACTATTCAGCAAAACAATGCAAAATTACACATTCCAACGCCAGCCTCTCATTACACACACACAATGAAAACTCAAGCTCAAGAATTGGAGATGCTTCCTTTGTATTATTTACATCACAAGTAGGCTAAGCCGTTTCAAGCGGTAGAATCGTTAATGGCAAACGCGACAGGGAAAGTCCCCACAACAACACTTCTGACAGTAAGCTTTGTTAAACCAGCAGAAGGATATTTTTGCTCTATCTTTTCTCACTTTCTTTTCTTGCATCAGTTTTATGAGCAGGATGGATCCACCTCCTCTCATTGCTCTCTGTGTGAAGTATTCCAGATGGTGAGTTCTTTACTGGAACAGGAAACACATCCATCATGAGACTTTGAAGCATAAATGCACCTACAGGCATAATGACATCAGCAGCCTGTGACATTAAGATAGGCCTAAAAGTGTGATAAATACTTAACAGCTCATACGGTGGGGAAAAAAACAACAACTACAAAGCGCTGCACAGCAGAACATTTAAATGTCCACAGGTTCAATGTGTTTTCAAAGGCCATTACCTCTGAACATGTGTGTTAGTGTATACGTCATTTCTTGCGTTAGCTGCTCGTCAGACAATAGTAATGAGACAACTAAAAATAAAATGAAAGAAATGAAAGGATGAAATGAATAAAAGTAACAGCAGCACCTTTTACAGATCCTCTTGAACCATTCACGCCATAACGTCTTGATTACGGATGTAACCCTCGTTCCCTGAGTGGGGAACGGAGACGTCACGTTGTGGCGATGAATGGGGTTTAAGCCTCTCATCTGCGAAAGAAATAAAATGAGCCAATGGCAAGAAAATGCCATGGGTCTGCGGAATTTGCATGGCTTAACTCCGCCCCACCGTGTGGGCATAAAAGGAGAATGCCGGCAATATGCAGATATGTTTCTTCGCTGAGGAGCCAAGACTGAACTCGGCTGTTCCAGTGGTACAGCGGAAGTGGCAGGAGGCATGCCGAAAGCTGCCGGAGGAGTGGAGTGGAATGGCGAGCAAGCGAACACATCTGAGCGGGTCCTAGTACCGGCTGGTTGAAGCGAGTACACGGAAGGACACTGGCTCCACTCAGAGATTGTAGAATCTGGCGAATATGTTGGGTGTCGCCCATCCTGCAGCTCTGCAGATGTCTGTTAGCGAGGCGCCATGCGCTAAAGCCCAAGAGGAAGTCACACTCCGCTTTCCCTTCAGCTTCCCACCATAACAGACAAAGAGCTGGTCTAAGGTCCTGAAACACTGCGTTCTGTCTACGTAAGCACGGAGGGCACGTACTGGACAGAGCAGTGCTAAGGCTGGGTCTGCCTCCTCCAAGGGCAGCGCTTGCAGGTTCACCACCTGATCTCGAAAGGGAGTGGTGGGAACCTTGGGCACATATCCAGGCCGGGGTCTCAGGATCACGTGAGAATAGGCTGGCCCGAATTCCAGGCACGCTTCGTCAACGAAAAATGCATGCAGGCCCCCTACCCTCTTAATGGAGGCCAATGCAACCAGGAGTGCTGTCTTAACTGACAGGAACTTAAGCTCCACTGATTGCAGAGGCTCAAGGGGAGCACTCTGCAGGGCATTAGAACCACTGAGAGGTCCCAAGAGGGAACGAGAGGAGGGTGAGGAGGATTCTGTCTTCGCGCTCCTCTCAGGAACCTGATGATTAGGTCGTGCTTTCCCACGGACTTACCCTCAACTGCGTCGTAGTGTGCGGCGATAGCGGCAACATAGACTTTCAGGGTGGAGGGAGACAGCCTTGGCTCCAACCCATCTTGCAGGAAGGAAAGCACGACACTGATCGGGCATTTTGACGGGGTGTGGACCGAGGATATTTCGTCGGTTTAGTTCCAGACCTGCCGTCTTAGGTCACCCTGGCCACCAGCCGAAGTATTATCTCGCGTGGAGAAAATGGTTTGGGGTGTGGATGAGGGGACTCTCGCTCTATTGAGCTCATCGAGTTACATTGCGATGGTCATGTTCCGGCTGAGAGAACGTGACGCATCCACGAATGCTGTCTGAACGTGATCGAAGCCCAAACATGTCAAAACTGCGCTCGTGCCCATCAGCTGAATCTATCAGAATACCGCACTCAGAAATACACGTGCAGATCGTCTTTAGAAAGACGTGCCGCGTGCACGCTCTTTTTGTGAGAGAAAAGCTCGTAGCAGTGCTGAAGCGCCCAGGGAGAAACACACACGCTGTTCAGTTCAGCAGGCAGGAATGTAAAACTCGCTGGAACTCGCCATCACACCAACACCGACTGGAAGCTGCTCGTCTAGAAGATTCTAGAATATAGTCAGAGAATAGGCTGCAGGAGTGAAGAGAACTTCTTGGCTCCGAAGCGAAAACATATCTGCATGCATATTGCCGGCGTTTCCTTTTATACCCACGCGGTGGGGCGGAGTTACACCATGCAAATTCCGCAGATCCATGGCATTTCCTTGCCATTGGCTCGTTTTATTTCTTTCGAAGATGAGAGGCTTCTAAGCGAACCCCATTCGTCGTCACGACATAACTCGTAGTGACTACGAAAGGGAACTACTGTAATTTGGAAGAAATGGAAACCCGTGACGTTAAACTCTGAGCAGTTTGTGACTCGAATTTATGCAATTCAATGGCAACACTATCAATACTAAAATAAATCAGTGCTCTTTAAGTTGTTTATATTCATTATTATTGTAATGTTATGTGCTTTGAGACATGAGGTAGTTTATATTTATTTATATATATACAGACAAAACAGGGACAAACACGACCAAAAGCTGGTTAGTCAGTGTACATCAATGCTGCTCAGAAGTCAGCAGCAAGAGATGTGAGACTCTGCTGAATATAGCTACATTTTTACAATGTGATCGTGAACATATGGAATAAAACTCACAATAAAACATAGGCCTACATGAAGGAAAGAAAATATACATCACTGTCTCTGTTCTCATTTCTCATCAATTCACATAAATACAGAGAAACTATAAACTTAAGTAACCATCATTTTACATAATTTGTATAATTGAAATACAGAAAGAGAAGAATGCCGACCTAAAATGGCGCAGTTACACAGTTCAACAAGTGCGAGCATATAGGCTAGCACGTCACGTGTGTTAATGCTAACACTCAATTCGGCTAATATATTTTTACACAGAACATGACAAATCCGAATATAAAACATACCTGGGACAAACACGACCAAAAGCTGGTTAGTGTACATTAAGGCTGAGCGATTTTATCGATTCTGCGATAAATCAATATTTTTTCCCCAAGAAAGTATCGATTTTTAAGCCGCGAGTATCGATACACAAGTCCCATTCAAATCCCCGAAGTTTAACTTAGCTCGTCAAGGGGCCGTTCAACTTCACATATCGTGTCTTTTGCGTGCTCAAGTTCGTTATTTCAAATGTAGGCGTGCGGCAAGCGCGCTCATAATTGAAGCAACGCGCTCATTTTTCCCAGGCGCAGCGAGACGAAAACACCTCAACTTTTCAGAATGGCACAAGCGCACCGCAGGTCATGTGACAAGAACCAACCATCAGCTTCACCCTTTCCGTAACAACATTGAAAGCTCGGTCAACATGAAGGATGGGGGTGCACCCAAACACTACGGGTGTTTTTCTACAAGATGTAAATAAATCTTGTAGCAGAGCTACAGCAAGCATTTTTCGGGGGTGGAAATCCATTAGCTACTAAAACTTCTTGTCGTTGTGGAGAGCGCATGAGTTCATGGTTGCTTAGCAACAACTGACGCCACGGGAAAATCGGACCTAATTTTACTATTAATAATAAAAGATAAGCTAATGTGCATTGTAAATGTCCGTAATTTATCTTTTTTGACTCATTCTTTTTATACAAATTATTTAAAGGCTGAAATATGTGAGGTTTATCTTTTTATAAAACCCTTTTTCTTAAAACTTTATTTGCACTTTTTAACTCTCCATTGTTAATTGCAATACTGCACTTTATTTACTTTTCAAAGGCTTGTAAGTTACAGTTTGCACTGTTTCAATAAATGGAACTAATTTTCTCAACACATCTTTGATTCATTTTGTCCAGCATTTGCAAGCTGTAGACTCTGTCCAGTCAGAGACATATATTGTGTAATTGATGTTTTTAGTTTTCAGTTAAAACATCAATTACACAATATAATTCAATCCAAGTAAATGGAACTCTCACAAGATGTCACCAAAATCACTCTGTCCCCTTTAAATCATTCAGAAAATGATGCAAGTGTATCGAATTATATCGAATATCGTGATATATATCGTATCGTGAGCTGAATATCGTGTATCGTATCGTATCGTGAGATTAGTGTATCGCTACAGCCCTAGTGTACATCAACACTGTTCAGAAGTCTTAAATGAAATAAACAGAGTTTCAGAGTTCACAAGCAGGTTAACACACACTCTACATTTTATCATCAGAAATAACACATATTTGACTCGACTGACAGAACTAATAACTGACAGACAAATTAAGTAAACTTGTGTGTAGTATAAAAGTCCAACTTTGCACTTGAAAACAATCTAAACTCGTTTTTATGACGCAGCGCTTATTGATGTGACTTACCAGCAGCGAGAGATGTGACGTAGCTCCGGCCGCAATATTACGCACACAAACGCGAGTGACGCAACAGCCAATGTCGAGTTTTCCCAATTAATGCATGAATTTAAAGCTGCAGTCCGCAGTTTTTCCTCTTTGTCTCCATCTCTGTTCGAAATCTGCAATTGCAGTTATTCGCGGAATTATCAACTTTACATGAGTTGTACTTCGACACGGCACAACGCGGATGAACACAATGTTTGAGGAGATTATGAGGCTGTCAGTCACCGCGCCGGTGTCGATACTGGCATTCAGAATCACAGATTATTCTTTTTGGAAGTATGACCAACATAAGAATTTTCAACGGAAAATGTCACCAGAACAAGTAAGTAACATCCACTTTTGTTCTGGTTCTGACATTGCAGTAAATCGCGCTGATTAAATCTAACAATCGCTTATCATATCACACAAAACCGTGCAAATTATACTTTGTTCTCAAATTGTTAATGTTAACAACGTCAGCATTGCGTGACTACATGTAATGTGCTTCCGATATGTATCCTTGTTTTTGCATGGGTCCGGTTGCAGTCTCTTTTTTTCTGTAGCCACTCCGAAGTCCGAACGAAGTCTTTTGCATTTTACAACGGGTGAATCTCTTGTTGTCACTGATGATGATCGTCGTTTGAACCTTTCTGGATCCGCCATCAAATTGATAAGTTTAATTTTATCAAGTGATGTGAGAAAAGGCTATAAATCTCCACCTCCAACATCCTCACACGCAATATAGCCTACTAGCCGAGACTCCTTCTTTATGTGTACAGATGTGACGTAATGACGCAAAGACATGCTGGAATCTCCCATTGGAAATCCACCAGTACCACTGGAATTAAAAACATTATTGCAAGCTTACCGTTTTGAATCGAGCTAAGGCAAGCAGAGAGTTTTGAACTCGTATTTTCTCAAATATGTATTTTGGATAATTTTTAACCCCAAAAAAGCTTTGGACTGCAGCTTTAACAACATTATTTAAACTCTGTTACATATATAATTTAGTATTTAATAATTGTATAAAATTCAAATAAAATACAATAAAAAAATCCAAATAATTGGAAAGAATAAAACTAATGAAGAG
Source organism: Rhinichthys klamathensis goyatoka (assembly GCF_029890125.1). NCBI lineage: Eukaryota > Metazoa > Chordata > Actinopteri > Cypriniformes > Leuciscidae > Rhinichthys > Rhinichthys klamathensis. Next base: position 3,279,939 of record NW_026606735.1, on the reverse strand, counting down.
AGATTCTCACTTTTGCAGAATTTAAAAATGACAACTGCATTTACAAAAACACTTGATGTGACAAAGGCGACAGCTGCTATATCCAACAAATCTGCCTGGAGAAAAACTCAATCCACTCACAAGGATTTAGATAAATGTATTTCAGAAGAAGATAATGTACAGTTTTCATGCAATTATCACAGGAGGTAGCGCTGAAGTAGGAGTGTGTAGTAAATGTGATTTCCTGCCGTTGATGAAGCGTGCTGGCAGTTGCTGCGAGTAGAACGCTCTGTGTCAGAACCTTTCAGGGACACAGTCACTCCGGCCTGCACTGATGTCAGGGTGGCCTACACTGGTTCACCGCACATTCGTCTGACTACCCTGATGCTGGGCCATCAAGTTAAGTCACCTTTATTCATCTAGCGCTTTTAACAATACAGATTGTTTCAAAGCAGCTTTATAGTGATAACAGGAAAATAATGAAAAAACACAAAAGAAGATATTTTGAAGAATGTCGGTAATCAAACAGTTGATGGACCTCATTAACTTCCATGGTATAGTAAGTCAATGGGGTCCATCAAATGTTTGATTACACATATTCTTTCAAATATCTTTTATGTTCAGCAGAAGAAAGAAATTCATACAGATTTGGAACAACTTGAGGGTGAGTAAATGATGACAGATTTTTTTTAATTTTTGGGTGAACTTTAAGATAAATGCTTCAGATAGTTTTGAGCAAATTATATTTTCACATTAATTTGGTATTGACCTGACATATATGACATGTGATTCATCTCAATGTAATTGTTGAAAATGAGTCTTACATCACATATATTATGATCACGTTTACAATAGTAACACACATTACAACATTACAATAGTAAACATTTTTAGAGGGGTATTTTTGTATTCTTATTTCATCTGACACTAACAGTAAGTGATTTCTTTTGAAAGTCAGATGCCCTTTTTGACACCTGTGTGTTGCTCATACCTGTTTCATCAAACCTTCGGTGAAGATTCAATTTGGACTTTTAATCACAAGATTAATGACAGTTGGATCGTTAATCATCCACATGGGCAATTGGTGCTTGGACCCCAATGATTGCCGCTTGCGTCTCCATCTATATTTTGTATTTAATAGATAGAGAATGCTAGAGTTGAATGCTTGTTTGCTTTGGTGTTGCCACCCCTCAGTCCTCTTGCCACCTCAAAAATAATTTTCTAGTCCGCCCCTCATAGTTTCGCATTTGCAAAACTACATGACATTTCTTTGTAGTAACATTTTTGAAGCAGTTAAACTATTCAGTTTCGCTATTAGTAGAGACGCTGCCAAACACTGTTGAGAGACACACAGACAGGTAATTCAGAAATATCAATCTCTTTCCATTAACTGCATTAGTCTGCACATCAGTGGCTTACTAGCTCTAAAATGTAATTTTGGTATTATAAGAAGAGATTCTTAAGAAATTAGTTATACACAGTATTTAAGGACAAAAACCTGATAAATGTCTTGAAATAAAACATCTCAACAATGTCTTGAGGCGTGGTAGCAAGCATAATGATTGAATTATTATGCGTCGTGACCACATTACCACCTCGGCTGTGCATTGTTTTTCTAATAATTCAACAGCCCATCGTCAATAATTCTTTACTTATATTAAAACAATGCCAGTTGGTTCAATGTTTTGTTATAAAATGCATTGACATTCAGAGGTTTTTAAGTTTGGTTTGATACTTATTGATCCCCATAAAGAATAAATGAGAAGTCACTGTCATATCTTTGTGGGAAAAACCTGTTGTCACGCTGTAAAGCTGCTACTACTGCATCCCATGTGGATCATCTAATTGCTATTCAATCTGAGCTAATCATAATTAAACTTGAAATCATGTGCTACACTTGTCAAATCAATGTGATTCACTAAAGCAGCGAGTAAAGCTGTCAAGATCTGCAATTGAAGCAAATGTTCACACCACATAGTGTGTATATGGATAGGTTTTTTCTATTTTTGCCTGTGATTGACGCTGGTGAGAAAAGAGTGAGCTTGAAAGGAAGTGACGGGGATCCACTATTTCATCTTTTGAAAACTTTCAAAGGTGATATTCGCTGTGGCATTTCTGCGTGGCTGGCTTTAACATCTTTGTGGTTTTGAGAGTTGAGTGTCAGATCCTGTAGGCAGGTCATACTCAACACTACATGCTGACCTTCAAGAAATGTACACATCAGAGGAAGTGACAACTTCTGAAGTTTAAAAGGATGCTAGAACATTTCTACTGTCCTTGTTGTCAGCATGTGGTCTCCAAAGAACTGATCTTGCCTCAAGAATGAACTGTGTATAAAGCAAGGTGAGGAAGAGTCTTGTGAGGCCATTATAGAGGTCATTAGCATCACTTATACTGCTTTTATGATGAAGTGAAGTATATTCAGGCACTATTACAATAATGTGCTGCTAATTAGCATGTATTTGTTAGTAGTCAATAAAAGTTGACATCTAAAACAGATTTACTTTAAGTATTAAAGGGGTTAATTCACCCAATTAATATTGATGTTAATTTCATCTTGTCATTCTTTTACTTTTGTTGTTGTTGTTGTTGTTGTTGTTGTTGTTGTTGTTGTTGTTGTGTGGAACACAAAGTATATATTTGAGGACAGATTGGCTCCCTACTGACTTTTATTTTTTGGACTAAAATAACACCTAATTTTTTTAATGCACACAGATCCCATATGGGGACATGGATGAGCTTAAAAAAAAAACCAGATTTCTTGTTAAACTTACATTTTAAGTAATTAAAAAAATTAGACATCCAATTCTGCTCTATATTGCCACGGCTATATAGCAGAGCTTTTAAAAGCTGTATTGAACAGGGATATTAAAGTGCCCCATTATGCTTTTTCAATAATACCTTTCATGCAGTGTGTAATATAACTGTTTGTGAACGTAATAGATCTGCAAAGTTTTAAAGATCAAAGCGCACGACCAATACAAAATTCTGTCATGAAACTCTAGATGGCGCAGGCTAATAAGTCCTAACTCAACCTGCTCATAATCATATCATCTATAGGGCACAGCTGATTGGTTCCTACTGTATCAGTAGCCAATGAGCTTGCGTGCTCAACCTTCAAATACATGAGTAGCATTTGCCTAGCAGTGCAGCACGCTTATTAGGCGTGTGCAAAAACATCGATTCACATTTGAATCACGATTCAATCTTTACCGATTCAGAATCGATTCATAGAATTCCAAAAATCGATTCATATATTTTTTTTTTAATGGCGTGCAGGGGCGATCGGTTGAGTCGGGACTTTTACCGGTGGTCCGGTAGTGTTTCGAGGCTGCGAGGGCCGGTCTGATAAATAGTTATATATTGCAAGTTCTTGCCGCCCGCTGGTCAAACTGTGTGCAGCCTCTCTGCTCAACCCGTAAATAAATGCATCGATCCGCAGATCTTATGTTTGAGTTCTGTAGATCTTTTGCCAAGCGTGTCAGAGGTTACGGGTTGTAAACTGCACTCGTATAGTTTTTTATCTCTCTCATCAAAACCGAATATGTTCATCACGTTTGTGTGCATTTTATTTTGTGATTTCACCAGAGTCTCCACAACGCGATAGATTGAAGCGCGTGTCCGAGTGAAGACTGCGCGAGCCACAGAGAACACTGTATCCGTGACACTGATAGCAGCGGCAACGAGCGCTCAGCTTGAGTTAAAAAACAACAGATCTCTTATTTGATAGCGAACTAAATGAATGCTCTGCTAGTTAACTAACTGGAGATACCCGCAAATTACGCCTATGAACGACTTCACTGGATCTAAACAAATCAATCTAACCATAGATGTGACCAGTAGCAGTGGCTTTTTAAAGTCTATTTAAAATATTTTCGCAAGGGTTCTATTCTATGACATTAGTATATATTTTTAGGAAGTTCAATGTGCCCAGTCGAGTTCACATTTCAACTTCAACAGTCAACCTGGTAGCTGAAGTAGCCTACTCCTTAAACCACATTTAGCATAATTGTTTGTTTGATCTGACTACAGCACTTTAAAGCTAAATGTAAAAGCTTTTTATTTAAGTTTTATTTTAAACTTGAATTAAATGTATTTGAAAGCTGGCCAAAGCTTGGCACTTTGCTCTTTTTAGTTGCAAAAGTTTTTATTTTTGTATGAAGATATAGGCTATAAAGTAATATCAAACTACATTTAATTTGTTGTGTTTCTTTTCTTTTAAATTATGTCTACTGCAATCAATCACATAGGAAAAAGTAAACTACATGTATATACTGCAAATCGTTTTTTGAATCGAGAATCGTTTTTGAATCGAAAATCGATTTTGAATCGAATCTTGAGACAAAAAAAATCGGTATCGAATTGAATCGTGACATTTTCTGAATCGTGCACCCCTAACGCTTATAGAAACCCTCCACCTTCCCCAGCTCCACCTGTATAGATCTGCTGCGGGTAATTCATGTATGCTATATTGTACAGCAGCAGCATGTCTTATACTTGCTCACAGCAGCATGTCATGTTTGTATTGGCAGTAGCAAGTCCCGTACCTGCTCTGCAACAGCTGCATTAACTTACAGCAGCAATAAAACAGCAGCAGCGAAGCAGATCTAGTCTGCCAAGACCAAACATATCAACATGGTCATATCCATTACAATGCCAAACACATCGAGAGTTGTCATGACATAAATAAAGTTATTGTCTCCTAAAAAAATAATCAATTCTAAACTGCCAAAACCAGTCGTCAGCAATTCCAGTCTCACTTCCTGTACATACCTATGTAACAATGTAACAAATTTGCATAATGCCAGCCTACGACCTTAATTGGCTGCTAAAGTACATTGTCTCTTTCGACCCGCCCTCAAACGCTGTAGTTGTAGCTGAGGCCTGCAAGTTCATGCTGTCAACATGTCGTGAAGATACTGTTTTCAGCACTGAAAATCCACATTGCATGCATTTCAAAAGGACAAGGACTCGTGCTGGAATTGATACGGAAAAAATTACGCCATCGTATAGGCCTAGTTCATATCACTGTGTATCAAGCGCTGAGGAAACCTATTGTGACAGAGGGCTCTGTCACGATCGCGGCAGCACTACATTTACATGCACATATGCTCCACTTTCCACCCATTTTCCTGTTTTTCCCTACCCTTGGGTGCACACTAGGATCAGGTTAATGCTCAAGTTGCATACTGTAACACACATATTCACTCCATTACCACATCTCTCCTACAATATACACACACAGACACCAGATAAGTTCACAAGTAAATGTTTATTGTACTTATCTGCACATTTTAGGTCTCATCTTCAATTGTCTGTTTGTGTTGCGTCCAGGGCTGCATCTGAAATTGCATACTTCTTTACTTTATTCTAGGCGAAAAACAGTATGTGACAAGTAGAACGACTGAATTCACTGTACTTATAAAAAGGAGTAAACAAAAAGTACAAACAAAGTAAACAAACAAAGTGTGATGAATGAAAACAAACTGAAAGTCAATGAAAGTGAAACTAAAGATAAGTCCAGATAACTGTGACACTAGCCTCTGGCGAGAATCTGAAGTGTGCATACAACAACATAATAGAGGCACTTAAATATGTCCATAATAAGCCATAGATAAATGGCTAATATTAAAATTCTAAACTGTTTTGTACAACAAAAACTTTTATTGGTTTATTTTTTTACTATTATTAACATATATTTTTAAAAATCAATCAATATTGTAACGGTCACCAGCTGGAGTGCCCTTGAGAGCCACTAGAGGGCACTCCACACCAGACTATTATCACTCCCTCACAAACTACATTTCCCATAACTCACTGCCCGGACTCATCATCACTGACTGCATTCACCTGTGTCTCATTACCCTGTTAGTCTCTGTCTATTTATACCATGTTCACTCATTGCGAAGTTTTGTATGTTGTTGCATTGCATTTCCGAGCGTTTTCCTTGGTGTCATGTCTCTTGGTTTTTGGATGTCTTACCTGTTCCGTGGATTACTCTTTTGCCTCTGAGCCCTGCCTGATTTGTTTGTATGTTTGAACTGCCTTCCTGTGTTTTGACCTTTTGCCTGTTTATTGGATTACGTGTCTGGATTGCCCCAATTAAAGCTGCATTTGGATCTCAACCTTCGTGTCTCGGAGCAGTTTGTGACAAATATAGCCATAACACCATTATAATGCACAAAATAAAAAATGGATATTCATTTTGAAATTTGCTAAAGCATTACAATTTAATTTAGTTATTAAAAGATTTACTTAAAGGCACACTGTGGAACTTTTCAACCTTTATAATATATTACCAAAACCCATTGAGATGGTACATCGACTTACAATAGGTTGAATGACACGTCTGCCGTAGCCTGAAGGTGTCTGTATCGCTTTTCCTAGCACTATGTAACTTCGGGTTTCGGGTAGGAACCCGAGCACAAAAAGAACTACAAAATTCAACCGCTTTACGGCATACGTCACTTCCCCCACCACCCACAACTTCCTCAGATTCTGACGTGAGTGCTCAACTCGCGTTTGATTGCCGTCTGTATGTTTTCGTCATGGCCGAACCAACAGCTACAATGAAGAAGGCAAAGGTTTTGTCAGAGGACACTAAAAAGAAAAGAAAAAGGCATAGTGACAAATGAAAAGCCAGGACGAGGATCACCATTGGTCCAGCGTTCGCTCGCTGGCGTGAGCTAAGGAGGAGGAGGGGTGCCCGACCGATGCTGACGCTTGCCTGCACACAAATGCCGTTTCCAAGGTGACCCAGATAAATCCTATAAGTAGTGTAGTATTTTCTGGTATTCCGGCCACAGCCGATGGTGTTATGAGTGTAATAAAATGCCCACAGCCCATTGTTCATTTCTACACACAAACACAGCCCGCCACAGTGCAGGGCTGGCACAAATAAAGTCGACTCATGTCAAATGTAAATAAAATAAATAGTAGTGAACGTGCCCACGACTCAGTGCCCACAAACACTACACACAACATGTCCCACGGTTTCTGTAAAACGAAACCAACACACTAAGTTACAGTCAGCTCAGGCCGACGGTGTTTTTAGTGCAGTAAATGTGCCCGCCGTCCCGCGCCCACATTCACTCACAGACATGTTAGCACTAAGCCCCACGGGGCTCGCCCCGCTCGCTCTCTCTCAGCAGACTGCTATAAGGGAATCGAGCGCGGCAAGGCTGCCCGCCTCAAACACTGCAAGCACACACAAACACAATCTAAAGACACGGGAGGCTGACCCACTGTCTATGGGCTGACCGGTTGACTGTTTGTTGACTTTTGCGACACTGCTGCGGAGCTTGTGGCCTCTAGGGACGCTAGACGTGAAAGTTACAGGTCGAGCGCCACTAGTGGCCAAAAGTTCCGCGGTGTGCCTTTAAAGTGAGTGTTAAAGCTGCAGTCGGCAAGTCTGGCAGATTGAGTGGACTTAGGCAAAATTTTGAATGTTTACAACTCTCATGCCCCTCCCCCACTATCAACGGATACCCTCCCACCGAGTTCGTGCTCGTCAGTGCGTGTGCACCAGGTTATCTGTGAACGCGCCCATCTCATCAGCATCCATCAACACCATGGAGTATTTGGAGGTATGCTGCCCTGGCTAATCTACCGATAGATTGCAATTGCTAACGTCATTTATACTCTAAATGAGTTTACTTGATTTGTTAGTGTTTTGAAAGCGAGATACATGATCCGCCATCACTCTTCGTTATTGCGCGAACTTCAGGCGTGTGCATGTGATTGTAACGTGCGCGAGGGGTGGCGTGTGCCTGATCTGTGATTGACAGTCAGATCTCACACCCCCCTGCGCTGATTGGACCCGATGATCCGGGAGCTGTGGATTTTTGCAAAACAAATAACACGCTCCAGGTGGAGTTAGAAGCTCGGGTTTTTTCTAAAACCACTTTATTTATGTTCTTCTGTTGGATTATAGTGTCGATTTCACTGAATATGATAATAAAAAATGTTGCCGAAAAAATGGTGGCAAGGGTAATCTAAATAAAATACTAGAAATGAGCATACTTGCATATTCAATATCAACAAAAATCTGCTAGTGTCACGTTTTAAAGGAACACTCTGACTTTTTGGGACTTTAGCCTATTCACCTTATCCCCCAGAGTTAGATAAGTCCATACATACCTTTTTCATCTCCGTGCGTGCTATAAGTCTGTTTGACGCACCCACCGCTAGCCTAGCTTAGCACAAAGACTGGATGTAAATGGTTGCAGCTAGCATACTAATCCAAATAAGTGACAAAATAGCGCAAACATTTTCCTATTTACATGTTGGGATTTGTATAGTCACAGAGTGTACAAAAAACTACGTCACATGAGACACAGACATATTTTAACAGTATAAATACTGGGAACTATATTCTCTGAAGGCGAAGCACTGCTACTTGGGCGGAGTAATAACCGCAGCACCTGAGACGCGCCGTGGTGAGGAGCAGAGAGTTCGTTCAGAGTTTGGGTACGGTATGTCTCAGGTGCTGCGGTTATCACTCCGCCCAAGTAGCAGTGCTTCGCCTTCAGAGAATATAGTTCCCAGTATTTATACTGTTAAAATATGTCTGTGTCTCATGTGACGTAGTTTTTTGTACACTCTGTGACTATACAAATCACAACATGTAAATAGGAAAATGTTTGCGTTATTTTGTCACTTATTTGGATTAGTATGCTAGCTGCAACCATTTACATCCAGTCTTTGTGCTAAGCTAGGCTAGCGGTGGGTGCGTCAAACAGACTTATAGCACGCACGGAGATGAAAAAGGTATGTATGAACTTATCTAACTCTGGGGGATAAGGTGAATAGGCTAAAGTCCCAAAAAGTCGGAGTGTTCCTTTAAGGCCAATGAAGAAGATGGGATGCAAAGGCTTGATCAAAGTGCAGCTTATTTATTAAACAAAATAAACTCAGGTAATCCAATACTAGCAAACTCAACGAAACAGCATGCAGGGCTCAAACAATACCGGACAAAGAACAGAAAAAACTGAAGGATAATGAACTAAATGCGAACAGTTGGGAGTACTTAATAATCATAGTAATAAACAAAGAGTGGGAAAATTAAACAAAGAAAACAGGAAACAACGGTAAGTCCTCGAAACTAAAATCAAAACACATTAAAGTATAATGTTGTGACAGTTATATCAGGCAGTAGCCTAACTGATATTATACTGACAATATTGTGAATGCCTAGTAGGCTACTGACCACTCAACATTTTAGATCAACATTTTCGATTACATATATTGAGCATCAACCTCACTTAAAACAAAAGCAGAAATCATAAAAAAGGGAATTCCTGCTCTTCTATTGTTTCAAAGTGCATGCAAATATCCAACCTTCCACGATCAACATGCAGTCTCAATAGACCTAAACAGAGAATGATTGGTTGGTTTGGCACAGAGGGCATCCAACCCCCAGGGTGATTTATATAAGTATGCTGACATGGGCTTGTATATGAGTTGTTTTCATAAATTGATTTAAAACGAACAAGCAGCCGTTCTATCAAGGTGGCTGAGGCAAGTTTTCCTCTTGAGACAGACAAAGAATAACTCCTCTGCAAAGGACACTGGACCAACTCCTTCCAAACCCTGATTGCACACATCAATGTCTGTAGTAATGGCTATAGTGAAGTTAATCCTTTAACCTACAGCATGTGTCAGTTTGATGTACCGGGTCAATGGATTAAAAGGTCCCTAATGGTAAAACAAGGGAAACGGTAAAGGGATTAAAACTGTCCCAGTCGAGACAGATGGATTCACTGTAAAAGGGCATGGAGCTGGAATCTGCTGCTTTGTACAATAAAAGCGCTATAATTATACCAACCATCTGCAGAGGGAGGGAAACTGTCCTGAGGCATTAAACGAACATCTCTGCTGCTAATCGAAGTGTCGTTTTCATTTGCAGGCAACAGTGTGAATTCTCACGCCTCGTCACTGGGGAACCGGGTTCAAAAATGCGGTGACCACCACCGCGTCACTTGCCAAATTTGAAGTGTATTTTTTTTGGGTAATGAATTGTGTCTTTTTATTCTGGCCTGTTACTCTTGCTCCGTTCATGTATTTACGCGTTCTATCGGTTTCATTTGCGAGAGTGTGGCCTGATGTCACATCTGGGAATCCAAAAATGAGGAGAAATAGGGCTTTTCTCGACCTGTGACAGTTGCCGCTATTTTCTTCAAGTTTATTAGGAGTCTTAGTGAGAGACTATCTGAATATATTCTGGATGGAGCCGTTTCCATTTGTGGCCTTGTCTGTATGCAGCACAGGGGAACATGGGATAGATTTAGGGAGGCTTGATCTGTTCTGCTGATAGCGTAATCCCTCCCTATACCGGTGAAGATGAAACTCAGACCTCTATCTAGTAAAGTCAAGCCACTTTCAACATGATGCATATATAAATCTGGAGCGCATTTCCTTTTTTCCCAAATCTAATATTAAGTTGTAGTATAAAAGAGATAAATATTTCATTCTTGCATTTTGCACTTATCTGACTACCAAACTGAAGATTTATACACCCTAAGTAATGAGAAAGATGGGAAATTCGACATGGTGTTAAATAAATAGAGCCCTAATCCATGGACACCAAGAAGTTATACGGATGGTTTAAAAGTGCATTAACGCATGCTCCTTTATCTGCTTTCCAAGGGCAACCTCCTCCAATTTTCTTTGCCTGTAGAGATCCACACAATATAGTGCATTTCAGGCTCACTTATTCCCACATCCTCTGCAGCTGACACATCAAAACAGATCATTGAGAGGAAAGATGACTTTCAGCACAATGGGTGCCGCATAATCGAGTTCTCAACCAATCAGAACGGACCATGAGGATCATTTATCCATTGAGGCCATGAGGAAGCATTAGTGAAAGGACTGGTAAAATGCATGATGGAGATGAGCTACCACTCATTACAATAAAATCCACAGGAAGGAAAAATCACAACTTAGATTTTTATATTTCAACTGGTTCACCAACACAGCCATGATATATTTTCTAAGCCATGCATCACTGTTAACATTGCTTATATTTGTCAGAACAAACCACTAACCTTAGGTTTTTAGGTAGCCACCGCTTACATTTTATGAAGAAATTGAAAAAATCTACACTACTGTTGTTTTACTAATACACTAATGTTATTGAAAGAGGTCTCGTGATAACCAACAAGGCTGCATTTATTTGATCAAAAATACAGTAAATCAGTAATATTGTGAAATATTATTACAATTTGAAATAACTATTTTAATATATGTTAAAATGTCATTTATTCCTGTGATAGCAAAGCAGAATTTTCAGCATCATTACTCCAGTCTTCAGAAATCATCCTTAAATGCTGATTTGCTGCTCAAGAAACATTTCTTATTGTCATTGTTGAAACAGTTGTTTTCCCACAGTATTTATTTTAAATAGAAATCTTTTGCAACATTATAAATGTCTTTACTGTCATTTCTGATCAATTGAATGTGTCCTTGCTTAATAAAAGTATTAATTTCTTTAAAAATCTTACAAGTGATGGATTTTACCAAGACAGGTCTTAATATTAACTCAATATGAAACATTTCCAGAGCAAAGGATCTGCATGGCATTTTATTTGTAGGAAGACGGCATTTGGTTATGATTTAACATTGAATATATTCTGCTGATTTATGAATTACAAAAAAATGTCAGCAAAATATTACTGCACTTGCCATGTCTGAATGCTGAGATTACTCAGTCGGTGCTGACGCATAAACCAACTAGCTACACGAATGATACCTCCAACAAGTGCTACTTCGATGTTAAATAAGTCAGCTCAGACTGTTAGTTTATCGTTTATTTATTCAACATACAGTATAAATACCAACTGAAATCAAACATTAGTCATCACCTTATAGAGAAAGGAAAACCTGGCCAAGGAACATCTTAATTATGTGACCATTTTAAGGCTGGCGCGAGATCCGAGCAACTGTTAGTGTGAGCAACATGACGTAAGTCCGCCTTCTTTTTTCACACCTTTGCTACAGAGTTTGGTCCAAAAATATATAACTCAGTGGATCATTCATATTTCGCAGTATCCTCAGAGGTGTTGCATTTTTCAGCCCTGGCTTTGGGTTCTCTCCTCCTACCCTGTTTTGATTAATGCTAATTATATTATATGGAAATGAGGGGATGTGGATGAATCAAAGCAATGTTAATGGTTAAAGAGGAGGTTCTGCGCCAGCTGCTGCCTACCTAATGGATATTTAACACAGCTGTCAATCCAGCCGTCAGTCTACTGTACACATGCACACAGGAGCGGCACACTCAATAAACCTAATTGGGAGATTAAAACTGATGGATAAACAATGAACAACAAACAAATGAATGATTACTGTATCACATGATTGACAAAAGGTTACTGTCAGAAGCAATATTGTGCTAAGAAGATAATGAGAGAAATAATAAAGTCATAAGCTACGAGAAGCCATTTGGCTAATTGCTTTTTTGTAACAGCTGTGGTGGAGATTTTGTTCCCGTACAGTGCAGTTGTATTGGAACCCATGGGGTAGCCATTCGTAATGCCCGATGAAAAGAAAAACTAAAACATAAAATACATTTTTAAAAAGTATATTTGTACATAACAACAATAATTGAATGTTGTTTTTTAATAAATTAAAAGAAAATGTTGTTGTTTTGATAATATGTGAGTATAATATGAGTTTGCATTGCAAATATATCTACTGATGCTACTGGAAACATCTTACGTGATGTTCCTGGAATCATTTGGTGTTTCGGGTCTTTCAGCATCATGCACCCTCATCCAGGTTACCCAGCTGTGGCTGATCAGACCCCAGCTTGTGTCCAGTTGGCAAATCTAGCTACCCTGCCCCCATGGATCTCCTCTCTTGAGCCATAGCCATCTTGAGGCTTTCTCTGCCGCTTCAGTGGTATTGCGGATGGCTCTTCTCCTCCTCACTTTATCAATGCCTAACAGACTGAAGGCTCAGGACAGGGATCGGGCTACAAAGCCCCTGCATCCTACCTCTATTGGGAGACACCTTGCTCTCCATCCGGCTTGTCGACACTCACTGACCAGTCCCTTGTCCTTGGCAAGCTTCCTCTCAAAGGCCTCTTCCAGACGGTCTTCCTAAGGGACTGTAAGCTCCAACAGAACCACTTGTTTGGTGGACTCAGACAAGAGAAAGACATCTGGTCTTAAGGTGGTGGTCACATTGTGGTTGGGGAACTTGAGTTGCCGCTCCAAGTCCACCAACAGCTGCCAGTCCCCCGCAGTGGCCAGGATACCTGCAAATGTTTTTGCAGCTGGTCTTGGCTGCTCTCCAGCTCTGACGAAGGCAATGGCTTGCTTGGAGGGGCCGGAGCACTTGGCCCAGTCGACTCCAATAGCAATGGCTTCAGCGATGGCCTTCAGCACTTGGTCATTCCTCCACCTGTACCTTCCCTCTCCCAGTGCCTTTGAGTAGCAACTCAGAATGTGCTCTAGGGTTCCACGGTTGGAGCACAGTGGGCATGCTGGTGACTCCCCCTTGCCCCATATGCGGAGGTTTGATGGGCTGGGAAGCACATTGTATACCGCCTGGATGAGAAACTTGATCCGCTGTGGCGGAAACAGTACACTGAGAGGTTAGCTTGCCAAATGTAAGTTCACGAGTTCACACTTACAAATAAGTCAGATAGAATAAATGCGTATTTGGCGTGCTGTCCAAGGAGAGGGCTCCGAGTTAGGTATTCGGCCCGAAGCCAGAGCACTCCCCCCGTATTCCTGGCTGTGAAATAAATAAATAAGATAAGCCAAGAGTGAGGAGTCGGGTGGTGGAGGGATGCTGAAACTGTCAAGGAATGTTAGGTGAGTTGACAGAGTGAATATTTATATGCTCCTTCTCGTGCTGATAGGGTAGACATGGTAATTGTTTGATGACCAGTTGATTGGAATGATTATTTGAACGTGCTCCTCCCGAGCTTAGCTTATAAAACATCATTTAACTGAGATAAACACAAAGAACAAGAAATATATATTATGACACTTCTTTTTAAACATTTGGGGTCAATAAGATTTAATAGAAAAAGAAAAAAAGAAATGAAATGAACACTGTCAAAGGTCAAAGTCAACTTTACTGTAATTTTTAGCACATCACATGGCAAAAAAATATAAACAGTTCCTGCCAAGATGACAGGAGACAATGTTACATACATCATGTGTCATTCACCGGTGAGAAAACTTTATACAGTTCTGTCTGTTCAAATCTAGACTAAAAACACATCTCTTTGACCTAGCATACACATAACACATTATAAACTTCCATAATTCAATGATCTACGCTAATATTAGTCTCTCTGTTTATCTAGAGGTTTACCGCAGTCCCCCGGATCCAGGCAGTATCCAGATCTGATGAAGGACCTGCGCCCTGACACGACGACAACGCAGTCCGGAAGTGTCAACTAGTCTGTGAAGGCCTCCTTCCCTTTACCTCTATACAGATAAAACGTTGTCAAAATAATTCCAGTTCACATGGCTACGCGGAAGCGATAACTAATTCTGTATTATACATTTTTAAGGCCAGACAAGTAATTTGTTGAGGTCAATTTGTAAAGAAAGACTACACGCCTGGGCACATATATATTCAAACGTGCATACCTATGGACTTAACATGTAATACGAATGTGCACGCCGTCAGCGTTTTCACAGGTTTGCGTTTTTGAAATTTGCGCAGAGATTACTTTTTTTTTTTCATTGCTTGCACCTTGCACCTATTTCAAGGTTTGCGTTCTCGAGCCACTAGGCACTGTTTTATGCAAATGAGTGGGCCAGAGTGCATTAAGGGTTTTCTCTTAGAACGGTGTCGTGTTAGCGGTCCCTAAGTTAATAACTAATGATCTTTGACAGTTTGATTTGACAGTTAGTAACAGTACTACAATACCAAACGTAAACAAATTCTTAAAAACAGAATTAGATGCAGCAAGTTTTCGGTTTGTTTAGCTAGCAAAACTTGTCAGTGTGTAATAATATTTCTTGCATGACAGGGTTTCCACGATGAGAATCTGCTTGGCTCTGATGAAGATATATAGATCGTAGATCCTTTGCCAGTGCCACTTGTTGTCGGTTCAGAAGGAAAGTTAGGTTGTTGCTGCTTGCCTGCCATTCTCGTTCTGTAAAGGCGAGGATTTAAGTGCAGGATTTTTAATAAAGTAACACATAAACAGATAAAACAGAACAAAGGAACAAAACCACGAGGATCACAGAAACAAAAGCAACCAATACATGTACAACAACTGACAAAGTAACAAGTGAAACACAAGGGCTATAAATACAAAGGGACAAACAAGCTTAACTAAGTAATGAGGAAACAAGATACACCTGGGAACAATCATGAACTAATCAACAGGAAAAACTACAAAGGACTACAAACACATGCCACAAAACAGGAAATAATAAAAGTCCACACAAGACAAGGGGGACACAAGACAGGAATCATGACATAGCCCCCCACTTAAGGAGCGGATTCCAGACGCTCCTCAGGAAACAGTAAAGAAGGGTGGTTGAGCGGAGGCGGAACCGGGAGCGGGATGGAGGGCCAGGCCCGTGGAGCGGAAGAGGGTCTGGAGACTGCAGCGGGACGGGAGGCCAGGGCGGAGCAAGCTGTGCAGGCGGGCAGGGCGGAGACGACCCTTCGGGTGACCAGGGTGGAGACGAAAGTTCAGGTGGCCAAGTCGGACCAGACAGTTCAGGACACCATGGCGGCGTGGCCTCCATGGTCCTCTCAAGGGACCCCCTGCCCCCCCCCCCCCCCCCAAAAAAAATCTTGGGGCCGGCTATGGGGTTATGGGCAGGAACAGACTCCGGCTCAGGAACAGACACCGGTTCAGGAATAGACACCGTTCAAGGAATAGACAAATGTTTGTTGTTCTTTGCTCTGCAGCATTCATCATTCCCCACTGAGTCCAAGGTAGCGTTTGTAATAACGCTGTTGTCAGGATGAGCGGCGCTATGGGGAACAGCAGTATAGGAACAGGGACATCAGTGTCTTGAGTCATTCCAGACCTTCAGTGATGAACTCAGGAAGGTGTTTGATCGTGCTGTGTCTTGCAGAGAAGCGGCCAGGGTGTTGGCGGATCTACGGCAGGACAACAGGTCGGTGGCAGATTATTCCATCGAGTTTCGGACACTGGATTGTAACTGGAAAAGCGAGGCGCAGTGGGACATGTTTCTGCATGGGTTGGCCGACCGTATCCAGAACGAGATCTATACTCTGGATTTACCCACAACGTTGGATGGTTTGATTGACCTGGCCATTCGAGTGGATGCACGGCTGCAGCGTCGAGATCTTCAGATGCAGAGAAGCTTGGTCCCGGACATGGAGATTCGTCCTGTCATCCCTCCCTGTGATACGGTCAGTCCCTCATTCGATCCTGAACCCACACAGGTGGGCAGAGCTCGCCTCGCTCGGGAGGAGAAGGAGCGGAGAAGAGCACAGGGACTGGCCCGGTAAAAGTCAAGGCCCGTCAGTAGGGAGGAGGTTACTGACGGGTGTCATTTCCTTGGATGAATCCTCCCGAGAATCTACGCTCCTCCCGGTCAGACTGCAGTGGGCTAAGTCACATCATCGGTGTGACGCCTTAGTGGACTCTGGGGCAGAGGGGAGCTTCATGGACCGAGACCTGGCGCACAAACTCGGGATTCCGATCATTCCCATTTCTCATCCTATCTCCTTCAACGCTCTGGGTGGTCAACTCCTGTCTTCCGTCACACACTCTACCGGACCAGTGAGTCTAGTCACTTCAGGCAATCATGTGGAGGAGATTCGGTTCCTACTCATTGACTCTGCCTTTGCCCCTGTGGTTTTGGGGCACCCCTGGCTCACCCTGAAAACTACTGTAAACTGACAGTTGGTGACAGCAGTTAATTTAATACCGAATGCACGGATCTACACAGACAGGCATCCGATTTTCTCCCAACTCTTTACGTTCACTAAAGACATAAAAGACTGCGTTTATGTAAACCTTGTATGTATTTGACAGCTAAAGCGCAATAAGAACTAGTTGTCACTTGCTGTTTGACAGGCTTTTAGTGTGTGAGCACTTCTGATATGCACTCAGGAAAGCTTATGTCAGAACAGCGTGCGAATAAAATGTTAACTGGCAAGGCTTTAAAACGGATGCAAATAATAAACTTTAATGATTGCGAAGAACTGCACTTTCATGTGAGCGTAACCCTACCACTGCGTTGCTAAACGTGAAGTAAATGCGCTTTCGTTGTACAGAATAGGGGCCTATGTTGGGACGCAAGCACCAGAACTGCAACTGATAGAATGTGTGCACTGAGTCTGTAGCACGACACTATGATCTCTCTTCAAAAGCAGACCGTGGAGACAATTTAATTGTTCACTAACTAAAATCATGATATCGCATACCCCTATGAAGCAATATGATGAGACAAGTGTTGAAATAATTGCCTGTTCAAAATCGTGGCCCGTTCTAGATGTAAGTGCCGGAACCATTTGTTATATAATAGATAATTTTATTCTAACCCTAAGTCCATCCCACAAAGCACTGCCGAGTCCGACACTTTTACTTTCTGTGGGAAGTAGAAAACAAGCTAATACATTGATCCTGAGAAAGCCTCTCTTTTATCCAAGAACATTCACCCATCACGTATCCTTGTTTTTTCATTCCGGTCACAGCCCTCAGCGTTCACCCCGGTCCTGAAGCTCTGACATAAATCCGGGAAGCTGATCTCTGACAGGCACCCCGCTGCACTGCATCAGCCATTTGAAAAATAACATTATGAGGTAGGCCACTTATGAGCAATTCAAATATGGAAACCAGTTTATTCTAATATTGATCTGCCTATTGATTTAAATAATGATGCAACTGGAAATGATAGGATGTTTAGGGAGGAGGGCATTATTCATTTGTGTGGAAAAATATTTTCTTGCCATCTGTCGAGAACAAACTTGATTTAGATGAAAAGAATAAATGTAGAGAATCACAATAAAGGTCATTCACTAAGATAGGCAGCCAAAAGCACTGAAGCATTGACGAAAATCCCTTGAAAGAGACACAAGCAAGACTTGAACAAAGGCAGTAAGACAAAAAAATAAGGAATAAATTAAATATCAGGTTGAATATGGGTGATGGTGTTTTTAATGCTCTTCAATTTAATCAGAAATAATTACTAAAGTGACAATGAGCTCAGGTTATTGAATTTTCCTTGCATACATTTTTGGAGGGGATGATTACAAAGGTATATGAAATAACAAAATCATAATAGATTCAAGTACATCTTTAAAGCTGATCCTTTTGGGAAGCCGACTGACGCACGCATGCGCGCACACACACACACACACACACACACACACACACACAAAACAACAACAAAACCATAGGAAGTAAAATAATATAAGACATTGCGAATGGTACAAAAACTCTCACTGCTACCTTAATTGCAAAGGCTTTTAGCTTGTTTTTCCACAACGTACACCTGTACCACGGCACAGCAGGAAAAATAATCATTACAGACACATACATCCTTTTAAAACTGTCACGTAGAGCATGAATCAGCCATGCAAGATCTTCCCAGACATAATGCGACTAGCATGGGTCAGGTCTGCATGTCGGCCTACTTTTTTTTAACGCCGCTTTCTATGGTCATATCAAACCCCTGCTCATTCCTGTTTTCAGCTCTCTGCTTATTGAGCACAGGGGTACAGCTGTAATTAAGTCTGGTGAAGAGACAAAGCTGCACCGAATTGACTGGATTCCTGCTGACACCCGGCTTTCTTAACACCAGCCTGAACGAACACGTGCTTTCTCTCACCGGTGAGAAAGAAACAGCAAGGACGGAAAGAGGCAAAAATGAGATTGTGGAACATAATGCGTTCATGAATGCCATCCTGGCAGTCTAAAAATACATGCTGTATATAATGGGAAATTATAGATTGGGTGTGAGAAAATTATTTTACACCTGCTGATTCTAAGAATTTTTTAGAAACAGCTTGGTCCTAAGTGACATCAGCGGAAAAAAGTTGTGTGAGAGCAAGAGCAATTTATTTCATTTTGATTAAAGGTTAAACAGTCAAATAGTTTTTTTTTTTTTTTTAAATAACATGCACCAATGAATCGTTCATAATAAGAGCAGGAAGAAAATAAATGTGTAAGTAAGTTAGTACATTTTGATGTCAATTTGACATAAACAATTAAAGGTGCAGTAAGTGATTTCTGAGAAACACTTGAAAGTGCATTGGACCAAGCACTAAAACACACTTGAAGCCAATCAGCAGAAAGGGGGGTGTCCTCTTAATGAGGGGGGAGGTGCCTGTGCTGCATAGCGTGTTTGTGAATTTGGGGGCGGAGCTATCAAGATAGGGGTGTGATCATTTGAGGGCGTGTTTGTTTTTGTTATTTCAAATATCAACAGTGTTTCTCAGAAATCGCTTACTGCACCTTTAATTAACACAATATTTTACGAAATATTAAAAAAACATTACAACATAATATAATATACTCTACCATTCAAAAGTTTAGGTTTGGTGAGATTTTTTTTCTATGTTTATGACATCTATTATGCTCACAATGGCTGCATTTAATTGATCATAATTAAGTACAATAAAAAATAGAATAAATATTGTAAAAATATTATTATAATTTAAATGTTTTTGTTTTATTTTATTTTAATATATTTTAACATTGAAATGTATTCCTGTTATGACAAAGCTTAAAGTCCCCCTCTGGTGAAAATCAAGCTTTTAATGTTGTTTATATGTCTATGTGGTGTTTTTAAATATGCTTTAAGACAAACCATGTACAAATTCATAAGTTAAAACTGCAGTGAACCAAAGACAGCCTCAAAAACGCGGTTTGAAATCGCTGGTGTTTCTGACGTCACAAACTACCTTGTAACCAATCACGTCAACGTGTGATCGTCAACAAGTTGATCTCTTAGCTGGTGTAAGTGAGTGGAGGCAGGGCTAATTCATAGAACCGTATATACTAAATGAGGCAAGGGTGTAGAGTTACATTCAAGCTATTTTAAGGCATGATGGATTTTTTCCAAGGAAAAAACTATTAAATATGTCATTTTGGTGATTTGTTTTAAGGGATAAAATGGTTGATTACAGGGGGACTTTAAACAGCCATTACTCCAGTCTTCAGTGTCACATGATCCTTTAGAAAGCAGGCTAATATAGTGATTTGTTGCTCAAGAAACATTTCTTATATTATTATCATCAATGTTAACTGCTTAATATTTTTTTGTGGAAACTGAAAATACTTTTTTTTAGGAATCATTGATGAATAGAAAGTTCAAATCTTTTGTTACATTATTACTGTTACTTTTGATAAATGTAATGCATCCCGGCACAATAAAAGTGTACATTTCGTTAAAAAATACATCTTACTGACCACAAACTTTTGTATGATAATATGATATATAATATTATATAGCCTATAGTATGTGGCAAGCAGTGTAGGGCCAAGAGCCGTGAGAGAACGGAGGAGCAACGGAAGCATAAAAGGAGGAGTGACGACAGTGAAGGACGAGAGAGGATCAGGCCTGGACATTTATGTTATGTTTTGTTTATGCATGTGCGGCAGTCGTCTGTGTGGGGCTGCTGCTTTTACTTTCATTTTGTGTTTGTTTTGGAATTAAAGTTCCCTGATCCTTTAACGTTGTTACATTACAGTATAATATAATATAATATAATATAATATGCCAGACTGTCACTTTTTATAAGACACAAATTAAATAACAACTCGATGTGCTTCCTCTGGATTAGAATCTAAATCATCCATGACAAAACATATCTCCTCTATCCCCACTGTCAATGATGCCTATGGGGTCAAGCCTACATAACTTATCAAGAAAGGTGAACTATGAGTCAAATCATGCAAGCAGCACAACAAACAAAAACATGTCATGTAAAAAACAAATTAAGTGCAGGCAAAAGTAGCACAAAGCATTTCAAAGGCTCTGGAGGTAAAGATCACTTGAGAAAGCAGAGTGAATCCAGGTGCTTTGCATGTTGTTTACAAGTGGACACGAAACTAAAAATGGGTCAGACAATATACCTCCCGCCATCCCACTGAGATTTACATGTTCTGCCCTTCAGGAAAAGAAGGTGGGAGGTGGATGTGGACATAGCATGTTTGTCAGGGAGTATGTGCTGGAACAAGTACTGGGGCAAAATGACTCAGGGGAACTAGTTTTTCATTAGCCTTTACCAAATTACAATATTACAAATATTAGTTTGATTTTCTTCATTTTAGATGATTAAATGGGTCATAAAAGGGATTATAAAACCAGTTCTGAATGGAGAGTTACAGCTATCCTAAAACACAAAACCGCAAAATCAAAGCTCTGCGCATGGATACAATACAAACCCTACAAATTATTTGGATTGTCAAATCGAAAAATGAAAACTCATCATTTACTCACCCTCAGGTTATTCTAAACCTGTATGCATTTATCTCCTGCTGAACACAAAAGAAGATATTTTGAAGAACGTTGATAATCAAACAGTTTCGGTTACAGTTGACTTCTATAATATTTGATTACATCTTCTGTTTTCCGTTGATTATTCCTTGTCAGTATTTAATCCCTCAGTTCTTTCAGTTCCCTTTTCCGGTATTGTCTTAGTTTTATGTTGTTGTGTTTATGTTTTTCTCCTGCGACCTCCTGCATTCCTTGTGGATTTAATAAAAACTTTATCTACTTCTTTCATAGTGTACGTTACAGTCACAACGTGACACCTATAAGTCACACTTAAACATGAATGGATGTCATTGCATCAGATAACAAAATATAAAACATGCTTCTTCAACATAAATATACTTTAACTCTTTCCCCGCCAAACACAGAATTTTCACAGATGCTATGACGCATCTTCTGAAAGAGTACTGAATCTCCTGATCAAAACACATGCGAAGAAGACACAGAAACAAGCGATCTCATGTCTAATCATATGAATATGTAAAATAATGCATTAAACATTAAAGAGCATATAAATCAAAACGGCCTAATGTTACTGAATTAAATGTCGACCCAGGTTGAGTTACAGAACTGTGTAAGCATTAGGGGTATTGATGGACTCTTTACTCCATCTTTGTTAGATAATCTTTCTGAAACCCATCTAGACATAGTCTCTGACAAAAATTTGATTTTTTCAGCTTTTTGTTCAAAATGTTGAATTTTTTATGAAACTTATCCATATTCAAGTGTTGATCAAAAAAGAATGCATGAAACTAGAATTAAACGGGTTCTTTTTTTCTTTTCTTTTTTAAAGAAGGGGGTCTGTTCTTTGTTTTGATATATTGCATGGTCAGATATTCACACAACAAAATATTCTGGGGGCAATGAAATTTTTGTAAAAATGATCAAAGGCGCGGGGAAAGAGTTAAGCAATACATAAATATAACTGAGAAGTTTCAAATAAATGTAATTGCAAAATGGCAATAAAATGTGTTGAAAATGTTATTCCTATAAGAATAGGTCTAGTATAGTTTGTTTGCAAATATTGCTATCTAATGCCATACAATTCTGGGGTGTCCAAAAGTGTCATTGTCCACTGTATATACATTGGACAGTGAACAATTAAATAGCTTAAATCTTCTCGTGGAACGCTTTCCAGAGAATTTATCTAAAGTGCAGCCGGAGAGTGGCTCTAAAGACAGAAATGTTCACAAATCACTGAATAACAAATGTAGGATTGCCTCTAATCCCAACAATTCCAACCTCGTAATAGTCCTAACCAATCCCTTCTATACCCTGCTTCTTAAAACTAGCAGGTCATATATTGGAGCTCCCAGTCTTGGATTCCTTCTTCAGTCACGCTGGTCCACAGCAAGATTTCTAATTTGCCACAAATCTGCTCCCATTTCCTGCGCTGACCCCCAGAGAGCCTGGAGCCGACCACACAGTGAAGACCAATAATGGCAGCTGAGCTAAAGCGTCCGACTGAGCTCCACGGGCTCCAGCGCAGAATGTCAAGCTTTTGAGCAACAGGGCAAGAGTAATGTCACAGCAGGAGGTGGCTGTGCGCAGTTTATCATAGATTCAAGACCAGGAACATGGCAGGAGTGTGCAGCCACATGTAACTTATATGGGTTCTTCACTTACTAGCTCCCTAGAATGTCACATCTCTTTTAATTTATTTATTTTTTGTTGCCAAAATGATGTCGGTTTATCTTTGTCAACATCTTCAGCTAAGCCAGCACTGCTATTATCTGTCATCTGATCGATGACCTGTCATCCTGTCCGATATCAGGAATACAAAATACTGTAAAAGAAGGATCCTTTTTTGAATAGGCAAGCAGTGCTATTGCTATTTATCATATTTAAAGGGATGGATCATCATGCGCGCACACACACACACACACACACCCTGATGTTGTTTTCAAACCTCTGAACACTATTTCCATGAAATACAAAAGTACACTGCTCTTACTATACAATGACAAATCATAGTGACCACCACATACTGTATGTCAGCTCCAAAAAGTACAACAAACACCACACGTTTAATAAATGTAGTCAATATGGCTGCTTATAGATACATAGTAAGCATGTAAGATATACTGCTGCTGCTGCATAAATAGACATACATAATTCCCATGAAAGATCTAGGCAGGTGGAGCTGGGGGAGGTGGAGGAACGCTGATAGCACGCTACAGGACTAGACCAATCAGCTTGTGCCATGGAATGATGTGATTGCTTGCAGATTACATGTAAAGGACCTACCAGCCGGGCCAGCCTGCACCACTCACATGTAAAAATCTATTACACATTTTGGTTTGATTCCCTTCTTTTTCTTTAGCTTGCTTTGTAGTTAATTTGACACATTTCTCATTGTAGATATGGTCTGTATCCACAAATTGCCCCATGCTCCTGTATAAGCGCATCTGTCTCACACACTGCCAAAAAGACAGCAATGAGATTACATTTAATAGTCCCACAGGAGGTTTAACATGCTAGGTTCTCAAGACTCCTGGGACGAAAGACTGTAAGTAAAAAAAAAAAAGTGTGTGTGAGTCATAACAAGTTTGAGAACAATTCTCTCTCACTGTACTTCTCTCTGCCTTAAATTACCTTAATTGTTTTTACCCCAGTACTGGAATAAAAATCAAGCATTGAAGGGCATTCTGATTGTCTGGTGTAAAACACTGAAACAATAGAGACAACGATTCTCATTCACTTATAAGTGCATAGGTAAATGTTCTTAAAAACGCAGAAAATTTCTACCAGATTCACACAACAGGTGTCCACATAAATGCTTACCCTTCTCTAATGATGAAGAATTACTAACAGTGCACTGTAGCATAATATACGGCCAAGCATCTCCATAAGGGTTTTCTGCACAGCCTTTCCTGTAATCATATGCAATCATATGCAGTCATGCAATCATATCCTTATGCGGTCTAAAGATCAACTCTCGTCTCAGAACACTCAAGATCTCAGAGTAAAGCCATTTAAAACCCATTCAAGCTATAATGTACATAATTTTTTGGGAAAATGTCTGCTAAATGAGTAAATGTTCCTATGATTAAGTAGAACCTCTTATTTCTACATGTTATCCTAAATTTGAAGGAAAAAATCTTTAATAACACTTTATTTTAAGGTGATGTACTTACACATTACTACATGTACTTACTATAGTAATAATTAAGAGTCAATTATGCACAATTACAAGTAACTAACCCTAAACCAAACTCTAACCGTAACCCTATAGTAAGCACATGCAGTTAATTAATATTACTCAGTACTTATGAGTAAGAACAATGTAACTACAGTACGTCACCTTAAAATAAAGTGTAACCAAAAAATGTAAATGCAAACTTATTGATTGATTGGATTGAATGGATTTTTCATGTTTTGCCTGATGTAAGAAATGTCTTCTTTGATAAGTGTGCAAACTTATAATTCAAATTATATTGGAATTTATAAGACAATACAGAATGAATGATCTAAATAGCATTCAAGGGTTTCCAAAATAGTCACATAAGGTTGATTGATTGATTTTGAGTTAATATATGAAAGTTTGCAGAGAGAACGTCTACCTAGAGTGAAGCATTCAAGCATGAAATCTTGAAATCATATAGTTGATGTTAGCACAAAATTGGATGTTTTCCATAATAAGAGAGAGATCAAAAGGTCCCAGAATTCATCAATCCATCAGACCATTCAAACAGTCAACAGACGAGTCCCTGCAGTCAGAAAGAGAAAGAGAGAATAGGAATACTGGATGAAATTTTCTGAGTGCAGGGAGTTAGTTTTCTTGGCTCAGGAATACATTTAAGGAAGGGTGAGGATTTGCATACCATTTGTGCCCTTGGGCCAGAAAATACTGAAATTACATTCTGACTATCAGCACATTTCCATTTCTCAATAGCAGTTCAGCGCTTATTTATACTAATCTGCTCTATGTATTTAGTAGTACAGTAAAATGGCCATATAAAGATGTTTATTTGTAGGCCAATGCAATTTCAGAATTAGCCTAACTCAAATAAACAAACAGGACGCATAAATGTACTATCTGCGGGATACATTCAGGAGATTAATTCCTCACTCCAAACCACAAACAACATTGACGAAAGGTACACAATCTCTGGCACGAGGGTGGAATAATTGTGGCTTGCTATAGCGTGACCCTGTTACAAAAACAGTGCCTAATCCAATTCAAGTCCCATAAATCACACCACAAATAGCAGTAAGGAAGGAAAACAGCACTTTTGAATGAAATGGATGGAAATTATAAACAAGTCCACAAATAGCAGCATGTAAATTTGGGCGAAAAGCATTGTCATATTCACACACATGTGACTGTGCATGTACAGATGATGATAATACCATGGTACTCTACCAGTGTTTACTGCACCGCTCCCCTGCTTCTAATATCACCGCTGGTGAATCTTCAGCGTATCATTTACCTGAGTTTACATGCAGTCTGTATTGAATACAATTTAATAAAAAATATAGTGAATCGCAAAACAACAACAAAAATATGGACATCACTAGGAAAAAAAGATGGCATGCAGTTCAGTGAGTCAGATGATTCATCAACCGCTCTGATGGATTCAATTTAGGGAAGAATTCAACCCTGGCTGCATCCGAAATCTTAAAAATGCTGCCTTCGGAGGATGCATTTCAAGATAGGAAGGCATCAAGGCACATCCGAATCCAGTGTTAGCTTAACTTCCTGTCTCTTTAGATACCCTCATCTGATCGATTTTTGAAGGCAGCATAGATGCATCTTTCGCTGCTTTTGATATCCCACAATCCTGTGCGTTCCATTCTGTGACAGTTAAGCTATGGCATCTGAAAGTTGCGGTTTGTGAGTGAATGTCCTTTTTTGATCAACATTTATCACTTTTGATGTCATTTCTAGCGTATTCGCTTAGTTATCATCAAAGCTCTCTCTATTTTGATGTAGATCATTAAACCGTTATGCTGCCTCAGAAGTCTGTCAGAAATCAGTTTCGTGAGGTGCCTTTGTGAGCAAACGCTGTCTGCAAAGTCATTACCTGATAGGACAGCGAGGCAACAAGTCAGCTGCTTACGTTTTCGGATCCAGCCCCTGATTCAAAACAGTGACCATTTATTAAAAGAATTGGCTTCATAAGCTTAGTAACTACTAACTCTTAAGAAAAATGGTTCTAAACAGTACCAAATTTGGGTTCTTCGGCTTGTAACAATAGCAGAACCCTTTTTGGTGCTAAATAGAACCCCTTTTATAAGGTTCCATAAAGAACCATGCTTTGAAAGTGCTATAGGACCTTAATGGTGTTATAAATAACCTTTTCAACAATATTTATTTTCATTCATATTAGTATATTAGTATAGCCTGGATGCCAGCCCGAACCCCGCCCACAACATTTTTCGGAAGTTCGGTCTGGACTCGCTCCATTGAGGAGTAATTATGATCAGTCAAAAAATGTTCGGGCCAATCAAATTGCCAGGGCGGGCTTTATACAATGATGGACAGATAATCTGCAGGGACGTAATCATCACGTTATCAAAGAGCGCTTAGCAGCTAACTGGTTTCCCTCAGAGATGACTGCAGCTGGAGAACTGAGATGTATAGATTCCGCTATCGCGTCTGTTATAAAAGAAATCGACAGCGCATTCATTTTAATAGACGAACAGAGAACTGCAATCAAGGCATTTGTCGATCGGAGAGATGTGTTTGTCGTCCTTCCTACGGGATTCGGCAAAAGTTTAATTTATCAGCTGGCTCCGATGGTCACTAAGAAGATGGGACGCAATGAAAACCCTGTGGTCGTTGTGGTTTCTCCTTTGGTCGCACTCATAGAGAACCAAGTAAAGGAAGCAACACTCGTTATTTTACTTCTTCCAGCGTGCGTGCATTTGAGTTCTGTAGTTGACAACTGTGCTATGCAAAGTAGTTGACTTACTGCGTTGCTCTATCCAATTGAGTGCAGAGTTTTTTTTTTCCCCCTGGTTTGGTTAAGACACGCCTCATAATCAAAGCCCTATGGAGCAGTATCAGACTCACATTCTGACTAGAATATGAGTATGACGAAGTCAGGCTAATATTAGTAACTTCATATTATCAATATTACTGTTATTAATATTATTTTTTATAAATTATTTATTAATATTGTTTTTTTTAGTCCTCGTTCTGCCTGGTCTTATATCTTGTTGCCTCTATTTGGGTTTTACATTTAGAAAAAAACAACAACAAAAAAACAGCATGTTTGGGTACTTTTAATTTTTTGTTGACATGGCAGATTGTAGCAAAAATGACAGCTCTAACAACAGTTGTTAGCTGAATACATTAATAAATAACAATTGACATTGAACACGTTATAGATGTAATGAAGACCAAGTTCCAGTAAAATATCTTCACAATCCCTTATGGTGTTTCTCCTTCATTATGTGTGTATTCTGAGTGGCAGTTTCTCTCTGCAGACAATGAGGTTATGATACGTGACAGCATCTAAAATACACAATTGAGTTTAGTTACATTGTGTCTCTTCCATTTTATGATGTAAAAACAATTATGTTCATGAAGGCCAAAATTAGCAAAAATGGACAGCCCTTCACCATGTTAAAAGGAAAAAGTGATATAAAGTCATGGGATACCTTTAATGTTTTTTTTTTATGTGACTGGGTATGTTTAGGCATGAAGTCATAATTAAATAAAATCTAACAATATGGATCATGCATTCCATATCTCTGTTACTAACTTTGTGGAGAAGTGAAGATGAGTATCCTTAAATGAACAGAGCTGCTCACGCTTGCATGTTCTGTTAAACTATAAAGAGCAAAATACATGATTGTAAGGAAATGATTGTTACATTTTTTAAAGTTATAATTTATAGACATTTTAAGAAAGAAATTATTTACCTGTTGAGAGTATGTTGACAGTCTGTGTAGTAACTGTAGTTGTATAGCTGAGCTCCAGAAAATCAGTAATGAGGTGGCTTTGACAGTTACAGATTTGAAAAACAAAAAGGCGGGAATAAAGAACCCTAAATTTTAACTAACACAAAGAACCATTTCAACATATAAAAGGTTCTTCAGGAGGTTACGGTTCTAAATAAAACTGTACTACCATCTTTTTTTAGAGTGTAGTTTGCAACTAACTGTACTTTTTCGGTTGCACCATTTGTTCTTAAGGCAGAATATAACTAGGCTTGGTTGTAACTTAAGCTCTCCTCCATAATGCGTAGTCGCATAAAATGTTGTTTACCCTCAATATTCCAATAGAAGCCTTCAAATACGTGAGCAAAAGTTGTGTTGAAATGCCATGAATTTCAGTTCATCCTTCATTGTTCATTCTAACTTCTTTTGCCTCATGTAACTAATGGTAAAAATATGTTTCCATTCAATACGATACTACTTAATCATGAATAACATAATAGGTGTTTTTATAGGTAAATAACATTCAGAAACTGTATCATATATTTCTAAAGTCTGTCGGGTAAAAAAAGAGTTTATTTATGCAGTTCAGTCAGTCTGTCATTTTATTCCAAACTTTACTCCTGATAGGAGGCTTTCATAAAAATGTGCTTGTACGTAGAGTTACGCTTTAACGAAGTATAATGGTGCAAGTTAACGCAAAAATATTTAGTAGTGTGTAAGATGTAACTTAGTGCTCATTTATGTCAAAACTAGGCTAGGTTATAACTTATGCAAAGCTGGTGCAACTGGCCCCAGCAGACGTCTGAAAATACAACATTGAAGGAAAATGAACAGCTCATTCAATCAAGAATTATTTGTAGTGCAACCTTATGATTTGAAATGATTTGTTTCAGTCTTTTTAGCTGTGTCCAAATTCAGACGCTGCATCCTGTGGACTTAAAAGGCCATGAAGGTCAGAACGAGCTTTTGTTAAAAGGGATGGTCTAGCCTACGGAGGATTGTTCTTGTCACTAAGCAACTGTGGCGCAGCTGCTGTTTGTACTGGACTTTATTTTAAGTTATATTCAACTGTCTAAAAACAAAATGGTTCACAACCTGTCTAAATATGTTCACCATGGTCCATTTCTGTACATAATAAAGATTGTAAACTATATAAAATCCATTACATTTGTATCATTATGTATTAGAGTATTGAAACCCAATTCTTACATTTAAAAGTGTAATCCGGCAATTTATCTAAAAAATATTCTGTCGTTGCCAGCGCACAATGAATTCTGGGGTAGGCTAGGCTGCAAATGATCCATCTGTTGTATCCTTCATTGCTTGGGAAAAGAAGTATGCAAGCCGAGGCCACATTTGAAGGAGTCTTTGAATTGGGACAGCCTTCGTCATGCCATTGTGACACAATGGGCCTTTGAAAGCGGCCTTCGAAGGATGCAGCCTCTGAATCGGGATGTAGCATTTGAGTAGAACCCAAAGCCACTTGAAGGCAAGCCTGCAATGTTAGCTGAAAAAAGCATTTAATGGATGACAATGGAGGAGAGGCTTCACTATGCTGAATTAACCCTGCTTTTGTGAGGAAATAGTTTACCATTGTCTAATCTTCAATATGTTTGCTATTAAATACTCGTTTTGGATTTATCTATTTTTAGAGTTTACACCAAAGAAAATGGTGTTTTATAAGAGAAGTCACTGACAATTGCGCGACAAGTATGATTCAGTTTACAACACATCTCATTCATTTTTAGGGTATCCAAAAACAGTGATAGACTGTTGCACAACTCTGAACGAAATTCAATGATGTCAAGGCTAATGTGATTGGTCATCAAGGCACACATGATCCAAGTCAGCCGTTACGCTTTTTCCAATGGTAGAGCCACAGACTCTCATCTCTATGGAACTTCCCCAAACCGGAAGTGCCTCCCATAATCTAAAATGCAGTAGACTCGTTAGGAAAAAGGTGGATAAGAGACACAAGACACGAATGCTGGAAGCTTGTTTCTGCCATGGAATTTTCTCGCAATTGCGAGTTTATATCTTGCAATTTAGACTTTACAACTCCGAGTTTATATCTCACAATTATGAGGAAGTCAGAATTGGGAGTTATAAACTCAGAATTGCGAGAACTAAAGTCAGAATTTGTGACATATAAACTCTTTAAAGTCTGAATTGTTGTAATAAAAAAAATATTTAAAAGTCAGAATTGTGAGTCGCAATTACCTTTTTTCATATGATGCTGAAAAATGAGGGGGAAAAACAACAAAGTAATCTTTCTCACTAGGATTTGTCAAAAGAAGTTGTATTGGGGCTTGTGTAGTCAAGTTTATTAAATATATATTTTTACATTGTTTCAAAGCACCTTTACATAAAAAAAAAAACATTGCAGTAATAATGTCTTAAACTCCATAAAGTCCTCATTTAGTATCCCATTAATACAAATGGTGAGGATCCACAATTAGCCAATTGTGAAGGTTATTTATGTCAGCATTTGCCTCTAGGTACGAAAGAACACGTTCCACAATTTAAATTCGAGAATTATAATTCAAATACACCACCTCTACAATTTCATTGAGTAATTTGCTAAGAAATAAGATTAAGCCAAGGTTTAAATTTCCAAGAATTGCTGATCTTTACTTGGGATCACTGTATGAGCAGGTGGTCAACAGTGTCGTGAGTCATATTTTCTTTCCTGTAAAGGGAGAAAGAGGAGAGGGCCCCGTGAGTTAATTAGGCATCATTACTCCATCTCCTGCTTCCTGAGTGGGTGCTGTGCTTTTGTCCTGTTCTATTAGCATCTCTAATAGAGCTGTCACAGTGACTCATGCCCATCAAACTGACACATGGCTTGGTCCGCACTGCCCCAAGTTATGTGCATGAACGACATTGGGATGTCATCCGTACACAGATCTAAAACAGGAAGTCAGGAGCGATTATCACAGAATACACTCAATATAATTAGAGCTGCATGGTGTTTTTAAAGTGAAGTGTGTATTTTATTTATTTATTATATTTTATTTAAGGTGTTGCAATTTGGTTGCTAACTTGCTAGGGTGCTAGGGGTGGTATATGTGATTTCTGACTGGCATAAGTCAAATGAGCCCCTCTATGATAACTATTTACATTTATTTTTATATATTATATTATATTTATAGTATTATGATATAAGCTAATATATACATTTAAATCCTATGAGACTGATTACAAAAAAAAACCTCACCTTTTAAGTTCAGATCTCTGTGTGTATCAAATGACAACAAACATATAATGTACAGTTGAAAACTACATTTAATTTTAAAACAGAAACAATCTTTCACATGATCCCACAATCATTTAACATATGTAGTCCTATTATTAAACATAGTTTATGTTTTTTTTCTTCTTCTAAAATTCGAATGTTTTCATACAATAATAATAATATCACCTCGTAAAATAGTAACTTTTTCTCTTGAGATCGTGTTGAAAAAAAACTTACAGGCTCTGTGTAAACATTTTGTTTTATTTGTGTTTAACAACAGGCCAAGTAGAAATATTGTGGCAGTAAGTTATTTGTAAATAATGTATTAGATAGTTTGGCTGTAATTTACACTGTAAAAATGCTGAGTTGAGTTGTTTCAAGGGTCAAATAATGACAAACCCCAACCGTTGGGTTTAAAAATGTAATTAAAAAATGTAAACCAATCGTTGTTTTTGTCCATATTTGACCCATGGGTTAAAACCACTCAGCATTTTTTAGAGTGTAATATTTGGTTATCTGCCCGATATCTATATCACTAAACTTTTAGAAAGTTCCACTTAATATGCGTTTATGACTGGCTGTCTCTGTACATCAAACTGGAAAAATGAAATCATTTTAACTGAAAAAACACCTTTAATTAGAAGTAGATGTTAACATTTGACAAAAAAAATAATTATTTGTTGGATCAGTATTTGACTCCGCTTTTCACACAAAAACACATACACACACAGGAAGCTGGGTTCAGATATCCATGGCTTTTTACTTTGATTTGGTGGATTAAAGAGGTTTTAGATCAAGGATAACTCTCTCTCACACACACACACACACAAACATACTCAAGACGGCGCTTCAGGTACTGAAACAAACACACCCAAAAGCTCACACACAATTCTATAAAGTCTCCAATAGCCACCTTTATCAGATGTCTAAAAGGGTCTTTCAAATCCCACTTTTACACCCTCTTTTTACACACTACTTTCATCTGAAAACCTTTCAAAACGCCCCTAGACTCAATCAGCAGTGGTAATGGAACGGTGGCCTTTATATCCCGACTCCAGCTCTGCTCAGCAGAAGAGAGAGAAAGACAGATGAGAGAGAGCGGTGGACATCCTAATCATTTTTATATTAAGATCTAGATCTGTGATACAACCATGACACAAATATAGAGCTGCATCCTGTCAGTGAGAAAGGTCATCACTCCCAGAGAATTCTCCTTTCATGGCAAAAATGGTTTCGTGGGAAGCCCTTTATGGTTTTTACAAGTCATCCATTAACTCACATGACTTATTAATCATTTCTAGGCTGTACACAAGCACAAACATGTGTTTACGTTTGCTTGAAGTGTGTTCTACCCGAATATGCATTCTTTTATTCAGAGAGGATGCATTCAATTGATCAAAACTGACAGTAAAGACTTTTATATTACTTTTAAAATGCCGCAAGACAACCCCGAACACGGTGAATGGGTTTTACAATTGAGGAATGGTAAGCCTGGGACACACCAAGCTGACGTTAAAGAACTAGCGGCGACAAAAGCTGACAGTCTTGTCGCCTCTCTAAGGTTACGTCTCGGCCAAAAAGCTGTGCTTGAACACACCAAAAGGACTAAGTGTAAACACTAGGGCCTATGTTTACAGCCTACACTCGTACAAATAAAGGTTCTTTATTGGCATTGATGGTTCCAAAAAGATGATTTATTAAAATGTTATATACACTAAGAAAAAAAATGGTTATTTTATGGCATCGCCACCCCTTTTGGAACCTTAAAAAAAAAAAAAAAAAGAGAGTATAGTACTTTACAAGCCCTAATTCGGTGACAAAGTCTGGCAAACGTTAACGAAACCACTAACATATGTTTGTGGTTTTCTTGTGCCGCATTATTAATTTGTGCAATTGGTAATATGATAAAAGGGTTATGTAATCGAAAAGGGCTTAATTTCTGAACACATAACGTACATTTCAGTTCTGCTCTATCTGAGATGGAAGAAAGCAGAAGTCTCAGGAGGTTATGCCTCATTAGAATAATAAGGCGGATGAGGGATTTGAACCACATGCTATTGAAAAAATGCTTTAAGCAGTAATTCCCCTGAGCTTTTTGCTAAGATCTTTCACACTCCAGAAGTCGTTTCTTTTTTTATATCAAAGGAATATTAACACACCAAACTTCATATACAAACAGAAAATTCAAACATGCCCTTCAGAACTGAAGGAGGGGGAAACATGACACTAAAAGAAACACACAGCAAATCTTGGGCACATCTCAAGAGAGAGAGAGAGAGAGAAGTAAAGTATTTATAGTGCAAACACATAAAAAAAAAAAAATCAAATAAATGCACCAGGGGAATAAATGCTGCATTGTCATTTTAAAAATGTAATCCTCCATTGGAATGCTGAGAGAGTCAAATTTCTGCCACTTAAGATCACTTGAGTTCCCTTTAAGGGTTAACATTCCCCTTCCATCTCAATTCATCCACCTTAGCACATTTCCTGAAGACAACCAGAATGGGTTCCTCTCCAGGATTCAGCTGTGCTTACTCCCCGAGGCCTGTGAGAAATGCCTCTGCTTCATTATTCTGTTCCATGCTCCCTGTAGTAGACAGCAGGTGCCTAAACTGCAGAAGACATCTCCATACTGAATGTATCATTAGCACTTGGGTTCAGCGAGATGACAACGTGTTCACTCGGGCACTTAAAATGCATAAAATAACTCGTGAACACATCAATTAAATCACAGTGGGCCACTGAATAATACTTGGAAAACAGCCTCAAGAGCAATGCAGTTTTCACGTCAGCTCTGGTTTCTTTATTGATGCAGATCAGGGTCCACAGAAAAGAAACAGAGGGTCAGATGAAGATGCACACCAGTGCTCCTTCCTCTAATATGCACACACATGGTCAAATGACGATAAAAAAAAGATAACTTCAATTGGAAGCCAGCATGATGTATCCTGATCTTCAAGCAGAAGGACCTGGATGAAATACCCTGAATGATATCAATCCACATTCTGACTAGTGATGCTGCCTGAATTATAATCACACCATGTTCGTTCATTTGTCCAGAGGAGAACTGGTCCCCGACTGAGCCTGATTTCTCCCAGGGTTTTTTTCTCCATTTCTGACACATGAAAGAGTTTGGGTTTCTATGTCGCCTTTGGCTTACTTAGTTGGGCACACTTCATTTTCACTATTATTATTGATTCGACTGCACTGACACTATTATATGAAAATAAAACTTTAACTGCATTGAGCTGAATGATGACATGACTGGTTTCTGCAGAGCTGCTTTATAGCTCATAATGATGGTGTAACGTGGTGCGGTTGAAGCAGAGATGAGGCAGGATCCAACGCTTTATTTACCAGACTACAAACTATACAGACAGGAGTCAGGACTCAGGACTCAGGAGTCCTACCCCTATTCTACCCCTAAAATCAGGGACAAACGAGCTAGACAAGATAACAAGGGGGCGTGGGAAATCAGAAACACCTGGGATAACTTATAGACAAGACAGGGAACCATAGATCAGGACTCAGGACCAACCAACACTAGCGTTAAAGGGTCATGAAACCCCCCTCTTTCAGCTCAAGTCTAGCTCACAATCTTTTTGAAAAATGCAACTTAAATGGGCGTGGATGGCTGTGAGAAGAAGCGAGGGAGTGGGTGTGGTTTGGCCATCACTGTCATCGCCAGTGGCCCATGCATACCGACTGTCACTAAAAATCAGTGGTAAAACGTGAGGAAATGCTAGATTTTTTTATAGCTGGCAAAGTTAAGTCTAATGAAATACACTGACACTTTATTATTGTCTTTTCAAAAGTAACTGAAAGCCCTGCTACATATATTAGCCTACAGTAATCGTAATTCTATTTAAAACATATTAATGTAATGTCATTATAAAATATATAGTTGTTTATATAGACACTAAATGCATATATTTGAAAATAATTAATTTTCCGAAAAAAAAGAACAAAAAAAATTCCGTGCATAGCCTACTGATCTACGCGCCCGCTGAACTCCCATGATAAAGATGGCTCTGTGGAGGTGGAGGACTTCTCATTTTAGACACACACACACACACACACACACACACACACACACATCTGAAGGGATAGAAAAGTCCTCGTGACTTGGTACCGCATCACTCGCAAGACGCAACCTGCATTGGTCGTCAACCAGGCGAAGTCCACCATTCTCCAATTAAATTTTTTGCGGCACACACTATATTTTAGATGTGTCCGTGGTTGATGACAAACCAACCGCCCGGAGCCAGAGTCTAGCCCTGGCAGCATCGCGGGTAAACATATTCAACCCACTTGTACTTTTGCACCACGAAAACAAACACTTGTTGCGTCCCATGATTGTCTCCCTCATCTA
This sequence comes from Rhinichthys klamathensis goyatoka, assembly GCF_029890125.1. Lineage (NCBI taxonomy): Eukaryota > Metazoa > Chordata > Actinopteri > Cypriniformes > Leuciscidae > Rhinichthys > Rhinichthys klamathensis. The sequence continues at coordinate 3,244,001 of NW_026606735.1, read as the reverse complement.
CGCGATATCACAGTTTGACATGTCTGTCATTGGAAAGATCCACGTAGTGTCATGAATAATTAAGAGACAGTGTCTTCTCATAGGTAGAAAACTCAGTCTCATTAATAATTATGAGACACTGATGAGTCATCAACGCATTCACAGTGCACTGCCACGTCATAGCCTGTGACGTGGACACGATGAAGATTTTAAACCCGGAAGACGAAAAAAGCGGAAAAAAACTAAAATATAACCATTTTAACCCTATTATTAAATCTAACAGATGCTAACATTGTCTTCAATGGTGTTCAACACGCATACCTCTGTTAAAATCTCAGAAAATTTGGTTTGGGGTTTCATGACCCTTTAACAGTCAAACATGAAACAAGAACTCACAAAGACAAGGCTGAAACACAGGGCTTAAATAATCAGGGACAAACAAGCTAGACAATATAACAAGAGGGTGTGGGAAATCAGAAACACCTGGGATAACTAAAGCCTAGTTCACACTATGATTTTAAAACGTCGGGCTGAACTGTGCGGTTCACACTACATGACTTGCTCTCTGTGAAATCAGGAGTGTTCAAGTTGTTGAGCTGTTCACACCACACGACACAACGTGATTGATCCGCAACAGGAGGTAACGGACTACACGAGCTGACAACAACTCTGTCACCCAACGATTCTATCTTGTCTACAAACCACGTTTTGTCACGAAAAATCCCGCGATAAAACGAACCGGAAATGACGCGAAACAGCACGCGTGCCAAATCCCAGCGAAGAAGACGAAGAAGAACACAACACGCGAGCATGCCTTGCTCTGATTGGCTGTAGCTCATGACATCACGTGAGCTTGAGTCGTGCGACAGCTCTGGATATCTAGCATGCTAGATATTTTTCTGGGCTCGGCGACGTGTCTGCGAGGCGTCTGCGAGCGTCTTTGATGCGTTGTTGGCTTTTTCATACTAACAGATTGGCGAGCGTTCATCGGCCGCTAATCCCCCGCGAATTGCACGCGATAACACCCTGACCTGTCGGCGAGCTCAACGTTTTGCAAATCGGGCTTAAAATCATGTAGTGTGAACTTGGCTTAATAGACAAGACAGGGAACCATAGAACATGACAGATGGCTTTTAATTTCTATAAAGGTCTTAACATAATTAATTTAAATATTAGAAGCCTTTATGTCTAAAATAGATCTTCTAAGAGCCTGGGCAAGTCACAATAAACCTGATATCATTACAGTCTCTGAAACATGGTTACATAGTGGCATATCTAATAATGATGTTGAAATGGATGGTTAGTTGTTATACAGGGTTGATAGAGGGTCAAGAGGAGGTGGAGTGGTCACTTATGTATGCTCCAACTTGTGTTCTCAGTATTCTACCCCAAAAATTGGTCCAATTGATTTTGAATGTGTTTTTGTCGATATAATATTAGATGTAAATAAATCGCTTACAATAGGAAACATATACAGACCGCCCTCTGCCTCCTCTGGCTCTATGAAGAAGATATTGTCAACACTAAGCTCCTTAGAAAAGAATAATGAATGTATTATTCTAGGTGATTTTAACAGCAATTGGTTCGACCGATCTACAGCAGGAGACAGAGATCTAATTAATAGTGTGAATTTATCACAATTGATTAATAAACCTACCAGAGTAAATTTACAATCATCGACATTAATAGATTGGATACTTGTAACCAACCCTGAAAGGATGTTATCCTCTGGAGTCATGTCAGATTGTTTAAGTGATCACTCTGTAATGTATTGTGTGTGGAAAATTAAAAGGTATAAAGCACACCCTAAAGATATAACATTCAGACAGTGTAAATATTTTGATGTGAACCTCTTTAATGATGACATGGGCAATATTAACTGGCAACGCCTCTCGCTTATACCTACAGTTAATGATGCATGGGATTTCTTGTACAGTGAGGTTATGAATGTGATCAATAAGTACGCTCCACTTAAAACAGTTAAAGTAAAAGGGACTTGTCTTCCCTGGATTAACTCAGAATTGATTTCTCTGTTTAAGCGAAGAGATGTTGCTTGGGCCAAATTCCGCCTTACTAGAAATCAGAGCGATTGGGCAATATACAGACAATTACGTAACAGTAGTAAAACTAAAACAAGGAATGCAAAGTCAGAATATTATAAAAATAGCTTAAATAAAGAGTTTAAGAATCCAAGACAATTTTGGAATAAACCTGATCATTATTTACTCTTAGATCAATTGTATTCGATTGGCTTAAGTCAAAGATCTGTATTATGGTTTAATGGCTATTTAAATGGTAGGCGTCAATATGTTGCATTACAAAATACTTGCTCTACTAGTATAATTATAGGTAAGGGTGTGCCCCAAGGTTCTGTGCTGGGGCCACTTATTTTTTCTGTTTATGTTAATGATATGCCCAGTATTTGTTTATCCTGTAATGTTCATCTTTATGCTGATGATACGGTTCTATATACATCGTATAACCAGAAGGACCAGGTACAAAATGCACTACAATCGGATTTTATTACTGTTCAGAATTGGCTCAGAGAGCACAACCTTTTTCTTAATGAGAAAAAAACTTGCACTATGTTGTTTAAACTGAGACCATCTAAGTTAATATGAATGAATTACAAATCTGTATGCTTGATGGAAGATCTCTTGTAAATGTAAATGCATTTAAGTACCTGGGTCTGTGGCTAGATACTGAGCTATTATTCAATGATCACATTGAAGCTACAGTTAAGAAAGTTAAACAATGTTTGTGTCAGTTGTACTGTTCAATTGATTGCTTTACAATTGGTACAAGAAAGCGCATTGCGCAGCAACTCCTATTACCGCTAATTGATTATGCAGATATTGATTATGCAGATTCATTGTATCACACATCAAGTATTACTTCTCTTAAAGCTCTCGATTTTTTATTTAATTCCATATGTAGATTTGTCTTAAGGTATCCATTCATGACAGATCACTGCACGCTGTATGAAAAATTGGACTGGCTCCAACCTAAAGAAAGAAGAAGGTTTCACTGGTATATGTTTATTTTTAGTTACATTAATTATGCCAACAAATGTCCCCCTTATCTTCAACAATATTTTGTCAGACATATCTCAGCCTATCCCATACGACACTTGCTACATCCATTTTTTTGCTACACCTAGAATACATCATGAAATTGGAAGAAGAGCATTTTGTTATAAAGCTCCTATGGACTGGAATAACCTTCCATTGTCATTGAAACCTATTACATCTTTACATTCATTTAAATTGGCACTATTTTTATGCTTAAAGACACCATGTACATGTTTTAATAGAGTATTTTTTATTTTATTTTTTCCATTTTTTTTTATATTATAGTAAATTTGGGCTCATTAAAATGCTGTAATGTCATGTGAATACCCTATGAGGCATTATTATTGTCAATTTGTTATTGTAATTTATTGTATAATTTGGCGGGGGGGGGGGGGGGGGGGGGGGGTTTGGGGGACATGCTGTGAATGATGTCCTGTTGAGTTTTTTTTTTTTCTGTGTTATTGTGTATTGTCTTGTTTTGAGCATGTGTGGCTCAGGTTATTTACAATCAGTGATTGAAAGGACCCCCTTGAAAATGAGATCTCAAGGGGCTATCCAAAATAAAAGAATAAAGAATAGGTGACTCAGCTTTGTTTCATAATTGACGATTTTTGCGACATTGACACTGTTATTAAACTGAATTAAGCTGAATAGTGACACTATTGTCTTCTGTAGATTTGCTTATGGCTGAATTGAACTCATTTCATAATTAATGACCTTTACACAGTTAATTGAACTGAATCAACACAGAACTGACTTCGGCTGAATAATGACGCTATTGTCTTTTTTTATTGCTGCTTTACAGCAGAATTGAATTCTGTTTGCATCACCGATCGTTATTTTCCTGTTTATTACTGTCAAGTCACTTTGAAACTATCTGTACTGTATAAAACCATATAAAGATGAAACTACTGTAACCAAGTCAAGTCAAAAGGTACATTAAAGGTGCAGTGTGTAGATTTTAGCGGCATCAAGCGGTTCGGTTGCGAGTTGCACTAAGGGCTCAACCCACTGCTCACCCCTCCCTTTCGAAGAAGCTACGGTTGCTAAAACGGGACAAACATATCGTCGTCTGAGACAGCAGAGAATAGCCAGAGTAAGCCAAGTTTCTGTACCACAGTCCATTATAAACCACATCATGGATAAAGTTTACAAAGCCATAGTCAGGTGATGATCAAGGGTCTTAAAGGTGCTCTAAGCGATGTCACGCGTTTTTTAGGCCAAAACATTTTTTGTCACATACAGCAAACATCTCCTCACTATCCGCTAGCTGCCTCTCCCCTGAACACACTGTAAAGAAACGCGATCTCTGTAGACAGCCCAGGCTCCACAAACAGCAACAAAAACAAACTGCGGCGACCCGCTCCACGATACCTAACAAACTGTTCCAGCCAATGACCGACAAGAAGGGTTTCGGGGTGTGGTTTGGGGGGTTAGTGTGCAGATGAGGAGGAGGGAGGGTCTAGCTAGCCTCCATTTTGTTTGACAATAGTTCGAACGTCAACAAGAAGTGACGTCACCCAGGATCGCTTAGAGAACCTTTAATATATAATATAATAATAGTAATCAGCTGATTGTCTCACGAACGTAACCAGCACATTTCTCCCCACATAGCAAACACATAATACAGCGAGGGAGAAGAACCACATGAAACTATCCAACTACATATTTTTTCTAACAGGGTAGTAAAAGTTTAGCTGGCTAATATGAGCTGTTATGCTGTAGGGCTGTGGCTGAGCTGGTTAAAGCGTAAAGCATTGTTTATACTCGACGCGTCCGCATGAGCACAAAGGTGCGCGCGGCAAAAATGACATGATTGTAACAGCGCGCGTGCCTCCGCATCCCCTAGACACTATTTACTACACACAAATTAATAAATAATAATGAATAAAAATATAGTTTTTTTCTGTGGTTTTGAAAACTCTTTGCGATCGACTTAAAATGCTTAGTACTAATCAGCTGATTGTCAAAGCCATAACACAGCGAGGGAGAAGAACTAAGTTACATGAAACAATCCAACTACATATTTTACACCACTGACAAGGGAAAAGTCACTACTCACGGTGTCTATGGCTAGCTTCTAGCTTTCTGCGGCTTCTCTTTCAAGGTATGAACGAAACGCGCTCTGTAGTGCTGTTTGTTCGCTGTCGGCCACGGGAGAAACATGACGTCACAATATGTCGACCTTCATAGAAGGGGGTGCCCGCGGTTATGTAGATATAAATGTCTCATTCTAAGGTAATAAAAACATAACGGTTCACTGAGTAAGGTCTTTATACACCACTGAACACATAGTTATGGATCTTATATTGCATTTCTGTCAATAGATCCTCAGAAATATTACACATTGCACCTTTAAACTTGTTTCGAGACACTAGGCCCTGATTTTTACTAAACATTTAAAGATGCGGTAATCAGTAAAACAGCACGCAGCCTGCGCCTCTCAATCACACATCAAAAACAGCTCTCGGCTTTAAACACACTCATTTAAACAATGCACAATCCTGATGACATCTGCCATTTGTTTTACTGTTATAATTGTATAATAAATATGTGCATACCAAAACAGCCAGTGAAAATTATCAGAAATAAATGCAACACTTTTCCTGTGATTTGAATTTGCATGTTATGACAGTATTAAAGTTCCTGATCATCACAAGAAACTGCAGAATGACAAGACCTCATCAATATTAATGAAACCAAATTTCACATACATTAGACGGACAGAAATTGAATAATGAGTCCCTGAAGAGAGAAGTCAGTAAGTAGCAGTCAGTGTGTGGTGTTTCCATCTGCAGTGCATCTCATCTTCAAGGACTGAGCCAGATTTGCTAGTATTTGCTGTGAGATGTTACTCCACTCTTCCACCAAGGCACATGCAAGCTCTCAAAAACGTCTGGGAGGACATATGATTACACATGATTTAGCACTGCAAGGACGATGAGCTTTCTTTCCTGTCTCCCTGCACTGTCTTGGACATCTTACATTATGGTCATTGCAGATTATTGCACTGGCCACCTCTGCAGTCCTCATGCCTCCTGTAGCAGGACTATGGCATGTTCACACATGTAATCTTATGGTGTTTCAGTGGAATTGTCTCTTTAATGTCCAAAGCTATTAGAACTGTGACATTATTTTCTTCCGCCTATAAACTGTTAGTGCCTCAAGGGCTGTCCCACAGGTCCTGAAGTAGGGATGTTTATATATTTAATTCTATATTTAATATATAAACGTCCCTTCTTCAGGTCATTTGGGACAGTCCTTGAGGCACTAACAGTTTACAGGCGGAAGAAAATAATGTCAGTTCTGATATATATAACTGAAAATTATAGGCCAAAAGAGAACACGGGCTGAAAATTTGAGGATAAAATATATTGCTAATTTAAAATATAAAATAAATTATTTTTTAAAAGCATTCTCGGTTTCGGGCCAATCCAGAATTTATATATATATATATATATTTCTATTTAAAATAAATGCTTTTCTATTCATCAAAGAATCCTGAAAAAGTATTATGATTTAAACAAAAACATTAAGCAGTACAATTTGTCAACATTAGTCAACATTTATAATAATAATAATAAATGTTTCTTGATTTGTGAAGGATAATGTGACGCTAAACACTGGAGAAATGAAGCGTCACTGGAATAAATTATATCTTAAAATATTTTAAAATAGAAAACAGTTATTTTAAATTGTAATAATATTTAACAATGTTATTGTATTTTCGATGAAATATATACAACCTTTATGAGCACAAGAGACTTCTTTAAAAAATAAAATAATGTTTTTACTCGTACATTCACATGCTCCAGAGATCTAGATTTTAAAGGAAGCGTTTTCCAGCAGTGGATCTGGTTTACTGCCTTAAGTCAGGATTTAAAGGATTAGTTCACCCAAAAATGACAAATCTGTGATCATTTGCTCACTCTCATGTCATTCCAAACCCATATGTCTTTCTTCTTCCTTTCTTCTATGGAAACACAAAAGCAGACATATTGAATAATTATACTGGCCACTCATTTCTATACAATTATGTGGACTTTCAAACTGGAAAGAGAAAGTAAAAAAACTGTAGCATATTCATCCGATTTGTGAACAATTCAGAATGTTTTTTGAACTGGATAAAATTATTTATATATATATAAAAAAAGATTCAAAATGATACGTTTATAAACTGGACATTTTTACTTGTCCCACATATGTCAAAGAGAGCTAGGGCAGATTTCAAGATTTTCAGTAAATAATGACTTCAATTTAGGTCCATGCAAAACATAAAACTATGACTTTACAAGACTTGCAATTTAGCACACGTCACATTGTTTCCTTAAAAAAATAAGAATTTCATTTTACATATGACAATAAAGATCTTGAACTTTTAGAATATAGAAGGTGTCAGTTCCCATTCATTGCAATTGCATGAAAAAAAAAACACCAGCTTAATTTTCGGAACTTTTCCTGAAGTTTGGGTTTTCTATTATTCCTTTAAACACTCAAGAACTTTTAAAAGTCTCAGAAATATTGCAATACAAATACTGCCCTCTTGTGGACTCCTACTGCGGACCATGATAAAAAAAAAAACTCTATCTTTCTGAGAGGATCCAGGTTAAAAATAACATTTTATAATATACAAGCATTAAAAGCTTATATAACTATCAATTAGTTATCAGTTATATATCATTATCACAGAGGAAAACTGCCTAGCAACAGATCAGTGTGAACTCAATGACATCAGTTCTATTTCTATTTTCTTTCAGTTTCTATTTTTGGCTGTTTACCGAGGAATGGAGAGAAAGAGGTGATGAGAGAGCTTCATGATTCAAAGAAAATTGACTCATGACTGTAACAAAGGTTATGCAGTTTTGATGCAAACGAGGCACAAAGTACAGCAAAGAGCTGAATGTCAACAGCTTCTCTTACGTCTGCCTCTTGTTATCATATTGCAAGAACAGAACGCTCTGTACATGTGTGGAGATGGTGAAAAGGCCAAAGAATGATGTTCACATCAAGAACTGCAAGTACATGATTCTTCTGACAATCTTTTAATACATTCCAGATGGGTTTATTATAAGTTGAGAAAACACTTAATGCAACAGTCACACTGTGGAGATTTATTGGTGAGAAAATTATTTTATCTTAAATTTAGCCAGACAATATGAATGAATGATTGCTCTTTTTTTTCTGACAAAATAAGCATGGAAAAGTTATAGAATTTAACAGGGAAAAGGTATTTTCAGCAAAACTATCCCAACATTAAGACCAATATTTTATGTGACAACAGAAGGTGATTGTAGCAACAAAAAGCAAGGAGATCTGAGTAAATTTTTCCCTCTCTTTATAACACAACCAGGTACGTGATTACCAAAGCGGAACAGCAAACATTCAAAGCAGAACAGAGCAGCATTAAAGGCCTAAAGGAAGCCAAATCTCTCCGCAAACATGGAACTACTGTGGGCATAGTTTGCCAAACAAGCACATTTGCTTCATTTACATGTTAAATATGTCATATTGTCAAATCATTGGAAATGCACATGGCACGATAAAAGCACAAATCTAATAAATGTATTTGCCATTTCAATAAGCAATGTTTGACAGACAGTTAATTAAGCTGCCAGACATGTTTTTTTTCCCCAACACAAAACTCATTATCAAAGTAACACATGGAGACATACAGCTACCTTATAACATATCCAAGCCAATGGGGAAAAAATTGCTTAAATCTTTGGAACGGTTTGGCAAGAGCAAAAGTTTTGCATTTAGAGCTGGTGAAAGGCCAGAAACTTCAGTGAGGACGGACAAAACTGGTAGTGACCTTTGTGCCCATTATTATTTTCTGATAAATGAGTATCATGATGCTGGTTTGACACATCGAGTGATATATGTGTTATTTTCCAAGTGAAACCTTTCTAAACACACTCTGACTAATCTGAACATCAATATTTGACAGATGTTTAACATCTTTCAATAACCAAAGTGAGAAATGACTTAATTCTAAGTAGATACATGTAGCACCATTTGTCCCTGTGATTTGTCCCTTGCTTCATGTGGATACAAAGCCGTCTATACCTAGAGCCATTTCTTTATGTGTGAGATGTGGCACTTTTTTTTTTTTGTTATTTTTATTTCTACAAATAAAAACTTTTGTACACTAAGACAAACAAATGATAAATATCTGGTCACTTGGATCTCACAAAACATATTTCAACCCAAAACCAAAAGATAAAAAATGGAAATTATTCTCAAATTCTCTTTACTGTAATATAAACATACACAGTAATAAAACACAGTATACAGTATTATAATACAATCAAAATTATTTTTATTCAAATGTAATAAATATAATTTGATTTTTAATACTATATAATTGTAAAGTATAAGTTAAATATTTAAAATAATAGAAAATGCAAATAATATATATCAATATATCACACTACTGTATAAATTGATAATTAATTGACATGAAACCAATTCACGGTGAAAAGAAACAAATTTTCCTTATGCAAATTTATTTTCTTTTGATTTTGGGTTAAAATACGACCCAGACATGCCCCTTGCTCAAATTAACACAGTCATCTCATCATGGCTAAATTGGTGTTAACGAAGATCACACATGCATCATTCAGTATAACTTTAACACTCATGCATCCTAATAAGACAGTTAGACTACACTTGGTGTTTCAGGAAATCTGGTCCTGATTACTAAAACATTTATAGACATAGCAAAGATTGTTTTTTTATTTCTCTCTCAAATCCAAAAAGTGGTTCAATATCTGCTTCTAAACAATATGCACCCAAAAGATAATCATATCTGAAATATTATGTATGCGTGTATACTATTATTATTATTGTTACAACACATAAACATGGTTGTTGTATTGAGTGTGTGACTGTAAATTCATTATAGTGCAAAGTAGTAATGTTTGAAACGCAACAGAAATATGAAAAGGAGAGAAAGAATGAGGCAGAAAGAAATAAGCGAGAGAGAGAAAATGAGTGTATGAAGGTGTAAAGCGAGAGGTTTTCAGTCCAGAGGCACCTCTCTCAGATTTGTTGGGTCAGCTGTAACTGTGGCCTGTTTGGACTCTCTCATCTTATCTAGGCCAAACAGCAGGTCCAGTTGAGTCACGGGCCTCAGCTGCGTGCCGTCCAAATGCCTGAGGACACACCAGAGGACACCAGGGACAAAATCAGTGACATGAGTTTTGCTAGATTTTAGTGAGTAATATACATTTACATTCACTCCTATATATATAAATAGCACTTCAAAACTCTGAAGACTATCTTGAATGGTTTCTCTTCAAACAAAACTTGAAGATGAACCAGCTGAGCAACTACACTGTATATGACTTTTTTTGCATTGTGACATTATTTTCATGTCAACTAATTTTCAGTATTTACAGTAATATACACAGTGAAAAAATATTTAAATTCACCATGAAATCATAATGCACAATTCTTGTTTTTTTTTAAATGGAAACTTCCAGTATTTATTATAATGATTTATCCGTTTTATTTATTCTCATCCCCTCGTAATCTTTAATCAAAATAACTTTCCCCCCCTCTTGCAGCTTCATCTCTTCTCTTCTCTGATGAAATGTTTACTGGCGTGAGGGCGGGACAACTTGTCACTCACATGAGATCCACCAATAGCAAACCACTAACGATCCAATCAATTCCTGAAGAACAAAATCAAGGCCCGTCCTACATTTGTTCTTGTTTGAGAAGCCGTTTCACTCGTGTATATATATATATATATATCATAATAGGGACTATCGCAACATCCGTTTCAAGCCATCTTTAAATTACATTATATTTAACACATTTACACAGCATCTCAAAACTCACAAGAATACCTTGGTTTGTTTTTCTTCTAACAAAACAGGAAGATGAACCAGCTTGAGATTAATGGGATAGATTTCAGATAGATATTATATACCTCTTTGGTTAGGACGTGATGTGAGAGCTGCGTTTCGTGCACACAAAAAATAAAATGCAAACATTGTGTGTGTATTATACAAAGCATCTTAGACATACTCTTCCTCTTCATCCAGCTGGAACTGCTGTGCGATCTGTTTCATCTGCTGTTTGCGGACATAGTCTCTGACGCGGTACATGGCGGCGTCCCTGCACAGCTCTTTCAGATCACTGCCGGAGTAGCCCTCGGTTTGCCCCGCTATTTCCTTCAGGTTAATCGCGTTACTTAACTGATGAAAAATAAAGATTCAAATCAAAAATAATTTATACATAACCATTCAAAAGTTTTGCGGTCAGTTTTTTTTATTAAGCAAAGGTGTATTAAATTGATCAAAAGTGGCAGTAAAGACATTTATAATATCTTTTTTATTCATCAAAGAATCGTAAAAAAAATGTCACGGTTTCTACAAAAATGTTAAGCTGCACGACTTTTTTTCAACGTTGAAAATAATAAGAATTGCTTCTTGAGCACCAAAATCATATTAGAATGATTTCTGAAGGAACATGTGACATTTTGATGAAATAAATGCAACCTTGATGAGCATAAAATACTTCTGTAACATTACAATAAGGTCTCATTTGTTACCTTTGTTATCAAACCTGATCTAGCAATGAGCAATATATATTTTTATAACATTTATTAACCTTTTAATGACCAATTAATGTTCATGTTAGTTCACAGTTCATTAACTAATGTTAACAATTTTTGATTAGTATTGAAATAAAAAAAAGGGGCCAAGCCTAAAATGGCTAAACATTTAGTGGTCTTTTAACCCTACTGGTTGGAAGCGGAATTGTCCATTACTGCTGTCGTAAATAATTTAGCCTAATGCTCTCTGTTTATCCAGCACCGGCTTTGGAATCATGATGACAATTCAAAAGCTACCCGGCTGCTAGGTATCTTACATGTAGTTGTAGTCTACTGTCGAGTACGCTCCACCTATCGGCAATTGTAACGCTTGCCGTAAAGCAAGTCAAATTTGTAGTTTTCTTATGTCTCATTCGGACTACAGAAACGCGACCCGATCTGGCAATCTTAAATAGCGTGGATATATCAGATAAAGGACCGCAAAGCGATGGCATACGTGCATTTCACCATGTCACGACTTGATGAACCACTGAAACGATTTTGAAAACATTATTTTAAGGTAAAAAATCTTACTTAGTGTTGCTTTAAGTAATTTAGCAGCACATAGTTAGCCTAGCCCTTTGTTTTCTTTAAATGCTTAAGCCGTGTGGGTAAACGTGCAGACATTTTTTTTACAGGAAGAAGATTCAGTGTTGTTCTACTCAGTGTTAATGGCTTTGAGCAGTTTATGAGTAGTTGAAAAATGTTTTGAGTTTAATGTGAGACCAAATATTCACTATAGGGTTCAAATCTGTGCTCTGACCAGGCCAAAACATGAGCCTGATGGACTTGTTCTCAAGCCACTTCTTGGTTGTCTTTTTGGCAGGAGCATTGTCTTGTTGAAAAATAACATCTGATCATTCCTCTTTAGATAACAACTTTTCATTTGTGGGAAGAAAGCTAGCAATATTCTCCTGATCTCCAAAGCATTAAATGTCTTTTCACAGTGAAGTAGCTTATCAATACCAGCAGCTTAAAAGGCTTCCCACACAATGACACTCTTCCTCCATTCTTCACTGTGGTAGAGATGCATTTATTATTATATTTATCAGATGCTTTCTTTTGAAGACACCGCTCTGAAGCATCACCATGTAACTCGTGTTTCATTATGAATCATCACTCCACACACAACTTCCCATATTCTGCCAAAAACTTCATTCAGTCTTTGATGATTTTCTGAGACAGCAATGGCTTTTTAAGTAGTGCATTTGCTTAAATTTAGCTAATTTCCTGACCAATAATTTGTAGTTAAGGCCCATTTCTTTTTTCTTCTTCTTTTTTTGTAGTTAACTAATGTTAACAAATGAGATCTTATTGTAAAGTGTAACCAAGATTTCTTTCAAAAACATTTAAAAAAAAAAATTACTGACCACAAACATTTGAATGGTAGTGTAAATATATGTAAATATATGCCACCTCACCTTTAACCCTCTGGGGTCCTTCATTTCAGAGTCACACTCAGGACCTTCGGGTCCAAATGGGCCGGAAGGGTGGGATTAATATTTATAAAAAAAAAATCATCTTTTTTTTTTTTTACTTGTTTTTTATAATATTTTTTCTTTTCTTTTTTGGTGTTTTGAGATAATTTCAAAAATAAAAATGATTTATAATTAATATTAATGCAATAATTATGACCCATTTTTTCCCCATTGAATATAATATAAATTTAAAAAATATATATATATATATATATATTTTTTTTTTAAAGCTGTATTTCATTTTAGAGTCAAGCCTAGGCCTCATGAAAGCAATTTTTGAAATGAGATGGATGCCATCTGGTGGACAAACTGAGCATTTTAAAAATTCAAAACCCATATGTAATCTGAATTTATTAGTGTGTATGTGTATAAAAGTGTGTTTGTGTGTGTGGATGTGTCTGTTTTGCACTCTTGATGATTTATAGATTCACCCCTTCACTGTTGTGTGCTTTTTTTCTGGATCGTGGCTGATTTGTAGTTTGTACGCACAAAATAACTCTGTATTTTCACATTTTTGCCAATTTCCCATTCATTTCCTATGCGGGTCCATTTGGACCCGAAGGTCCTGAGTGTGACTATTTTTTTTACAACCACTTAGACTATTCAAATCCTGTCCCCCATTTTTTGGGGTGTTCATATGCCAAGTACCAACAAAGTCACCAAATTTCGGACCATTCCGATAAAGCAATGATTTAAAAAAAATATATATTTAAATGCTTCGGGTCCATTTGGGCCGAAGGACCCCAGAGGGTTAAAATAAACAATATATTTAAACAGACAAAATATTTTTGTGCAAAAGAGAAGAGCTTCATGTCTTACGTTTTCACCAGACAGAATTAGTCTAAGGATTTCTTCTCTTTGAGCTGCATTCTGAAAATGGACCAAAAATAATTCAGTTTTGTCCTGATTAAGATGGGCAACAGAATATAAAGGTGTGTGTGTTGACCATACTCACAGGCAGGCCTACATGAAAGGCAGTAGGCATTCTGCGCAGTATTGCTGCATCCACATCCTGTGGTCTGTTAGTAGCCCCCATCACCATTACCTGAACATTGACATACACTTTTACTTTCTGTCACATTTTATATTATAGAAAGTGTTGTTCGTAACACTTTTAAAGAAATCCAATGACCTATGAAATCTACATGTGCGTGACGTGTGTTACCTGACTGTTTTGTGCTGTGTCTAGTCCATCCCACAGACTCATGAACTGGGCCTTCATCATAGCGGTGGCCTCATGGTCCATACTGGAACGATTCCTCAGGAATGAATCTGAGACAAGAGATAGATTTTATGTAGATATACATTTCATAATGCACACTATGAAATCAGCACAAAATCTAAATATAGTGTAGAACTACATATATAGAATCGTTAAAAGGTTTGGGGTCAGTCAGATTTTTTTGTGTTTTTGAAAGAAGACCTTTAATGCTCAACAAGTCTGCATTTATTTGATCAAAAATACAGTAAAATAAAAATAGTAATATTGTGAAATGTTTTAGAAAACTTGTCAGCATTATATTCAATTTAATGCAATTTAAAAACATTTCTTAAAAAAAAAAAAATCTTACTGACCCCAAACTGTTAAACGGTAGTGTATATAAAATATTTAATTCATATAGTATTTAAAAATATTTATAAATTACAGTTATGTAAAATTATATACAGTGCAACTATAACAAAACAACTATATTATTTTTACATTTTAAACATGAAATTAAAGCAACAACTTAGAAACTTTTTTGCAGTCATAGACTAGTTTTTCAACAATTTTGCTTTTTCAGCATCTGTAATTGAATATGCGGAACCGGCTTTAAGAGAAGAGTAACTATTTAATATAATTAACGTTTACTGACTGTTCAGCAAGTACATTATGATAAAACGCCTGAGAGACTCTGTGTGCAGCGTCCAGATTCTTCAGTTTCACAGATGATGGGTCACAGTACAGTATTATTCAAATGTCATCAGCATTGAAAATACAGTCGAAAACATTGCAGTCATTATGCAAATGTACATGTACCATGTTTTCCATAAAAACCATGAATAATAAACACCTGCATATCCATAGTGATTACAGACAAGCTTATCACTCTAGGAGTGCTAGAATTTATTTGGCACGTTAAACAAGTTGGCATTGTAATATTTATCCTATCTTTCTGGAATCTCTAAATATCTGTACATTTTTAGAGCATATTCAGTGGTTACCTATTTCATCAATGAAAATTATGCAGGGCTGAATCTTGACCGCCAATGAGAATACAGCAGCAGTCAGCTTTTGCGATTCGCCGTACCACTTGTCAGTCAAAGTGGAGGCCTGTAGATTAATAAAGCGGCATCCAGATGCTTTCGCTGTTGCTTTGGCAATTAAAGTCTTTCCACATCCCGGTGGCCCATACAATAGTACACCTGGGAATCGTAAATATAAAACAATTATGAATAATATACTTCACTTTGATATTTCGCATATACTGCTACCTGCAAGTATGATAAAAATAGGATGGAAAGCACAAACTCCAAATGCACTGACAAGGTCAGGGCCCATTCGCTTTTTCCATGACTCACCTTTGGGAGGTTGCAAGAGTTTGGAACCACAGAAGAGATGACGTTTCTGAAAAGGCAAAATGACAGTGTCTTGCAGCTCTGAGATGACCTCATCTAGCCCAGCAACATCTCTCCATGTCACCTTTCAAGAAAGGAAGAAGATATTCAATCATATAGGCCAATACTGACTTGAAGGGGGGCCGTCAGGCCAATAGACTTTAGTCAGGTTAGCCATACTGAATTTAACGCTGATGAAAACATGGCTGTGATGGAAAAGACTTACAGTCTTTACTTTGGCACACACTGTAGAAAGGTTCTGGATTATGTAATTTTTACAACTTTTATAACTGTTTTATGGAGTTTTTATCCAGAAAGGTTTTAAAATAAAGTCGTAGTTTTTGTAATTTTGGGCCAAAATGTATTTTCGATGCTTCAAAACATTCTAACTAACCCACTGATGTGACATGGACTACTTTGATGATGTCTTTATTTCCTTTCTGGACAAGGACAGTATACCGTACATACATTTTCAATGGAGGGACAGAAAGCTCTCGGACTAAATCTAAAATATCTTAAACTGTGTTCCGAAGATGAACGGAGGTCTTACGGGCTTGGAACGACATGAGGGTGAGTCATTAATGACATCATTTTCATTTTTGGGTGAACTAACCCTTTAAGCAATCGAGTCTCTTCAGAAAATATGGACTAAACTGCTTAATTAATATGGATTAGTTTTACCATCTCTTTATGAACAATTTGAAACAATAAAGTGGTAGTTTGCGTGGACTGTCAATGCAGGGACAGATATCGCTCAGATTTCACTTTAAATATCTTCATTTGTGTTTCAAAGAGGAATGAAAGTCTTACAGGTTTGGAACGACATGAGGGTGAGTCACTGATGGCATTTGTTTTTATTTTTTGGTGAACTAAACTAAACAGCCAATTATGTAAGCCCAGTGATCATGGGGGCGGGAACATGTGTGATGTAGCCATACAGACTTAATAGAGCGTCTCATTTTAGTGTTTAATGCTGGAGGAGTCTAGCCAAGAAACTCCTGAAGGACTGGTCTAGGGAGGACACAGCCTCACTCGGATGCAGCTTTCCATTTGAGAAGCACATAAGTGATCCTGAAGACCTTGATTAGCTTGTTCAGGTGTGTTTGAGCTAAACTCTGCAGTAAAGTAGATCTCGAGGAACAGAGTTGAAAACCCCTGGCCTATGGTAACAATGATTACAGGTTTGCACCTTCATGGGTGTAAACAGAGTAAAAATGTCCAATCTGTCAACACAATTGACATATATTCTAAATCAGTTTGAATAATAATACTGAATATGAACAGAGCAAAATGACAATCAATAACATAAACAAAACATGTCATTAAAGGGATAGTTCACTTTGAAATTAATTTTTGGTATGTTTTAGCTTACCTCAAGGGCATCCAAGATGTAGGTGTCTTTATTTCCGCAGTAGTTTCAATTTTGATATTTTTAGGTCAAACTGTTCTTGTCTGTCAGTCATATAATGCAGGTCTATGGTAACTTCCTCAAAGAGCATGCAGAGAGAAGTCCAAATTAAACATGATTTAATGACTCGTAAATGTAAGTACACATTGATGGCCTAAGACACGAAACGAGCGGTTTGTGTGAGAAAACGAACAGTATTTATATAGTTTTTACCTCTTGTAAACACAGCCACGTCCAAGTGATCTGAGGGCGCGGGCACTTCGGTCTTTTCCGGCAAGCGCCGGAAAGCACCGGAAGTGATCTCTTGCGCGTGTACGTCACTCATACAATTGTTTTATTTTTTTTAATTGTTTTCTTTTACGACGGTTTAAACATCCAGGATAAGCGCAAATTAGTACCATTTTAATTAGCCGTCTTACCTACAATCTCTGTTCTGTGTAAACAATGAGTGACGTATACGCGCGAGAGATCACTTCCGGCGCTTTCCGGCGCTTGCCGGAAAAGACCGAAGCGCCCGCGCCCTCAGATCACTTGGACGTGGCTTTGTTTAAAAGAGGTAAAAACGATATAAATACTGTTCGTTTTCTCACACAAACCGCTCGTTTCATGTCTTAGGCCATCAATGTGTACTTACATTTACGAGTCATTAAATCATGTTTAATTTGGACTTCTCTCTGCATGCTCTTTGAGGAAGTTACCATAGACCTGCATTATATGACTGACAGACAAGAACGGTTTGACCTAAAAAAATCAAAATTTAAACTACTGCGGAAACAAAGACACCTACATCTTGGTTGCCCTTGAGGTAAGCTAAAACATACCAAAAATTAATTTCAAAGTGAACTATCCCTTTAAGAGCATGTCCTTTCTTCAAAATCACTGATGTAATGAGATGCACACACAGTGTGATTTAATGATAGGTTTCCATTGATTACAACAGTATTGGTATTTACTTTGATGCTGCGAGGATCAACAAGATGAGTGGCGATGTTCATCTCATACTCCGTCAGACTGACTCCTTCTACGCCTATCTGCTTCATCAACTGCTCTGCCTGAGGAGAGTGCGGGAGTCAATAAATAAAAACAAATCAATTAAATATACAACATAACAATTCACAAGAAATAATGGTCAAGCCATTATCACTATTAAGAGTATTTTTGGTGAAAATAATTAAATGATTTGAGTCACTGGGATGAATCAATAATAAGCCACGATGAAATAAATCCCTAGGCACTTTGACCTACAGACTTGCATGAAATATGATCTGTAAATTAAGTTTTATATTCACTGGAACAACATTTACTGTAACACTTATAATCAAATGCAGCACACGACCAGTAGCAGGTGGTCATTTAAAGGGTAAAAAAAAAAACTTTACCCTTTTCTTGGCTTGGGATTTTTGTTTTTGTGTTGGGTCCAAAGCGTCCACCACCCATTTTATGCTGTAATATGTTGCAGCTCCAAAAATGGTCAGTCTCACCAACATCCCCACCACCTCATTCCGAGTGAGTGGGCGAAGAAGGGCGTCCCGAGGAATGTCACTCAACATCTTGGCCCGCCCCCGCTGTCAGCCCATTGGGCAAGAAGAACAAACTGGGTGTGTTGATCTAGAATAAAGCACAGGTATAAATAATGAATCAGTGTATCTGGTACATGTCATTAAACCTCTGTCGTGTTTCTTATTACTTAAGCATCAATAAGAGTTGGATTGACTATGTAACAAATTGTAGACTTCATATCTAATTGTGTGAAAGATATTTAGACTAGAATAGTATTAACATTACTAGGGTATTCATATTAATAACAGATTCAATTAATTACATATCGACGTCAGAAAATAATATTGTTATCTTAAAAATTAAATATTTTAATTCCAATGCATGAGTAAGCCATATCCTGAGAGATAAAATAGATGGTGCGATTAAGATATTATTTCAGGGACCGAAATCACGGAGACCACAGTCGAGCGTCGAATCAGTCTCATAAGATATATTAACAACATAACAGTCACAAGTATATTTTATAAAACTCACTCACATTTTACTGCATCACTGTAATCCTTGACCGTCGACTTGTGCAGCAGCACTAAACTCGCCGTCCGGAAAAGATTACTCTAAACACAGGTTCCTCTCTAAGTTAAAAAATAAATAAATAAAAAAGGTATTTATTGACTGCAAAATGGTATGAATACTATATTTCCAACAAGAAACTGACATGGAAGGCTCAACACCAAACCAAATCAAATCCAAGACAAAAACAACAACAAAATTCACCGAACTTGCTTGACATAGCCTATCAAAATATCTAAGTCCCTTAGGATGCATGAATGTGTTCTATTCAGATACAGTGTCTGCTTATTATAATATATTTAATCACTATCATAAAATGGAAGAACATATGTTATTGGCGTCCTGTACCAATCTATCCATCAGTTCCTTTACAGACCACATGAGGGCAAACTTGGCATATTTAAATAAACTAGTGCCAGAAAGAAAGACTGAACACTTTTGATTGGATCAGCCACCATAATAAGCCAGAAACATGGAAGCATGTTATATATTGAAGGTTAATTAAACTGGAAAATGGATGTTTGCTGGCATCAAGGAGTCATTATCTTAAAGAACAGGGACTGGTTTTGGCTGCAAGCCAGTTACTAAGCTAAGAATTGCAGTGTTTGATTAGTTGCCATGGAGCTCATCTTCTTGTGATGGATGTAAAATGGAAGAGATGCATTCATCTAATTTCTTCAATCTTTCAATTAGCGGAGGAAACAATGTGCACTTAAGATAGCTCAGCAAATGTGAATTCTGGTGACCCTCACACATAAGCAACATTTTGTTTTAATCTGTACATTTTTAGACATTCCTGCTAGCAGAGTGCTGCTATTGGCTGCTATTCAGAAATAACATGTTTGAAATTATTCTCTTTTTATTTTTTTATTCCAGCGTTGTCTCAGCTAACGAAGGAAGAGGGTATATTAACCCTTTGAAATGTATTTGTAAGAAAGGAACTGTATCCCCAACCCATTTTAATTTAATTAAAGTACTAAATCAAAATTGTCCAAAGTATCTGTTATAAATGATTTATGCATGCACATCATTATAATTTGTTTAATTTGTGTTCTAATCAAAATAACTTACTCTTGTACACTGTAAAAAATATTTTAGCAATTTAGTTATTTCAACTTATTTTTTTGTGTAGAGATAACTAGATTGTCCAGACAACAAGAAATTTTAAGTTTTCTTATCGAAATAAGTTAGTTAAACTAAAAAAAAAACCATGCAAAAAGATAACACAAAATAACGAGTTAAGTTTTTTTACAGTGTAGCGACATCTTTTCTCTTCTCTGATGATCTGATGACCTGTCACTCACATGACATCACAGCAATAGCAAACCAACGATCCAATCAATTCCCGATCAACAAAATCAAGTCCCGCCCTACATTTTTTATTGTTTGAGAAGCAGTTTCACTATAGCCTACTGTACATCAATAGGGAAGAAAATATCGTAACTTCCGTTTCACGTCGACTTTAAATAAAATGTAATTTATTTTCTAATGAAACAGGATATTCACTGATAAATTGTAATGAATGGTAATTTAATGTTGATTAAATTACAATCATTTTAATAAATTAAATACAAATTACAGATTAAAATACAGCTGATTCAGAAACACAGCAACTGCCACATCACATAATGATGTGTCTGGCGGTGAAGTGTACCACTAACAGTGCAACGAGACCAGCTCACTTCACAGTAACCTCTAACATCTTAGCTCGACTCCCCTCACTCCTCCGAGACTAAAAGCCTCTCCTTCCCCGACTTCAAGTCACCATTGTATTGTACGTGACTTAAAAGAATCAAGTAGTTCCTGTGGGAAATTGTTATGGTGATTGTTCCTGTCACCCCTCTCCCCTCTGTTGAAAGCAAACACAAGCTATGACAGCAGTGTACACTTTAGAGGGAGCTGGATTCCCAGAGCACCCAGTATCTAATCTTTTATTATGCTGAGAAATGAGGCCAATTTTTTTTTTCTTTTTTTTTTTTTGCCACTGTAATTAAAAAGCTAATCAAACTGCACGGTGAGAAAAGTGGTGCAGAGATGCAGATGATTCCATTTTCATTTAAAGTCAAGCAAATTAAAAAGCAGGTTTCCTCTGTCACAGAATCATGTTTATTTTTATTTGATTAAATCCATTAAATCAATTAAAGTAAGTATGTAATATTTCTCTGCTATTTAGTCTAAAACAAAAAAACAAGTCTGAAAACATGTTTGAGTCATCCAAATGTTGTTGTTTTTTTAACGAAGAGAGAGAGGGTATTCTTTATTAATAGTTTGAAATTTCAATTGAAAGTCACAGTGAAATTAAAAAGGACAGTTCTTGTCTTTTTTTTATGGAATATTGTAGTATTTATTATAAATGATTTTTCCATGCACACCTTTTTTTTTTTTAATTCACATGCCCTCATAATCTTGAATCAAAATAACTTCCCCTCCCTCTTGCAATATACTGTATCTTCTCTTCTCTGATGACATGTTTACTTGCGTGAGGTCATGGACTCATCAAATCCAAATGGACAAAATCAAGTCCAGTCCCGCCCTACATTTTTTTCCTGGCCGAAAAGCCGTTTCAAGGGTAGCCTATAAGATAAAATAAAAAAGCATAATGTATATATATTTTTTATCAAAATAATGTTTAGTCATCTGTTTTTATTTATATTTGTTTTAAAGCAGTGACCATAAGCAGTCAATATGGGCATTAGACTAAAGTACAATAAAAGTGGGAAAAGTGTTGTGCCAAATAAGAGCTGAGAAAAAAAAGAAAAGAACTGTATATGCAGACTCTATGTGTTCTTTCTGTCTGCTGCTCATTCTCTATTGCAAGTGTAAAGTAAGTTCCTGGTTGTCAGTGACAACCATGTTCACCAAACCCTTCACATGATGCAATGCTGACAGATCTCTTTCACTCTTTATACTGAGTCTCAAGCCTCAAGGTGTGACCATGGGGAGCCTTGGATGCATGTGGCTAGTTCTGTATTTGCTTATAGACAAGGAAGCAAACTCCAGATCATGGCATAAACACACCAAAATCGAATTACATTCTCAGTCAAGCTGAAAAAAGCAAATATACTGTATCTGTCAATGGCGAAGGCTGTGCAACTGATGGGACTTGAATATGGTATTAATAACAATTGGACATTGTTGGTCATTGAAATTGTGAAAGTAAGAAACAAACAAAAAAACTTGAATATGTTTGAATGCCATTTATTAGAAATTTTCTGTATGTCAGAAATGAAAATACATTTTGTGATTTGACTTACATTGGGGAAATAGCTATTTTGAGCCATTATTCTGTTCTCATGCATTCTCAGGACAATAATGTCTGTTTAAATGCATGAAATGTATACACTGAGAGAAATTGTGAGTTGCTTTGGATAAAAGTGGCTGCCAAATTTGACGGCTATCCCTGGTTTTTCTGTGGTATCACTTAAATGCTGTTTTCTGTTAGCCTGGGAAAACCCAGACAACTTCCAGCAAATTTAGATTTGCTCTGAAAGTTAGTCTGGCAAAGAGCTAATTCAAGCCCATTTCCAATCCGTCGAAATCGAGGCACCAATCAGAAACGTTGGGGCGGGCTTTACACGATGACGACAGCGCTGGGATTTTGAAGCAGATTTTGTAGCCTACATTACAAAGATGGATGCCGCCGTCGAACATCACTCGTTCGAATCAGCTATCGCGTCTGTTTTAAGCGAATTGAATGTTTCCTTTTTGTTAAAAACCGAGCAAAGAACAACACGCGGGAGATGTTTCTCCGCCGCTCTGCATACGTCATCTCCTTCATCGCTCTGATTGGTTTATCCGTGACGTCCGTTGGTGATGCCCCTCTGGAAATGATTTGTCTATGACGCTTTGCCAGACCATAACTCAGTTACAACTGAGAATGCTCTGGTTTTAACCAGGCTAGTTTACTGTGGGTGAGAGCAAAATTATGCAAAATGGCATTCAATCATGCTTTCATTCTTGATTTTTAATTGTTACATTTAATTGTCAATTGCTAAGCCACAAAGAGTTTTTCCAGTGTGATGACTTCAGAGTCACCTGCATTAATCAGTCGAAACTTGATATTCATAAGCATGGCCACTTGCTTCAACATTTTTGGTAACACTTTACTTGAAGGGGTGTGCATAAGACTAACATGACACCTTCATAATCATGACATGACACATGTTATGAATATGAAGGAAGTTTTATGCATGTTTGTGACAACTGTCATTAAGTGTCATTCGCTCAATTATGACATTTTTAATATGATATTGTTTGAGATGTCTTTGTTATGACACCTTGACATAAACCAATACATCATAACCTGTCAGTGTCTTTGTCATGACAACTTGACATTACTAAGACAACACAACCTGTCATAAACATGGCATAGCAGATTAATTATCAAACTTAAGAAACCACTTAGCTTTATGGGTTAACATTACATTAAACTGTCAGGTGGTTGGTTTTGACATTGGCTGTCATGAAGCCATTATAACTGTTTAATGACAAATTCAATTTGTACCACTGTAGTTGAGGTCACGAAAAATATTCATGACACAGTTATAATGGCCTTATGACAGCCAATGTCAAAACCAACCACATGACAGTTTAACTTAATTTAATGTCAAGTTGTCATGACAAAGACACTGACAGGTTATGATGTATTGGTTTATGTCAAGGTGTCATAACAAAGACATCTTAAACAATGTCATATTTGCATTCAAAATGTCATTATTGAGCGAAAGACACTTAATGACAGTTGTCATAAACATGCATAAACCCTACTTCATATTCATCACATATGTCATGTCATGGTTATGAAGGTGTCATGTCAGTCTTATGTACACCCCTTCAAGTAAAGTGTTACCACATTTTTTAATGCAGATATCTCATGAAAACTAATTTCTGTATGATGAAGAGATAGAATTGTCTATTAGTGCAACTGGAAATAAATTTGCAGAATTATGTTCTTGCCAGACAGATGTGCACAAAGCACACCAGTAAAGCGAGCTGCCCAATCAAGAACATAATGGTGTAGCTGATTTGACTCCTCGTGCAAGAATCCGGTAATAAACATCTTATTTCCCAGATGAGTTTTTTTAGAGACTTATGGTAATGTCGGGAGAGGGTTATCACTTTCTTTGTGAGGGACATTTGGGTTTCAAGGGAATGAAGGCCCTTTACTGAACCAATACAATTGGCTCTTTCCAGCTCCCATTCGTCAGTGTGACAGTGCTTGTCTGGTGGAAATGAATAGATAAATAGAGAGAACACATTTAGGTTGCAGATTATTCCTGGCGCATGGAGACAACTCTGACGCAAGGGAGACAGAATGTTTGTCGGACTGTCTTTTGCAATGCATCAACTTGAACGCACACAAAAAACAGGGGTTTTAAAACTTCAAACCAAGGACCCCCATAAATGATGAAACCCTTGCAAAGCACATTTCTCGTAAAAAGGCTTTATTTTTTAAAAATGAGGAAAAACTCCAGCGTTTTATATAGAAAAAATAGTATGCATGATATTATATTGTTTTTTTAAATAAATAATTTCCTTTTTTTAGTCATTGTAAAAACAAATTAAAACATTATCTGGAAAACATGTCCAGTGAATACTTTTTTTTCTACCCAATATTATAATATTAGGGAAACATTTTCATTTCAGTTTCGATTTATTTTAGCATTTTGAAGTAATTGTCTTTCCTATGGCGTTTTACAAATGCCAAACTACTTTTCAATATGCAGTATGTACATTAAAAAATATTATAAAAATGACAAAACTCTAGCCAAATTTATTTCTTACTTTAAAAATATTTTTTTAAAAATAAGAAATTCACTCTCTTTTTTTGCAGATAATACCTGTTTTTGACACTGTAAACAGTTTGCTAAGCACATCATACACAGCTATACTTGAAATAGTAAAAATTACTTCTATTTGAGTTCAGTCTGACCTTCCAAAAATACCTTTTCACGCTGTGCTGGTTTGCCTCTAGAGCTCTGACCTCCATTGTTTTATTGATTATTATATCCCCCTGTGCCACCCTCAAATCTGTTACCATAGCAACCCATAGAAATGGCGTATTCATGGCAAATATGGGATTGGTCAACATCAACATTGTACATGCTGATGAAAAATGAATCTGTTGATTATTGGTCCATACTGGCTGGTAGCCGGATTTAGTGAGTCTACTGAGGGTGAATCTGTGTTGAACTTCACATTCTCTTGTACAAGAAGCATTTAAAATGCAGGTGAGGACATGCTTTCTAAATGAAATGAATCTGCAATTAAATGAATTTGATTCCTGAAAATGTTGACCAGCTGGATTAAATTGCATACCATGCTATCATTTGTTTCATTTCTGACTGTCCTCTTCTTGGTCCAAAAAAAGTTATTTTCATTATCACATGGGATCCTTCATCTGAGCAGCATCACTCTTGGAGTGACACTTCCATCATAAATTACATTCCTAGCATTCCCTGTCGACCGCTTTCCTCCCAGAATCCACCAGGTGGCTGAACTAACAGCAATAAGTGTCTCTCTCCAGCGAACAAGCCGCCATATTGATCACTGTTCATGTTTCTTCTGAATCAATCTCCATCACCCAATGGCCATTTTCCACATCATATTTCTTTTCAATGGGAGACCGATGTTTCTGAGACTTTGAGAAGGGGGAAGGGTCTCAAACAAGGAGATTTCATCAAAGCAAAGGTCCCTAGTCCCCCCTCAAGGCACCACTGCTAATGCAACCCAACACATCACTGTCACACCTCTAGGTCTTTCGGGTGCGGAAAAGACAACACTATCTGTAATAGATTTAAAAGATGTCAAAATAACTCAGGTGCCTTCGGCAATGGTCAGTTTCATTCCTTAGAAAACTTCCCCACTCTTAGAAACTCTCAGTAGCCTACTTTCCATTAATGTTAACCAGTGTGCATTAAAGGAATAGTTCACTTAAAAATGAAAATTCTGTCATCATTTACTCACCCTCAAGTTGTTCCAAACCTGTATGAATTTATTTCTTCTGCTGAACACAAAAGAAGATATTTTGAAGAATGTCGGTAACCAAACAGTCGATGGGCCCCATTGACTTCCATAGTAGCCCATTTTTTCCCCATACTATGGAAGTCAATTTTCAGTTCATATATGCATAAGATATGATGATACTAAATTAATACTTTATTACTGTTTTAGGGAGTAACGCAATATTGTAACGCATTACTTTTAAAAGCAACTTTCCCCAACACTGCTCATAAGTGTTTGTTTTTTTTCACTAAAGAAATCTACGCTAGTCGCACTGTAATGGTGCGTTCACACCGGACGCGAATAGCGCGTCAGGCGCGAGTGATTTCAATGTTAAGTCAATGCAAAGACGCGTTACGCGCGTAAAAAATTCCTGCGGCGCGAATGAGGCGTAGAGCGCGGCGCGGTAGACGCGAATACGCCTCATTCGCGCGTCAAGTTCGCGCGAATGGCGCGAATTGAGCGTCTGGCGCGTTAAGCGCGTTACGCGCGAATGATTTAGTTAGTGCTATTTGTGCATTCACGCGTTTGATGCGAATTCGCGTCTGCCGCCCGAGTTGAAAAATCTGAACTTCTGCGTCAATTCGCGCCGCGTTAACCAATCAGGAGCCTAGCTGCTTGCTGCTGTCACGTGGTGAAGTATCTGGATGCTTCAATAAATTATTTTGTAATATATGACTGTGGTTCTAATGCACAACAAAGCAAATATTTTATCACATAAAACTTGATTTCAATATATGAGACATATTCATTTTGCATTGAATGCTATTTATTCCATATCTAGATTATATGAAATATTATTATAATGTAAAGACAACCAACATATAAGTTCGTGTCTGGACAGTGATGTGTGAGAGAGAGAGAAAAATCACAGGACAGATTAATCACTTTTGGAGGCTGGCTTCATTTATTATCAAAACAAAAATAAATGACAGATTAGGTGGATGCGGGCGAGGGTGAACCTCGCGCCGGGCTGTAGAGCGCGGGCTCGACAGGCATAGCTAGACCACTCGAGGCCGAGGGCTTATACGGCCTACGCTGTCCTCATCAGCGTCCTCACCATTAGGTCCACCAAACCTAGCTCCTGGAGCAAATTGTGAAACTCATGAAACCCTCCGGAGGGTCTGGTAGACCCGAGTACAGCGACGATGTCCCCTACGGAGCTGCTTCTGCTCTCCAGAGCATATACGAGCCGTGACTCTCTCGAATAATGCTAATGCTAATGCTCGATAAACATCTAAAAAGATGGCCGCCAACGGGTTTCGAAACTTTCGCCTCCGGATTTCGCCTCTGACGCGCGTAAATTTCGCTTCAAACTTTTGTTTTTACGCGCGTCAATTTCGCCATTGACACGCGAATTAACACAAAGTGGTCAAGCGTCAAACTAGACGCGGTAGACGCGAATTTGACGCGCTATTCGCGTCCGGTGTGAACGCACAGTAAGTCTTTGATTCGTTAAGAAAATCTGGCTCACATTCGGGAATGGGACTACACTGGTCGCTATGTAACAGTCATTCGTTCAGTAATCGGACTACACTGGTCGTGCTGGAACTAAGAAGAACCAGCTCACGTTCAGGAATGGAACTAAATTGGTTCGTTGAACTGTATATGCTTTTGATTCACTAAAAATAACTGGTTCATAAAAGCGATTCATTCAGTAACTGAGCTACACATCTTGCTATATTTTTTGGCAAGATTCGATTCAGTCAGCCATTCAGGTTTCAATCAGATACAACTGATTGCAAGTTTTTCATTCACTCAGAAGAACCGACTCAAAAAAGTCATTTGTTTAGGATTTGAACTATACGCTGATCCTGTGGTCTGTTTGATTCACTAAAAAGAACCGATTCGTAGGGAAATCAGCCTAGACTGGTAGTTATATGTCCCGCAAATAAATTCAATAGTGCTCAGAATGCACGATCAATAACTGCCAACAGAAGCAAACTTTGTTAAAATCATTCAGTTGTTGTACAGTACTTAAAAATAGAACGGGAAATTTAAGAGGGTGATTTAGCCTAAGCACTACTAATTATTGAAACAAGAGTATTTAGATAGGCCTTGATTTACTCTAATAATGAGCTTTATATTTATACAGGTGCTTTTTAGAGTCACCATAGTGGCTCTGAACTGTAAAACAGGGTTGAGTTTCTATTACTTTTCTTATCTCCAATGGCCAGTCTCTCTCCAAAGCTCTTAAATGGGTTTTTGGCCCAGAGAAAATTAATATTGACTTTCTATTGACACCAGACCATTGCTGAGGGTCTTCGGTATTACACCCAAATGCATTGTTCATTTCCCAGCGAGGCTGATTCAAATGTGTGGTCTAGCTCTTCAGAGTGTGCACCGAACCAGTTACTGAATGCAATGAAGAGAACTGTCTGTACAGCTCACCTCTAGATTATCCTATTCATTTAGATGGGCCCTTGACATTGAACACTATACTGACCATTTTAATTAAATTTTCACAGTATTAGAATCTAGGCTAATTCAAACCATTAAAAGGTCACTCAAAAGACGTAAATCACTAAGATTTATTGCACATGAATTATGTTGATATTCAACATGAAAAAATTTCTCATTCTTGACATGTTGAATGCATCTGCATGCGTTAAGTATACAGACATGTTAAATGCTTAATAATCAATTCCTGTTTTCCTCTGGTGTCATGCCTTAAATAACATACTGATGTTTGTTTTTTGCTTGCTGTTCTCATGAAGAAGAAAAAAACTGCCTTGACAGTCTCTTGTTAAGGCCCGTTCAAAAAGCACACAGTAACTGGAAAACCTTTTTGTTGTCCAATAAATAACACTGTCTCCTTTTTCCTCTTTAAAAAAATCTGTCAGAATGTTTCAAAAAAAAAAAAAAAAAAATTGCAGCATGTACTTGCCTTGTCTATAAAAATATCAATTTTCTATCCATTATGAAACACTGTGCTTGTCAGCTTGAGTCAAATGGAGCTGTCAAAGAACGATTCTTTCATCAAGCCTGCTCTGTTGAACAGCTTTAAAGCACACAATTGATGTTTGGATAAGAAGGTAGTCTTTTCATTGAAAGGTGGCCTAAAGTGACAAGTTTTAGCAAAGGTTTACAAAAGTTGGCATTTTGATAAAGCCATACATAGGTTCCACAGTTGTAAAAACCACAAACCAGATCCCCATTACATGGAGCACAATGAAAAGTAGAAAAAAATTGGCTTTATGAAGAATTGACTTTATATATTGCTGTGAGAAATGAGAGCTGGCGTTGTGGTTGTGAGTTATGTTGGACAGGATAATAGGGCCCTAAATCATGAATTCAGTGACACAATTCTGCCATATATGACAGATCTGATGTCTGAATTCATTACATAGATTTGTTACTGACCTCACAAGAACAAAATGGATTAAAATACTAAATACTATGACGTCTTGGCTTGTTATAATCATTGCAGTTTGCAACAAGCTTAAACTGTCACTCATTTTCTTTTAGACAGCATTATGCTGTTGTGCTGGCCTCCTGTTTGTTGTGTATATTTTGCATAAAATGACAATAAAATACTTATATCTTTAAAACAAAGGCACAGTGTCATATTTTTATTTTAATTTTAATGGTTCAACACATTTAGGCAAGAATATTCACTCAAAAATAGTAAAAAGTAAAAAAGTAAATTTCACAATTAATTAAAAAAACGGCAAGTAACACATTTAATTAAATGTGAAATTTGGCAGAATTACTGAAATTTGACTGTATTTTTATTTTATTTACAACTTTGAAAAATATATATTTTTTTATCTTGTTTTAGGTATAAAACCCCAAATAAACACAACTGTTGAAGTGAATACTTACTCCAGTGAACATTTCGAATGGTTTTCTTTTTAAAGCCAGTTCCTGTATTGGCACATACCTTAAAGTCCTTACTAAAATAAAATACATTGAACATTTAGAGGAAGAAAGATGCAGTTCATTTAACACACCTTGACCTTTTGTGGCAAGACAACATGCCCCGAGAACAGGCCATGTAGTCCCACTATAAGGAAAGTTGTGCACAATGCAAACCACCCAATATTCAGAGGGATTTCAGGAAAATTGTAAAATAAATGAATTCATAAAATATCAAAAAGTACAAGATAACATACATATATTAAATTAAGCATTTCTGTATTTGGAATTTTGGATTTTGAGATAGAGTCCAGTGTGACAACTTGCCCTGGTCTCCTCTATGCACTCTCAAAAGTAAAATGTTCGAATGTTGTCTGCTTATATACTTCTTTGAATCAATTCTTGGCACTATCTCTGTATCATAATGAATGTGCTCAGGGACCTGTAGGCCCATGGCAACTTTTCTGCTCTGATGCAAGACTTGCGCATACCAAGGAAATGATTTCTGCAATGTAGTTCAAAAAGATATTGTGAAGACATTTTCCGATATGAAGGAGGGACTGAATGAGCAGAAGGTCTTCTCTCCACTTTTCAATCTCTCTCTCTCTCTCTCTCTCTCTCTCTCTCTCTCTCTCTCTCTCTCTCTCTCTCTCTCTCTCTCTCTCTCTCTCTCTCTCTCTCTCTCTCTCTCTCTCTCTCTCTCTCTCTCTCTCTCTCTCTCTCTCTCTCTCTCTCTCTCTCTCTCATCAAAAGCCTCTTCCTTCCAGCTCTGACCCCTTTTCCTCTTTCTCAACCTCAGCCTCATTCTTCTTCTGTTCCTGAATTCATTTCATTGCCACCTGTGCTCGTTCCTCCTATGGACTCTTCAGCAACAGATGGCCTACGAAAAAATGTTTGAGTTCATATGGCATATAACTATTCAGCCAAATAAAATATAAGCAAATCTAATATTAATACAATCTGCATAGTGATGGGAATCAAGTAACTCTTTCTGAAGGTCACATAGATACACCAGTAGGTGGAGACAAGTGATCTTCATTCAACAACGATACGGTCAATGTTGTGTTTGTGAAAGACTCAATAACCACACCGTGTAGCTCCGTTCATGTTGCGTTTACTGCACTGACGCAAACATTACATTTGTTCACCCTTGCCGTAAATCACTGCCGTAAGCCTTAAAGGCACCGTAACCTGTCACTCGCAGTGCATAACAATACCGAGTCCAATCGGAAACAATACTGAACGTTTTCAGACATAACATTTTCTCCCCCCCCCCTGGAAACTAAAACATAACCTTCAGCCCCCATTTCCCAGTGTCACAATCACCCTGTCACATAGTCCCCATGCCAGACGGGCGGGACCCTCATTCTCTGAGGGCGTGCTGGCCGTGAAGCTGCGTCGGGCGGTGCTGGTGGATTACCCCCCAATCGGTTAGCTCTTGGCCTGGGCTGCCAACCTAGAGCCACTGCTGGGGACGGAGGTGATACAGGTGCTGTGGGGGCTGCAACTCTGTGCAGGCGGTTTGAGTGCCAACGAGTCCCATTCTCCAGTCTGTAAGTGGCAGGACCCAACTGCTTAGTCACCCGCAGGGGCTCTGACCAGTATGACTGCAGCTTATTTTGGCGGTGGAGGTGTTTGATCCTGACCCAAACCCCTGCAGAAAGTGAGGGGTTTTGCACTCTGTGCGAGACATCAAACCTCGCTTTCATCCGAGCCTGCGAACCTTTCACCTGAGCTCTGGCTTTCTGAAGCCCTGGGCTTCCACGTGTAGGAGCTGGCTCAGCTCTCAAACAGTCCAGTGGTTGCTTTAGTTCGCGCCCAATCATGAGCAATGCAGGTGACACTCCAGTGGTGGAATGTTTGGATGCCCGGATGGTCAGGAGAGTTTGGTCGAGTGCGTTGCTGAAGGTTTTCCCTTCCTCCAGACAAGCTCGGATTCCATTTTTAAGAGTTTTATTCAATCTTTCCACCCCCCCCCATTACTCTCCGGGTGATACACTGCCGTCCTGATGTGCTTGATGGACCGTATCGTTAGAAACTCAGTGAACTCTGCCGACGCAAATTGGGGCCCGTTATCCGTTGTGACAACACTGGGGAGGCCCCAGCGCCCAAACAGGTTGTCCAGGCGGTCGATGATGGAGTGTGCAGTGATGGAGCTCAGCTGGAAAACCTCTGGCCATTTTGAATGAAGATCGTGCACAACCAGCAGGTAGCGAGCGTGAGCAGGTGCCCCGTGAAGTTCTCCACAGAGGTCGACCTGAATATGTTCCCAGGGCGAAGACGGCCAAGGGGTCGGGGTGAGAGGGGCTGTGGCAGGCTGACCAGTTTTCCCACTCAGGAGGCAGCAGGCGCAGTTACGTACCAGATCCTCAACATCAGAGTCTATGTGGGGCCACCACACTGTGTCACGGCAGCGCTGCTTCACCTTGACCACCCCCAGGTGCCCCTCATGCGCCATGTTTAGTACTCTGGACCTGAGAATCTCCGGAACGACCGCACGGTGGCCACGGGCCAGACACACTGCCCCCCAGCAGGAGAGCTCGTTGCGGAAGCGGTAATAGGGAAGCAGCCTGTCGTCCACTTTGGCCAGCCAGCCGTCCTGGACGTAGTTACGGAGAGTTGTGAGGGCCTCGTCTGTAGCTGAGGCCTGCTGCAGCTCCGCCAGAGTGACTACTGAACTGAGGGGGCCGTGCAGGATGTGGACCCAGTCTTCGTCGCTCTCTGCGTCTGGTGTCCCCTCGCCCGTCTCCTTTGTCACAGACACAGCTCTAGACAGGAGGTCGGCAACCGTGTTGGCCCGCCCAGGCATAAACTCCAGACTGAAGTTATACTGGTTCAGCCTGTCAGCCCACCGCAGCAGTCTCATGGGCCTGTGCCCCGAGCCTTTAGTTGCCAGCAGTGCCGTCAGCGCTTGGTGGTCTGTGCGGATGGTGAAAGGCCTCCCGTATAGGTAAACATGCCAGCGTTCGCACGCCCACAGGCACAAGCGTCGCAGGTGACCATAGTGGGCGCGGTCAGGCTAAAATGGGACAGTGTGGGTGGGGACGTGAGCTGCCGTTTGATGATGCACACGGCTTCGTGGCAGGCCGGGGTCCAGTCCCACGGAACATCCTTCCTGAGAAGCTGGCGGAGGGGGGCCGTTGAGTCAGAGTAGTGTGGCATGAATCTGAGGTAGTAAGCGGCCATCCCCAGGAAGGAAGACAGCTGGGATGGTGAATGCGGGTCTGGCAGGGACAGAATGGCCTCAGTGTGGGACATTATTGGGGCGATGCCCTCCTTCGAGAGCCTGAAGCCCAGGAACTCGACCTCCTCAACCCCGAACATGCATTTCTCAGAGTTCAGTGTGACCCCATGCTGTTCGAAACGCTGAAAGACCTGCTCCAGGCGATCGTCATGCAGTGCGGTGGAGGGCGCATGCACCACCACGTCATCCAGGTAGATGGAGACACCCTGGATACCAGCCAATATGAGTGACATTATCTTCTGAAAACAGCTCGGGGCTGATGAAAGTCCAAATGCCATACGTTTAAACCGGAAAGCCCCCATGTGCGTGACAAACGCCGTAAGATCCATGCTGGCCGGTGCCAGAGGGACCTGGAGGTAGCCGTTTCGTAAGTCCATCTTACTGAAAACAGTGGAGCCGTGGAAATGGCTAGTGAGCTCCTCAGCCGTAGGTAGGGGATACTTATCAGGGATGATGGCTTTGTTGACATCTGTGAGGTCGACACAGAGCCGCAGTCCGCCCCCCCTTTTCTTGGCTATCACCAGGTTAGACACCCACGGCGAGGCGTCGACAGGCTCTATGACGTCCGCCTCCACAAGGCGATGCAGTTCGGCCTCCACCGCGTCACGGAGGGCCAGGGGAATGCGCCGTAGGGGCTGGATAACAGGGCGGACTGACGGGTTTACAGTGGGCTGGTGTACAAAACCAGTCATGCGGCCCAGCCCGTTGAACAGTTGTGGGTAGCGGTCAGGCCAGGAGATGGCAACTTGCAGGACATGCAGGCCCCTAGCATCACTCACACTAAAACCCAGGGCAAGGAACAAGTCTAGGCCCATAATGTTAGCTCCCTTCCGGGTGATGCAGAACTTGGTGGCAGGCGCACATTGTTGATCATACCTGACGGGCAGGCGGGCCACACCCAGAGTGGAGATGGGAGAATGGCCGTAGCCTAACAGGGGTTTAGCCGCTGCTTCCAGAGGCACGCGACTGAAAAAGCGATCATATGTGCATTTGTTTAGAATTGACACTTTCGCCCCTGTGTCCACGAGGAGTGGAATGAGAGCTGTGCCCACACGGCATGTGCAGAGCTTGAACGAAGGCTGTGAGGTCTGTACAGTGTTTATGGGGACAGCCGCAGTATCATGGCAAGCAGGGGAAGAGCGACAGCAGCGTGCAAAATGGTTCAACTTGTTGCAGTTACGACAACGTTTCCCCTGGGCAGGGCATGACTGATCTCTGGTTGCATGTTTAGGGGAGCCACAGTTGCTACAGCTCTTGTGCCCACTCTCCCTGGGCCCCCTGTCCACTCTCTGTACATCCAAACGGTCACTCACCCAGTCAGCCGCATCTGCAGTCTCTGTGTGCTGAACTGATGGAGGTGATGATGTCACAGGCTCGTGCGCAGCGCGGCCGAACTTGCGCGCCTCCATTAGGGCCGTTTCCAACTGTTTTCCGATTACTAAAGCATCCGCTAGTGTCGTGGAGTCTGGCTCTAGTAAAAGTCTCTCCCTCAGTTGGTTACATGACGTTTTCTCTATTAACTGGTCAACTATAAGTCCATCCTCCAAAGCCCCAAAATCACAAAGTCTAGCCAGCTCACGTAATGCTGATACATAGTGGACAACGGTCTCACCCGGCTTTTGCGTTCTCTGACGGAACTCAAAACGGTGCATCCGCCGGCTTCTTCCGGAGCTGAAGTGGGCCTTCAAGGCGGTCGTGGCTGTGACGTACTTATCATCCGATAAGGTGAGCGTGGCGAAGATTCGCTGTCCCTCCTGCCCGAGACAATGGCGCAGGAGCGCGCACTTCCTCGCCTCCGCTAGGTCCGAGTGTCCCAAAGCTAGCAGATAATCCTCAAACGACGTCAGCCAGCGATCCCAAGGAACAGCTGGATCACCGGGAACAGGTAGGAAAGGTGGCGGTGGTGGTAAGACGAGTTCAGACATCCTCGTTCGCCAAATGTTGTGTTTGTGAAAGACTCAATAACCACACCGTGTAGCTCCGTTCATGTTGCGTTTACTGCACTGACGCAAACATTACATTTGTTCACCCTTGCCGTAAATCACTGCCGTAAGCCTTAAAGGCACCGTAACCTGTCACTCGCAGTGCATAACAATACCGAGTCCAATCGGAAACAATACTGAACGTTTTCAGACATAACAGTCAACAACACTGATCCATCCAGACACTATACAAGTGTATGGCTGCATCCAGAACCGCATGCTGTCTTGAGTAGGTATTTGTTTTGAATAGGTTCTTACTTTACGAGTGATAATATGTTCTATGAATGTGTAATGAATGTAAACCAGACAGACGTATATCCGCCATATTGTCTTTATCATGTAACCCATCAGTGTCAGTTGCGTCGCTTCACTGCCAGTCACAAACCCTCTCCTGTGGCCTCATGGTAAAATATCCATCATACGCACACCTCAGAATCTCGCCGAAAATAGTGGTAAATCTGGGTACTTTTTGTCTACTCTTTTATCAATCGCATTTGCAATCGTTCTTGAAAAATGTTGCACTGAATGTTGTTACCAACGATGGATGGAAACAATATAAGAGGGAGAGGAGGAAGAGTGTGTGTATAAGAGTTAGAGGAAGAAGAGGATGAGTTAGAGGAGGTGAACAAGGAGGAAGAGGATGAGGACGAGAAAAAGCAGGTGTGGATGTCAAAGCTGGATCTGGCTTTAGGGTTTTTCCCTTTGCCTGCAGAGATGACATTATCTGTGATGTGAATAAAGTCCTCCGGCCGGACTCAACATGAAGACATGATGCAGAAGCAGAATAAATCTCTCTCACTGACCTTGATTTTGCAGTTGCACAACTCTTCTGATTGTACTTCATTTAGAGTTTTTTTTACTGTAACCTTATGTCTTTTGCAGTTGGGTCACTTTTATTTTCACAGTATGCAAGAGCTGAATACAGACATTCGATAGGCCTACTAGACAATATTAAGTAAAATATACTAGGCCTACTATACAATATTCAGTGCATACAGTACAATGTATTCACCTTACTACTGTAAGTTGTCATTACTATACTTTTTTCATAATTGCAAAATTTGTTTACTTTAAGGTTTTGAGAAAGTGAGTCATGGTTTCAAGAAATGTGTTTTAGCAATGCAGAAAAACTGTATTAGTCAAGTCACCTCTATTTATACAGCGCTTCATACAATACAGATTGTTTCAAAGCAGCTTCACAGTGATAACTGGAAAATGATTCTATAATGCAAACATTTCATTTCGACTGTACCACCAGCTCTAAAAGAAAATTGAGTCATTGTTCAGCTTAAGTCAGTGTTGATTCAGTTACATTGTAAAGATCATCAATTATTAAAGAGCAGATAACTCTGAACGAATTTTCTAATAACGTTACTGGAAGAAAGGTTGTTCATAACTTTGAGCGAACCTTATCCAAAGTTCTGATAATGTCTGTTTGCTGGGTTATAGGCTGCACTGTGCAGCTGTGGTTTACAACTTTTAACCGTATATAATTTTACAGCGATAAACCGTATTTCATTATCTGATATAATGTTAACATACTGACCTTTTGACGTATTAATATCTGTTTTTTTCCATTGTAATACACTGACAGCCAACAATCACAGCAGTGATGAGAGTCAAATGGTCAACCAAAGCTCATCATAAGCAGCTCTACCACAAGAAAGATAATACTAATATACAGAAGCTGCACAGTGTCATTCACACAAACATTAAACACCATCATGGTAACATGTTGAAATTTAAAAAATGCAATAAGCATTAATTTAACAACATTAAATGTAACATAAAACCCTAATGTACATAACTGATTAGAAAAAAAACTAAGAAAATTATGAAGAAACAGTGATTTAAAAACAAAATACATCAAATGTGAAGTGTCACGCAGGGAATTGTGGGAATGTCAATTTACATTTTTTCACTGTAAATTATACAATGACTTGTTCTTTTTCACTTCCAAAAACTGTTTAACGGTATTTTACAGTAAAATTTAATTAAATGTACCATTATATATATCACAGTTATTTACCGTATATAATAAGGAAACTTTCTGTTAACCAATTAACAGTTTTTCACTGTAGCATTTTTACAGTGTTTTACCGTTAAAATCACGATCATTTTTTACATTGTGTGCAATTATTTTCACACAAATCTGTTACTGTAATTGAATCTATTTCAGATAAATCTGCCTACTGCGCGTGAAAACAAAATAACTCTGACTGACTGTTGATTGTGTGGCTACATAAAACTGCATTATTCATTTCGTCTTCGCATCTACTCTTCTTTTAGGACCATCTTATATCCTCCTTCCTGCATGTATACATTTATTTTATTTTTTTAGAAAAGAATGAGGTTTAGTTACCCATACAATGTTCTTTCCCACAAGATGCAACCACAAACTGGCCTGTCCCCATTCAACACTTTGGTTCAGTGGGAGAATATCAGTATCAGACTGATGAATAATACATCCTGATTGCTGTCACATTTATGGGCTATG
Organism: Rhinichthys klamathensis goyatoka; assembly: GCF_029890125.1. Lineage (NCBI taxonomy): Eukaryota > Metazoa > Chordata > Actinopteri > Cypriniformes > Leuciscidae > Rhinichthys > Rhinichthys klamathensis. The sequence continues at coordinate 3,206,212 of NW_026606735.1, read as the reverse complement.
ATACACTACAAACACAGGGTTCATGGTGAGGGTAAGCAAGTTGTGCACCGCAATGAACATAAATTGTCCTGCTTCTTCGGCTATCACGGACTATGATGCTATAGAAGCTATTTGATTTAGAACATCATTTCGTGAGAAGGCCTAAAACATGTAAGGTCTGATTTTATAGTAAAAAAGTACCATCCAAACCAACAAATAATAAATAAAAGCATAAAATATATTTAAATGACAATGACAAAATGAAAAAGATACTGTATATCAAAAGTTTTCAAAGACCAGCATGCTATTATATAATCAGAAAATATTCCATGTTTAATGTACAGCTTAGAGCAGAGTTTTAGACCAATGACGCAAATTAGGATTCCTGTTTTTAACCATTGTTTTTGAGCAGTGTATAATATGTGTACAACAGTGAATCATTAAACAAACAGTTTAGTTTCTCTCCAGTCCAGACTATCAAGGTCACTTTGCACAGAAATTGGATGAAGGCATGCCGGGTGGGAAGTCAATGTTTTGTTTGTTTGGTTTGACTGTGAAAAGAACTAGAGGTTCAGTTCACTTGATGAAGATTTGGGAATTGATATTGTTCTGAAACAACCAGAGGCATCCTTTAGCTCGTTCCTCAAATGGAAGCTGGTGTTCTTAGCCTCAGTTTTCACCACCACCACCACCAAAAAAAAAAAAAAAAAAAAAAACAGTATCAAATTTCATCTTTAGTATGCAGTAAAAGTACTAGTGCCTCAAAATGCCCACTCATGCTGACTTGCATAAACAAAATGCCATGTTTAGTACAGTAAAATGCACTTAATGAGTTGAAGAAATGCAAAGTAGTACAGTTAGAATGATGCAGGAAAGATTAATGAGCATACTCTGGCGTATCACTTAAAAAGTTGTTGTAGTACAAAATGATTTGACAAGAGGTAATTGATTACAAGAGTCTGGCATCAGGTACGGAATATAGCTTTTATCTCTGAATGCAAATTGCGTGATTATGATTAATGGGCTCTGGCTGTGAGAGTTTTGACTTTTGCTTATTCTGCATCTGGGGGAAAGCATGAAGTTGATGCTGCATTTGGAAACAGAGTGAGATAGAAAAACACAACACTGCCTTTGTGTCATTCAGCCATTGGCGAGTCTGTCACCGGATTGCTGTTAAATTCTGCTTTTCAGACAGTAGGGTACAACAAAGGCCGATTTAATAAAAATGCCATCAGCATGACCGGAAAGGTTTAAAAGCTGAATAAATAAGTGAAATCCACTTTCAATATGAAGAAAAGCCATGATGAAAGGTTATTTCACGAGATTAGAATGGAGTTGAGAGAAGGGCTATCATTTCTAGCCAATTCCCCTATACAGCACCTATGTTGGGCCAGCAGATCACCAGAACTTTTGTATAGGAGACAGCAAATGTGAGGTGAAATCGAATAGATTAAAGTTTAGAGCCACACTTATTATTATATCTGTGAAGCAAACCCCTGAAGACAGTTCAGAGAGATTCTGATGTTCACTCAAAGCTGTTATTCTAACTGAGGAAATATGACCTTATAAAGCTGGAGGGAGGGACACTTTATCCGTGTCATCAATCAAACTCAGAAAACAATTTAATGCCTGTCAATAGAGAATGTTGTATTGCGTTCAGCACAGACGCCTCCAGAAGACATGACTAGTCAAGCACACGACTGACGCTTTCTCCAAATAACCTTTTTAAGATCAAAACGATTTTCATTTTGCTGTCACCCAGATACATTTAACATTTTGTTGAGAGTGAGTTTTTAAATTATCTTTCTATTTGGGGTCCCAGGGATCCTAATAACATATGAATGTTAAACTTTGATTTATTATTAATTGTGGTCATGATTTAGATTAGGGTCCAATTTTCACTATTAACTACGACTTTTACCTCAATAAACTACTAATTATTGCTTATTGATAGTTGTTAAGATTAGGTATGGGGTAGAATATGGTCATGCAGAATAAGGCATTAATATGTGCTTTGTAAGTTCTAATAAACAGCCAAGATAATATGCATGATAATAAGCAACTAGTTAATAGTGAGAATTGGACCCTAAACTAAAGTGTTACCATTGTAATTAAAAAAACATAATTAACCAATTATTTTCCCTCCAAATTCCTTTAATATGTTGATTTATTCAAATCCGAGAATATGTTTTGTATCACAAAGTAGACATGCACTTTCCATACATTTAATTTTTAATCAGATTGCAGATGTTGTTCTCTTTGGATTCATATTCACGTATGTGTGTACAAGCATAGAAAAGCATTGAAAATGTGAAACTGCATTGCATTTAATCATGCATATCTAAAGTCCCCAAAGAGTTAATTTACACTAAGTTTTCTTATAAGTTTCAACCTGATAATTTAGTGCTAACATGATGCCAGACGTTGTGCAGTACTGCACCTAAATTATATTTCTATGCATAATTGCTTTTCCAAAAAGAAAAGACTGCAGGAGACTAACTTGTTTGACAAATGGTTTTCAGAAGATATTCAGGTTTTTGTTGAAAAGTCAATCTTGTGTGATAGAAGAGAGCCCAAAACTTTTCTCTATATTGATGTACTCTAAGAACAAATGTGCCTTGATCTTTAGAGACAAGAGGGCTTCTCTTGAAATGAATCGTAAGGAATGAATTTGCAGCGCTTTCCATGGCAAAAAAAAAAAGCCTTACCATCAAAGGTTCTCTTATGAATGCAAACTGGCTCTATTGAGGACAGAGGGATTGTACTGCTATTCTGCACTATTGGCCTTGTTAAAGAGCATACGAATAATTTCAGCTTGTTACTCCTGTGAATGCAGCTTTCTTTCTTTCTTTCTTTCTTTCTTTCTTTCTTTCTTTCTTTCTTTCTTTCTTTCTTTCTTTCTTTCTTTCTTTCTTTCTTTCTTTCTTTCTTTCTTTCTTTCTTTCTTTCTTTCTTTCTTTCTTTCTTATAACTTATCATCAACATTGCACTCTCTATTTTCAGTACACCAGTTTTTTTAACAAAAAATGTAACCCAATTTTCAGCTAACTCATTTGCTCAGATTCAACTAAAGCTATTTCTGGTAATCCAGTAGACCGTGACTGATTTTATTGCGTATTCTCTGTGAGTGCTTGACTATTTCTTGCCATATTAGCAAAAAATGAATTTGCACACATTATAGCCTGAAGTCTTTCTTGTGTTGAACCTCTTTTTATATTGATGATAATCTTCTTCTCCAAGAAGCCTGGAAATGGTGATTAAATGTTGATTTTCCATCAGTGGAGCGGCGGATGAAATTTTACATCCCCGTATCCCTGAAATCAGCTGAGGACTGATAAAACGAGCCATCTCAATGCAATATCCTCAATGTTTTAGGGGTGATATGGTCTGCTTTCTGTGTAATAAATTATCTTATTGCTTTTTAACTAAATGGCAAAATAAGAATTAGCAATTTCGCTTTAAGCCACATCTTTGTAATGAAGTTCTCTACTATCTCAACATATTTATGTTCTTCACTTCCTGGTGGAGAATTACACACAGGCTGCTTTTAAGTCCATGGGTGCTTCTCAATACTCAAATTGATGCTTCCTCGTGTCCTCGCTGCTACGTCCTCAAGCCCGTGACCAGGAAACCAATCAAACTCAGCCATCTTAAAGGAAATCTCAATTCTCTAATTGCACTGTGAGGCGGCGAGGAATGGGGAGCGAGGAAGCTTCCTGAGGAGTCATGAGCGAGGATGCATGGGTGTATCCTTCCCAAACATCCTACTGTGGAGCTAAGAAGCGGGGAAAGGAAGCGAGGGAAGAAAACGAGGATGTACAAATAAGAAATGAGAAGCACCCCAGTTTTTATGCCCTTCCCTCGCTACCTTTTCTCCTTCTTGTTCACTTGGATGTACATCATTGCATATATGTTGCATGAGAGCCCACAGCTGGTGGAACCCTTGCAATGTGTTTAATGGAACACCCTAAGCCCTTGATCACTTGGAATCCACAATGGTGCTTACTTGTTATTAAAAAAATGTTTCCTTAATAATTTGTTTTACTCACCATTCTATAGGCCTGTATGTATGCTTGGGCTGTTGGAAAAAATATAAAAAGTGTAAAAACAGTCAGCTTAAGGTAGCTACAAGTACTATGCGGTTAAATGTTAAAATAACTCCAATATCATACACTAGAGTTGTGAGGGGTGGGGGTAAATTAAGAGAGATCTGCTGTGACGTCACAATCATGTTGCATGGTGATCTGCCTGAAGTGTATATATTGAGTAGACTCGCTCCCTCTGTCAAAATCAAGGGGTCGAGGGTCTGTCCAACACTACACTTCCCTTGCCCACTTGACGAAGTTTAACATACTTCAAAATGGAGGAGGGGATTCCTCCAAGAGGAAGTGCCTAGGGAAGTTCAGGAGTGTGTGTGTCTCAATGTCTAATCTCTATTCTTGCACACAAACAGATATTTTTTTGTTTAAAGCCAGTTTGCATGTTATAGAGCAAATTAACAACAATTAATTTTGTTTAAACAAAGAAAAAAACCAACAACCGGTACCAGAATGGCCAATTTGCTTGTGAAAATATCAGAATTGTTCATGAAAAATCATGATCGTTGCATCACTAATAATAAGCAATGCGATATTCCATGAAAATAAAAAAAAAGAATTGCCAATTTTAGTTCATGGTGACTTCAAGCTGCAGTTTTGAAAACAGCTGAGTTACTACTGTTACTGTACTGAAAATGTATTTTAGTGAGGTCACAAAGATGCTTGAAAACGATGCATTCTTCCCCTTTGCAGTATCCGCTCCGAGTACTTTACATTCATTCATATCGTTTGACTTCCTCCCTGTCAATAATACATTACATTTATCCAGTCTTTATTAAAGCCAAATTGTCCTCAACAATTTCATACTTTTGTTTATGAGTCTATCATTGAGTGAGTGCTAGGTCATTTCTGACTCCATCACAAAACACACTTCATTCCGCCACTGATGTCAGGGAAGATGGAGCACTCTGCTGCAGTGTATCATCGCAGGGCTGGACGCTGCCCAATAAGAGGACGCCAACTCTGACAATTCAATTAAATCATCCAGCGCCCATACCGTGGCCAGCTGACCTGCTTGTCCGCACTGAAGCTGCAACAAAATGATGGTGTCATTTGCCTGAGTGTTAGAGAGTTAAAATCCATTTAGGCAGCTCGAACAGCTATTCATCAGACTAACTAGAACTGTACTAATGGAAGGCAGTGAGCTGAGAAGAAATCCATATGTACAATGAAATAAGACGTATTGTATGATGTACTCATTTAATTTTATTTGAAAGAACGGAGTGTTCTTTTTGGAACCGCATATTTCCGTGGCACTTGAGCGTGTGCAGTACAGCTTAATTGTGAAATGAAGTAATTTCCTGCTAATTGTCCTAGGCAGAGAGGGACTTGCCTCAAGTGCTAAATTACCAGTGTATTTCTGACTTCATTATCAAATTGTTCTTCTGTTGCTAGAGGCAGAATGACGATGCCTCTGCGCTTTTTTTGTATGCTTTGTATGCGCTCACCATTGTAAAAGTCATGTGTTGAAATTCCATGTTAGTTTTGCAACAACAAATAGTTTCAGATACATTCTTAAATAGCTATTAATGTGTGTTTGTTACATGAGCTGTTCATCAAATTATAATTATTATGTGTGATTGCCATTTCAATATTGTGATTGTGTTCTTGTCTGTGTACAAAAGTTTTCGCACAAAATTTTCTGACTGTTGTGGCGATTTCTCTGTGACTTTTTCTGCAGGTTACATATTTACCAGTAGGTGGTGGCATGTGATTGCCTTTGTGAGTCACTGAATCATTCCTTCAAATGATTTGTTCAAAACGCTGTTTCTTTCAGGAAATAAGTAACTTGCTTTATGAGTGAGTCATTTATTCAAATGAGAGCCCAGTGCTTCAGCTATCCAGCTCTGAGGAGTTGGATGTGCTCAGTATCAATGCAGGAGAGGTTGAGGATTCGCCACCTCACTCTCCTGCCTAAAAGTAGCTGGTGGAGGTTATAACTCATGCCGTGGTTAAGTTAAACATCATTTGGCTGGCCAAGAGGCAGTATGTCTGTTCCAATAGCAAACTGGAAATACGTTTCCTGCCAATAAAATCTCAACCTTCACATCGGTACTGCCATTTTTTCCCGATCTCCATACTGAGGTGTCGAGATCGTGGATGAAACCCTCTTCAGCCCGGCTTTACAGTCCCCAAGTAATGAATTGTTATAATTTAAGGGGACTGAAAGAGCTGGTATGGGGCCTAAAGTGGAACAGATACTTGCCAGCTATCTGTCTCCTAATACGGCATCGTCCCTTGAGGCCCCGACATTACAGAACAATGTTGGTTTTGGTGGGTAAGACTTATACGGCAGCAGGTCAGGCCGGTGTGTGTCTGCATACTATGTCACTGCTGACATGCTTTGAGATCTAGATGAAGGAGAGGGGGTTTCGAGAATTGCACTGGGCCGCAGATTTGTCTCTCTGGGCCGCCAAGGAGACAGCCACAACCATTGCCGTTCTATGGCAGCCCTGGTGGCTATACGGAGAGATATTTCTGGCACAATTTATCTGGATTAAAGGAAAAAGATAAATCCTTTTTGTTGGATGCTCCACTATCGCCTTCTGCCCTCTTTGGCGACTCCAAAAATACTGTCGTCGAGAGATTTCAGGTGACTAAAAAGCAAGCGGCAGCATTTCAATGCTACCTCGCTCGCCGAACTCAGGTCTCTGGGGCTTCTGGGCGGGGGCAGCCCAGCCGTCAGCCAGCTCGTACAGGGCGCAGTAAAAAGAGAGCGTTGCATCCTGAGCCCCCCACATTAAGAACGGGGGTCGGGCCGGCTCTCTCAGCTGGATCTGAGGACTGCCATTCTCGCGAAGAGGGCTTCGGCAAAGAGGTTCTCAGAGGGCAGATGCCTCTGGGAGGGAAGGGTCCACACCTCATTATACGGTGCCTGTTTATCCTCTGTGTCCTCAGGGGACTGTTCTGCCAACCCCACCACCCTTGATGTTTCAGGCACCCTTGAAAAAAAATGTGCACAACATTTTCTGACTGTTGTGGCGATTTCTCTGTGACTTTTTCTGCAGGTTACATATTTACCAGTAGGTGGTGGCATGTGATTGCCTTTGTGAGTCACTGAATCATTCCTTCAAATGATTTGTTCAAAACGCTGTTTCTTTCAGGAAATAAGTAACTTGCTTTATGAGTGAGTCATTTATTCAAATGAGAGCCCAGTGCTTCAGCTATCCAGCTCTGAGGAGTTTCCAGTGAATTCATGTCTCAGTGTCCGCCCAGGTTCGTAGCGGCACTGGGAGACCCACACCCTCAGAGGAGGTTACTAGAGGATCCAGTCTGGTTGTTCCCTGCCGGTTATCCGCTTTAGAGCGGCGAGTTGACTTCTCACATAACATCAGAGGCCAGTCTCAAGAGCCTTAATAAACCACCTGGCAGCTTGGAAACTTCTGCCAAATGTGTCTCAAGGGGCCCTGCACACTGTAGAAAGAGGCTACAGAATCCAATTTGGTTCTCGCCCGTTTCGATTCAATGCTTCCCACTGTGGTCGACCCCGAGCAGGCTCTGATAATGAAAAAAGAAGAAGTGACTCTCTTGGACAAAGACACCTGAGAGAGAGCTCAGGTTCTACAGCCCATATTTCCAAAGAAGGTTGGGAGTTGCGTCCAATATTTTTGCATTATTGCGTGCATTTAAATGGATTGATCAAAGATTTAAAGTTCAAGATGTTGACATTGAAACAAATTGTGGCTCAAATCAGATCAGAGAATTGGTTTGTCACGATAGAACTCAAGAGCGCATACTTCCATTTATCCATCCTTCCACAACACAGGAGAATGAGGTTTTCTTTCATGAAGTTTGCTTTCGGGGGCGAACCCCAGCTCTGGCTCCAATGCAAGTCCAGGGCATTCACGTATTAAATTATATCGACGATTGGTTGATATTAGCTCAATCAGAGCAGATGGCAGTTCGGCATTGAGATATGGAAGTATGGAAGTGTTGGGTTTGAGGCTGAAAGCAAAGAAGAGTGTGCTTTCTCCAGCACAGAGGACCATTTTTCTGGGCGTGGTGTAGTATTTGACGACGATGCAGGTACGTCTGTCTTTTGCTCATATTGTTTGCAATCCTTACAGCCGTAAACTCGATCCAGCGTCCAACATGATACCTTTTGGTCTTTTGTACATGTGACCTCTGCAGTCGGTGGTCAAGACCAAGGGGTTTTCCCTGAGCGGGAATCCGTTTTGCATGATTAAGGTCACACACAGGTGTCTTTGTACCTTGGTGATGTAGAAAGTCCCTTGATTCTTGTCCCAAGGCCCCATGCTGGGAGCTCCTTGTCGTCGCATGACACTTACAACAGACGCATCTCTCATGGGCTGGGGAGTGATCATGAGTGGTCACTTAGCACAGGGTCTGTGGAGGGACCACCATCTTTCGTGCCACATAAACTGCCTGGAGATGAAATCTGTTTTTTTTAGGTCTGAAACACTTCCTCACAGACCTACAAGGCCCATCTCGTGCTTGTCCGCACAGAGAACACATCGTATATAAATCACCAGGAGGGTCTGTCGTCATGCCCACTTTACAAACTAGCGCACCAGATCAGTATCATGGCTCAGGGAAAGCTGCTCTCCCTGAGAGCAGTCTACATCCCTGGGCACCAAAACCTGGGGCAGACATCCTGTCAAGGCAGGGGCTGAGGCACAGGGGGTGGAGGCTCCTGAAGAAATGACACACTGTCCTTTCAAGAAATGACACACTGTCCGCTATGGTTCTCCCTCATTCATTCAGCTCCGCTTTGATTGCAGACGTGGCCAAGTTCTGGAGAGGGTTCATCGGTACAGGGCTTGTCTGTTGCTAGCAGCCCTGTTCTGGCTGGCCCGAGTTTGGTTTTTGGACCTTATGTCCCTCCTTCCTTGGGAGATTTCAATCAGGCGGGACCTACTGTCTCAGGTGGGGGGCTTAGTATTTCACTCCCACCCAGAGTTGTTAAAGCTGTGGGTTTGGCCTCTGAGGGGGGAACTTTATACCCTGAAGTGGAGAGTATTCACTCGCGGTGCGAGAATCGTCAGCTGGACTCAGCAAACTGCCTGGTTGGTACAGTGCTAGAGTTCCTGAACGGAACTTATCCCCCTCTACTTTAAAGGTTTACGTGGCGGCCATAGCGGCTTACCACACACCTTTGGGTGGTGAGTCTTTGGGGAGGAATCCATTGATGACACGTTTCCTCTGTGGTGCTGCAGTCTGCAGTCAGCACAAGTGTATCGGCCTGGGATCTGGCCGTTGTAATGGAAGGTCTCTCTTTGGCTCCCTTGTTCTCTTCTCAGGGAACAATGGTTACAGCCGTGTCTAATTTTTTTTCAAAAATGAAGCACCAGCTACTGTGTGTGTGCTCTGAAAAGTACATTTTGCTGTAGTTTTTATTTTTTACTTTTTTCTAGTTAAAATGAATAACCAAACTTAAAAAAAAATGTTTATAATATTTGCTAATTTACTTGAATCTACTTGAATGAGGAAAAAACTAAATCTCCAAAAAATAGTTTTGATTACAGTTCTCTAACATATTTCAAACAAGGAATAAATCAAATTAGACAACAAAGTTATCACATTTTGCTTCTTTAGCTTAACTCAATGGCAATTGGTTCTTTTAACTGGAAAGGTTGGACTTTTATTCTTTCTACTGGCATTTTGAACTGTATTATTAATTTCATATATTGAACACATAGATTTAGATAACAGTTAACTGCTTGCATTTTAAGCATTTATTTCTGACTTTTAGACAAGACTTTCTGCCAGTATGCATATCAAACACTGTCCAATATATATATATATATATATATCTTCTGTAGAGGGACCTCAAATGTACTTTCAAATAAAATATGGGAATCACATCCTCCAGGATCACATCAGAGAGCTCTTCTGTTTTTTCAGTCTTCTAAGAGGCAACCATTATAACTGTCACTTCTCATGATGCATAAAGGACTCTGAGCCGATTGGATGACCTTGGCAGAACTAATTTGCATAACCCTCAGCACCCCACCACTCCTGCCAGTGTGCCATTCTCAGTTAAGACATGAAAATGCAGCTTGCATTTTGGAAAAGAAACACACACACCCTTTCCCCCTCTCAGACACACAAACACTCCAAGATATAGACACAGTTAGTCATTTGCTGGAGAGCTTCAGATATTATGAGATCTGCAGCTTTCAGTCTAAACTTATGACTTTGCAGAGTGCTCACTGATGCTGATCTTTTGTGGCGAATTCATCCTTTATTGGTCTTTAAAAGTAGAAGCGAAGTCGCAATGCAATTATTTGAATATTGTGTATGTTGCCGCAAAGCTTCATGCAAGATCATTAAAGAGTTTGTGAATTGCAGACAGAGAAGGGGGAAAGACAGACAGATGATTGCATCTTTGCAGTAAATATTTAGCATAATAACCTCATAATTAAATCAAAGGCTTTTCGATAAAACAAAAAAAATATCATTTACAAAAAAATTGAAAGTAAAGACCTTTATGTCCTTTTTGATGTTCAAACAAAACCTACATCACTGCACAGATCAATTTTAATCTCCTTTATATAACGTATATGTTCTGATAGATTATTAGTTTGTGATATATTTCTAGCATCAGCTGATAAAAATCGATATTTCATATCTATCGGTTGTATGCTTTCACAATAAATCTCACATTTACACAGGATTTTTGTGAGTAGGTGTGATAGTCCTTCCTTTCGAGTAATTGTAGTGCTTTTAATTAGATTTTTCAATCTTGGTCCAAATAAATCCTTACATTCCTACAATAGAGATTTACGTTTAAATCGACATTTTATCATGAGAGACTGGCAGAAGTGCTTTAGCACAAAAGAAGATGTTGCATTCTCTTTTCTGATGCTTTTCAGTCTTTGTTGAATTCAGTGCATCGGATATGTGGGCATGTAGTAAGGGTTTAGGAGATCTCATAAGCGTGTTCTGTATCTTTAAATTAATTGTTTTAAGTGTGCATTCATTTACTGTGTTATTTAAATTTGGATTTTCTGAGAGCTTATGTCATTTATATTGGGTACAGTATGAATTAAGCAAATCATACCAGCAGACCGATGCCCAGATGAATTGTACACTATCATAAAATAGTATGATAGCTATTTTTTAAGATGGTCTAGTTGGTCTCCTTGCCGATGTTCAGCTGGTTTATGATCTCAAAAGTCTAAAAACCCTGTTAAAAATTAGCATAACAGACTAGCCTTACTGGGCTGGGAAACCATCTAAGACTATGAACTTAGGCTGGTTGAAGCTAAAGGAATATATAGGGCCAGTTTTTTAATTACAGTAAAACCATGACCAATTTTGTATGGTTTTAAAATTGTTCCGATGACATACATTTAAGGCAGTGCTGTGGATCAATAGAAAATCAACAGCGACCAATTGAAAGTCTGAAGTAAAAATACAGGACCTTGCAAAGATCACTTTAGAGAACGAGTGCTACAGCTTTATTAGAAAAATGAGGAGTGCAGACTCAGAATCATATACGAGAGCACTTAAATGCACCGCACCCCACTTATAAATGACCAGCAGTCGTGCTGCAATTCAGCCAGAATCTCAGTCAGTGACCTTGACGTCTCAGCCAAAGACGGTCCCACATATAAAAAAAAATAAAAAAACAGATGTGAGACCAGTGGCCTGCTGTGACCGGCAGGCAGGAGGCAGCATCAGCCAATCAGAGGTTAGACGCACTGATATGGGCACACAAGTGGTTGTGGTAATGAGTGTTCTGCACATTTCTAAATCAAGGGCAGCAATAAAAGACACAGTGGAATCCTGGGAATCATAGACATTCAATCAACTCAGAAGTCAATTCGAAGATGATGATATTTCAGTTTTTTTATTTCTTTCAGGTGTCAAAAATCAAAGAATCATTTAACATGACATTCCAACGCTATCTCACGACCAATTCGTACGAATTCGTACGAGTGAGTAAAATGTGACTGATTTGTATGAATTCGTACGACCTCACTCATACGAATTCATACGATCTGTCTAAACCCCAGTGACGGTTAGGGTTAGGGGCGGGGTCAGGGGTAGGTCATTCCAAAAATTCATACGAATTGGGCAACTTGTAAAATATGTACGATTTAGCAAAAATCGTACAAATTCGTACAAGTGAGGTCGTATGAATTCTTGCAAATTAGCCACCTCGTAAAACTTTTGACGCAATCAGAATTCAAAATGATTTTATTTTTCAACCTAAAATATTGGACAACATTTTACAGGAAGGTTGTATACATTAAGCATAGCGTCAGTTCTGGCAGGTCACGTTAGTCAAGCTCGCATCAGCTGACTCTCAGCTGATCCACGTCTACTTATATGAATATAACGCCTATCACAGCATCCATATATAAGCTCCCTTATCAGCAGCTATCGCGTTTCTCAGGAGCGAATTACCCTCCTCCATCCCCAGCTCCTCCTCTCGTCCAGTCAGGATTTGGCATTCTGATTCCCCTAGAATCAGACGAAATTTCTCAAATTATGTTGTGCATTGAAATATTGACATTAATATATTTAATACATTTATTTTGGTTCTGTTCTATTTACCCAAAGGGGGGTTATTGCTCCTCTCCCTGCTCTTATTCATGCTATAGGCTGCATGGATCCTCAGGGAGTTCTTGTCCAGAACAGAACCATACTGCCAATCCAAACTGTATGATAATTGTCACACATTTGACGATAGTAGTCCTGACAGGTGTGTGTGTGTACACGAATATATGAAAGTCACATTGAGGTGTCTACATATTGCACTAGACCAGATTTCAATAGATAAATGAGAAGGGAGTGACCAGCCGCATCTGATCAAAGCAGTCCAGTTGACGTGTATAGTTTGTGAGAACAGGTCATTGACTGCATTGAAGACCACAAAGTGTCTTGAAATGACTCCTGGCAGCTGCGGGGCAAATATGTGGTGGAAATTCATGAATGCTCAATCCAAGTCAAGAAGTGGTATTCTCAATGTTGATGCAGTCAGACCAGAAAGGAATAAGTTAATATAACCCCGGTGCGTGTATATTGTGGGACACAGCGGCAGGAGCTGGAAGTAATATTTGACAAGTGAGAGCAGTTTTTTGTCTTTTACCATGACTGTTAATCTGTACTTTAAAGGAAAAGATTAACATATTAAACTTTAAATTTATGCTCCCCTGAAGTCATTAAGCACAACTGTAAAAATGATGACTTTTTTTTCAAACAATAGGCTTCCTGAACCCCTACAGCCACCCCACCCCCGAACAAAATCGACAAATATCAAAACAAACTCACAAATCTCTCGTTTATGAGATTCTCTATGCATTTTAATATATCCATGCAGTAAACAACTTTAAAAATAAATGATTGCTGTGGCTACTTTATTATAATTGTCAAAGCTCTTTCAGGTGTATTTGCATACAAATACAGTCATGCAGGGTCTGGTTTTAATTGTGTCTTGGAGCGGCATCTTTCTCTCTCTCCTCTGGAGATCTCATTACGGTTTCTGCAAGCTGTTCTCCTCAGCGGTTGTCGCATGCTCATCATTATAACACGGCTTTGCACACTGATCTGAGAACGGTTGTGGTGGACCACCTACTGTGTCTAAAATTATGTTGAAAGTGCTCATTCGAGATCAGTGTTTAGAGGCACATCCACACCTATATTGTTCATATTTATTTTTATTATATACACATCTAATGAATGACAAATATGTACTTACCGCCAGTAACATTTACAAGATATCACTTGATTCACTTCCTGTTTTGCCAACAACACCTTCTCACTAGAGTTTTATTCCCACCGGTTCCTCAGACTTCTAAAGCCAGCCCTTACAAAATAATACTATGGCAATGTGGGGGTTCAGATGGTAATACTACAAAAAAAGCTTTGATATAGACAGTGGTACTGAAGGATTGCCATATTCATGTAGGCCTACTGTTATTTTATTGACATTCAAAGTACTTTAAAGGTGCCCTAGAATGTTTTTATTTTATTTTTTATAATGTTTCCTGGGTTACCCTTATAATGTTAGTATGTTTTTTAGATAAAAAATAATCATAATTTAGAAATAAATGGCATTTTTCCTAGCCTGCTTTTAGCCTCTGATTTGAACACTCTGTTTGAAGGGGCGTGTCTGCTGTGGGATTCAGTGTAACCGCGGCCACTGCTGTGATTGGCTGACATGCTTGCATATGAAATAGCTACTCATTACATGTGAAACTCTCTCCCGAATACTTTTACTACTGCTATTATACGTTTTTACTATAACAGCTATCGAGATTAACGAATCGTGAGATGTTTTTAAAGTATTTAGATCTATTCCCATCACATAAAATGTTGCTGTGATGAGCATTGAGCAGATGACAGTGTTTTGATCGCGAGAATGAAGATCTTATCATTGCAAAGCAGTTTCTGCACTCTCTCTGCTTTCACCAATGCAAACACGATGATGTAAATACAGTAAGAGCTTCGTTGTGCAGTAACGTGCGTCATTGATTTCATAACGAGTTTGGCAAGTGTCCAGATAAACTCGCGCTGTGTGGAAAGATTGTTCTTTGATCGCTTTCTGTATATAATTTGTTCACAATTTAAATACGATTATTTTCATCCTACTAAAAGAAACGATTTGAAGCTGATATTTTAGTCACTGGCTTGACTTACTGATGCATAAACAGTATTGAACGATTTTGAGAGAAAGATTACCTGTCTGAACTTGAACAATTACACATCAGAAAGTGTTGCTTGGTAGCTCGATCCGAGGCCAGCTCTGTATTGGCCCAAGTTGAGGAAACAGTCGGTGAAATGTTTGGAAATTTCCAGAGAAAATAAAATGAACCCATTGTTTCTTCAGAGGCTCAGATGAAGGAACTAAAAAATACTTTTGTGTTCATGTGTACATCCACACTGAGTAACTGCCATGCTTCGGCTGCTCAGTTCCGCCTGGCATTGAGGGCTGGCATTTTGCAAATATTTGGAGGCGTACATATTAATGATCCCGACTATTGCGTCACAGTCGGTATTGTGTGGAGAACCGACCGTTTTTCAGGGGTGTTTTTCATAAACGTGAATTAAATGAGAACGCGAAAACAGTCCAGTTTGAGATTCACTCTATGTCATGTCCATGCACTGAACTCTTGTTATTTGACTATACCAAGGTAAATTCAATTTTGAATTATAGGTCACGTTTAAAGAATATTATAGAGTAATTCTGTGCAAATTTCAGAAATTTCCATGGCAAATTTTTTATTTATTTTGTTAATATTTTTCCTGAAGAAAGACTAACCTAATAGTGTTGAAAGCCAAAATATGAAATGCCATGGATATTTAGAGTTATCAAGTATAAATATATATATATATATATGTATATATATATATATATATATATATATATATATATATATATATATATATATATATATATATATATATATATATACCTTTGGTCTAAGACACTGGTTTAGGCTGAAAATAAAATAGAATAAAATAAAATAAAAATTAAGCATTCTGTACTCGCTCAAATGTTTCTGACTGTGATGTAATTTCCTCTTGTATAAATAAGAGATAAAATAAAAGTATGCCGGTTCCAGCATCTTTACCAAGAGGTTTGAAAAATACAATAACGTAAAATGAAATAAAGTGACAGAGAAATTCTGAATAAAATTAAAAGCATTATGTATTGTGGAAGGTAAGCACCACAGAAAAAAAACATCAAAAAACATAAAAATGTTCCACTTTCACTTCCCTCCGTGCAAGTATTCTTGGCATGGTGTCCTTGTGACCTGCTTCTCTACTTCTTCTCATTCCCATCCTGCCTTCCTCTTCAAAGCTCCCTATTACTCTGTCCACCATCCATCCTGAGTGTCAGAGGAAAGAATGGAACGGATAATGTGAGCCATACATCAGTTTCCACTCTCCTGTGTTGTGAGGGGAGCTGCCCTTGTCAAAGGCGTGAACCTGTAACTGTCCTTTTTGGGTAAATTGAAAGCTGTCTCTCTCCTTTTGTGTCCCCTGGGTGTTTAACAACTCTGGGAGTGAAAACATTAACATTTCACAACTTCTGCTTTTATCCTGCAAGGCCAGACTACACAACACATTTATTTTGTCTCTCCCTTTAACATGAAAGAGATACTGTTATGGAGACACTAGTTGTTTTGAGACATTTACAATCATAATATCTCTTCTGACAGAGTGAAGATAAAAGTAGAGACATTTATTGTGGTTTTAGACAATAGTTCACCCATGAAAATTCCGTCATCATTTACTCACCCTCAAGTTGTTCCAAACCATGAAGATATTTTGAAGAATGTTGGTAACCAAACAGTTGATGGACCCCATTGACCTCCATAGTATGGAAAAAATATATATATATATCCTATCGGAGTCAATGAGGGCCATCAACTGTTTGGTTACCGACATTCTTCAAAATATCTTCTTTTGTGTTCAGCACAAGAAAGAAATTAATAGGGGGAGACCGGGGACAGTTTCAACAGGGGATGGTTGCAACATGTAATTTTTCTCCAATCAGAAACAAGCTAGAGTGATGACACTCACACTGCACATGCTCAGCTGGATGCCCCGCCTTCCAGAGAAAATATCGAGGAGATTTCTGAGCTGCTCCAGGATTTATTGACGAAAAACTATTTTTGAGATATGAAAGTATTTTTTTTCTTGAGCTTTATTTTTGTTAAACTGCATGTTGTCACTGTTTTTGTGATTGAGCTCAAACTTATATGGTTTAAATGAGTGATATGTTAACTTTAAGCTAGTATGGTTAGCATGTATCAAGGTAGCCTTGTTTAGCTAGCACATGAGGTTTTATTGAACTGACAGGAACGGGGATGGTTGCAAAAACTGTTGCAACTGTCCCCGTACAATGCATAAATAAATAAACAGACCACAAAAATGATAATATAAAAGTTTTTAAAAAATGTTTTACATGACAATAGGCTAAATAAAAGTTAATTGCCTCACAAATTGTTCCATTCTTCCTATGTCACTAAAAGCCTACTGTTTTTTATATCAGCTTGAATATTTGACATCTGCACATAAGGCCTAGTCATCTAGACAAATCTATAATTGTCATCTAATCAAAGCTGATGAATAAATAACACTGTAAAATTATTATAACTTACATTTTTGATAATAATCATTTTTCTAACACGGACATATATTGTAATATATTGTATTTGTAACATGTTGCAACCATCCCCAAACAATGTTGCAACTATCCCCGGGCCCGGGGTCAGTTGCAACATCTGACTCCTTACATTCAAATGCAAATTGTGAAAAATGTAGATTCTGTAATTATCTTTAAATGGTTTAGACTATTAACAGACAGATGTAAGATTATTGTATAAACAATTGGTTTGTCTAATCCAAACCATCTCTGAGTAACAGAGCCAAATACAAAAAGTGTTGCAACTGTCCCCGGTCTCCCCCAGGTTTGAAACAACTTGGAGGCAAGTAAATGATGACAAAATTTTCATTTTTATGTGAACTATATCCCTTTAATGTGAATATTTTAGAATTTGTTAAACGAATCATTGTTAAAGGAATTTAGTATTTAATATTTAGTATTTTATTTACAGGATAGTCTTTTGGAGCAGCCAGGGTTTATTTAGTATTTAATATTTAGTATTTTATTTACAGGATAGTCTTTTGGAGCAGCCAGGGTTTATAGTATTTAGTATTTAATATTTAGTATTTTATTTACAGGATAGTCTTTTGGAGCAGCCAGGGTTTATAGTCAACATCAAGGGAATATTCACCTTATGTATTTTGAAAATGTGTGTTATACTGTAGATCTTATTGTGACCGATCATATGTGTGTGTGTATTAAAAAAAAAAAAAAATTTGTTAATATATATATATATATATATATATATATATATTAATAAATAAAGATTATTGTTAAAGCAGCTATTGTAAATACTATAATATGATAAAATTAAAAATGTGTGACATATTTAAAAAGTGTATCTAGACAAAGTATGCATATTTCTGAATGTGCATCAATGTAGAAGAATGCTTGGAACCAGATGATGTAGTTACTCTCACCAGCCAAATTCTGCCTCCCTTTGCACTTATAGAGCTAAACTCTTTTTACAAACTTGAAGGCATAAATGGAAGAGATATAAAGAATGTCTTCTGTTGGCTAAGTTTTTAATTAGCTAAGGGGGGGGGATGTGCTGGCAGTGGCCACCCAATATTTTGTTGTTTACAAAGCCTATGGCTGTCACAGAGACTATGTGAATTCTCAGGACACTTATTTCAGTGATATCTGTCAGGCAGAGGGACATTTTATGCATGGTATTCAAAAGCACCTAAACTTCTCCTGTCACAGTTTAATGTGCAGAAACAAAGTAAGCCTTTTGTAGGCTAATTTCCCCAAAGACTGTAAACACTGTGACTCCATGGAGATGCTGTGCTGTGCTTGTTTGCGAGCTCCCATATGTCAACTTATTGATCTTCCAATGGCATGAGTTTAGGGTGGAACTAAATGTTCACATCACTGCAGAAAGGGGGGCAAGTGGAAGGGGCAGTAATAGTGTTTTGGAAACCTACTTGAAAACAATTTTTTGGGGGTTATTCTCAGGGAATGTCAGTATCTCATCAGTTTTGTAAAATCACCCCACAGCAATGTTTGGATTTGAACTTTATCATAAATAACCAAATTTCACTGCTATCCACCTTTTGCTCAGCAAACCATTTATATGTTTACGTAGATTTCACATTCCACCACTTCAGACACGTCGATGAGTCCGCCATCTTGGAACAATAAGAATCAATGATGCCACAACATTGCACAGCTTCTGGTTATGAAACCACCGAGATATAAATTCCCGAAGAAATGGGATTATCTTTCACAGGAAAGAATGTGTTGGCTTGTGTTTTTATATGCATTTAAATAAAAAATACAGTAAAATTATTTTAGGAAATATTACAATGTTTTAGATTTTAAATACAATTTATTCCTGTGATGGAAAAGCTATATTTTCAGCAGCAATGATGATTTGGCACTCAAGAAATATTTCTTATTGTTATCAATGTTGAAACGGTTGTGCTGCTTAATAATTTTGTGGAAACAGTGATTAGCTTTTTTTCCCCAGGTTTCTTTGATGAATTGAAAAAGTTAAAAAGAACAGCATTTATTTCAAATAGAATTATTTTTTGTCATTAACTCTTTTTTAACACAAGCTGTAATTATGAGATGTGGCACAAACAAATCAATAACAGCAAAGAGTGTAAATAAAACTACCAATTACATTGTCTTTCAACATCTTGATCAATTCTTAATCGCTTGTAAATATAACAAAAACATCCTAATTACAAGTAAATTACAGTTTAATTCATACAAGTTTTCTTTTACTTATTCAATAAAAAAAGGACTTATTCTTTTTAACTACAAAATTGTGTTTTTCACACTACTGGCTCAGAGTGCAGGACTCAGCAGGTCTACTGCATTATTTGGTCATCCTGAAGGAAGCAGATTGTGGAATGATTCATTGGTGCGTGCTCACTGTGCGTTTCCCCCTATGACTTCATCGCTGAACTGCATCATGTGTAAAAAGCATGAGGAAAAACACAAGCGCCCCAGCCTGGTTATATATTTCTCCTATTTGTTTCATTGCACCACATGCCTGCTATGGGCACATTTGCAGCGACAGCGTTTGTTGGGTCTCCAGTGTGGTTTTAAATAAGATCTTCTCCTTGTAGACGAGTGGAGGGAGAAGACGCTTGTTTAGGAAACCATTCAAGCTGAACAGCTGAAGCCTGGCATAGCAGGTTTCTGCAATCTCTCTTAGTAAACACAAGGGTTGGGAATTGTTAGAATTTTAGACATTCCGATTCTGCCTATTGATTCCGATTCTTTTCGATTCCCATTTTTGATTCCAGTAAGGTAAAAACATTTAGCCAAACATTTATATCAAACATGTTTATTCTGTGTCTTTTGGCAAAATGTTTTGTTGCCACTGATTTCCATGAACAAAAATCCTCAGCCTACAAAAAAATCAGCAGCCTAAAGAACACTAACATTTTCCTATGGTTTTAACAAAAAGACCATTTTTAACCAGTTTTAACAAAAACAACTAACCGATATAAATTTCAAACATTACTAAAGACAATTTTTTTTTGGCAAAAATAAATACAACTGAAAACCCAATTCACTATTATGCACTATGAGAGGCAGACTTTGGATGTGTGCGTAAAGAAAACAGTATGTGTAGCCGAATTGAGTTCTCTTTCGCGTCTTCTTGTGCTTGAAAATGGTTAAAAATCACATTAATATGCACACACAGGAATCGATAAGCGGGATCGAAATTTTTATTTTATTACAAGTATACAATTTCTGACATTAGGTATTCGATTCCAGAATTTGAATATTTTTTTTTTCAGATTCCCAACCCTAAACAACACTCTGGAAAACAAAAAAAATGCCTAGAGAACACACAGGTGGTCATATAAGAAGTGCTTACAGTTGGATGGCTTCTTTCTGCAGTAGTCAGACATTGTGCTCTCTTTCAGGACTACAATAAATACCTGAGAGGAAAGTAATCGAGTGGCTTTCTCTGCAGATGAGAGAGGAAAAAAGAATGCATACATCAATGAAAAGCAGTAACATTTATTTTCGAGAGTTTTTGAGTTTGATTAAGAGGAAAAAAAGAAGCTGCGCGCTGAGATTGATCCCTTTGAAAAGCGCTCAGCGCTCCGATTGTGTGTTGTGTGGTTTGTAATGATTAGACTGCACATCCTGTG
The DNA here is from genome assembly GCF_029890125.1 of Rhinichthys klamathensis goyatoka. Taxonomy (NCBI): domain Eukaryota; kingdom Metazoa; phylum Chordata; class Actinopteri; order Cypriniformes; family Leuciscidae; genus Rhinichthys; species Rhinichthys klamathensis. Next base: position 3,185,429 of record NW_026606735.1, on the reverse strand, counting down.
GGGAAAGTGTGTGTAAATGAAAAGCTTTAGTTTGGTTGTCTTTTCTGTGTCAACCAACTAGTTTCTCAGGCCTCTGGACATCGACAAATATGCCAAGATTTAGAGAATACAAAGAAGGCAAAAGGAGGCAAAAAAAATAAACAAGATTCACTTTTTAGCACACATTTATGGTCTTACTTTGATCGATTTATCAGTGAAAAGTCAAAAATTTCATAAACATGTACTAAAATCAAATCCTTGTATAGTTTTTGGTATTGACGACCACATTTACTTACAGGTGTAAGTAATCTCAAATGTCCCGTTCACACAGCAACTTACAATAGCATCTCGAATACTGTGTAGTCAAGCCTATATTCTCTTACCAGTAACCATAGCGACTGTGACCAAAGTAATGTCAAAGATGGCGAGGTCCATAAAACTGAAAAATCTTTCACTTTTGACACGACGAGAGCCAATATATGCAGCTTGTATATCTGGGCAGAGGGCGTAACACTCACCCCCCATCCGGGTCACGGCACCAAATGTAACTGGTCCTACTTGCTACTCGACCTGCTCCGAGTGGGATTCGAACCTGACCTCCATTGCACATAGAACACACAACTGACGGGAGCAGCTTTGGTAGAGAACAGTGACTGGATTTACAACCTTCAGATGACACACGGCTCATATCTCTGTCGCTGTAAGTTACCGAAACCACACATGAAAACCCATGACACATTGTAGACACGCATTTGTGCAGCGCAGAGCGCCTCTCGCACTGTTTGTGACAGGCAACTCCGTTCACACAGTGCAGGTTTTCTGAGAATGCAGTTGTCACTCCGGTAAATAACCGTACTGTGTGTGTGTGTGAATGTAACCGTATTAAGGACTCAAATACAGGACTGATAACCATATTCTGCTGCTGTATGAATGTGGCCTTATCGCTTCCAAATGTGATGTCACCTATTCTACAATATGAAACAACTGACATTTCACTGCACTGATTTTCACATAAAATACATCATACAACATTGTCCAAAAGAAAAGAAAACTTGTTTTTATTGTTTTGATCTTCCTGGATTATCATGTTTTGAGTATTTTACAACGTGTTTCTACAATAAGACCTCTTAACATTATATTCATGTTTTAATTAATTTAAAAATCAAACATTTTGTACATGCTTAGGGAGGAACATTCCCTGGTCTGATGGCATAAAGATGGAGAAAGGCACATGAGTTCATGAGTGAACACATGGTTTTTGTTGTGCATTAGCAAATAAGTCTGTAAATAAAGGAAAGAAAATACTCAATAGATAAAATAGCTGAAACTATTGTCAGATTAAAGTCTATACTTTTTTTTTTTTTTTTTTTGTAGCACTTGGGATTAAAGTTTCAATGTGGATAATCAATTATCCAAAGCAATTCATAGCCTGAAGAAATAAGTGTTGATATGGCAATTGATAAGAAGTAAAACTCAAGACTTTTGTTTCCGCAACTCTTTCGAATTTTCCTCTTGGAATTTCACTATAACAGCTCATCAGAATTATGCTGTAGTACGCTGGGAGTCTGAACAGTGGACTTGCAATGAACCAGTCTTTCTCCTGTGATGACGGTCTTCTGATTTAGCTGCTCGTTCAACAGTAAATGCGTCCAAAGATAATATTCCACCTTTGGACGTCTATATTAAAAGCATTTTACCCTGAAAGAGAGTATCTTGCACGCGAGTTCATCTCCTCTGTCTCAACCCCATACTCCAGGGTTTGTCTATGGATTCTCTTCAGCTCAGGGAGGTTATTTATCAGGTTGGATGTTCCTCAGTGTCTGGGGTGTTTTATCCAGTTCCGAATCATCCATTTCTGCCCTGAGCAGCGCTGGACGACCAGCCGCAAGCCAAAGTTCGCATCTTTTGACATTTCAACCTCCAGACAACGTCCTGTGTCTCGACTTATGATGGGCCCATTCTAAGAAACAAATATTCAAAAACACTGTAAATATATTTAATATATAAATATATCTGGCATCACACACTACCTACAAAAATTTGGGGACAGTAAGATTTTTTTAAAAGAAAATGTATTGAATTAATTGACAATAAAAACATGTTACAACATATTTCTATTTCAAATAAATGCTGTTCTTCTGAACTCTCTGTTCATCGAAGAATCCAGAATTTTTTTAACTTTTTTTTTTTTCCAGTTTTCAAAAAATACTAAGCAGCACAACTGGTTTCAACATTTCTAATAAGAAATGTTTCTTGAGCAACAAATCAGCATATTAGAATGATTTCTGAAACAGTATTTTAGTGTCACGAATATAACATTATTTTTTCTGTTTTCATTTTAATTTTAGTTAAAGTTTTAGCAGTTTTGTTGTGTTTTTGCCCTTTTTATTAGTTTTCTGTCTCTATTAAGACAAAATATTACTAAGTATTTATATTAACAAAATATTGCTGTTTTAATCTATTTTATCAAATAAATATAGACTTGGTGAACATAAGAGAATTCTTTCAAAAACATTATAAAAATCTCCCAGACCCCAAACTTTTGAACGCAAGTGTGCTATAATAAAATATACAGTATATTTTAAGAATCTAATATAAAACACTTGATGCTTTTCTTCGACAAAACAACAATCTTCATTTAGGGAAATCAAATACTTAAGTCTCAAGTGGAAAATAAAATATTAGTATGAAGCGTTCAGCAAGCTTATGAATAAATTGTTTTGTATGAGTGCATTCTCTTACCTGAGTAAAATCCCAGAGCCTCTGGGAGGACCGGGTGACAGAATCACATTTTTTCAAGCTGGGAGTCCTTCCTCTTCCATCATCCACCAGGCATTTTGTGTCAGGCAGAAACGTAGTCGACCCCAAGGGTCCTAACTGCAATAAGCCCTCGGTGGTGTACCTTGCCAGCTGAAATGAAACATCAAGTTACAATGCGTAAAAAAAAGAAAGAAAAAAAGATATGGTCAGAAAAAGAAAGTATGTGATGTATAAAATGAAAAGGAAGATCGTAGATTCAGTTTAAAGGAATAGTTCACCCACAAATGAGAATTACATTTTCTCACATTCATGTTATTTCAAACCTGTATGACTTTCTTTGGTGCACAAAAGAAGTTTGTGCACGAAAAATGACTTAGTGTCTTTTTGTCCATATAATCATAGTCAGTGGGTTTTCACAGTTTCTTCCAAATATCTTATTTTGTGTTCTGCAGAAGAAAGTTAATGTTTGGAACAACATGGAGATGAGAAAATTGATGTAATTTTATTTTTGAGCATAAATTGTTGTAATTCATGAATGCTTTAGAATACAGACATACTGTAAGGTTGGCCTCTTTATTTTTTTTTATTTATTTTTTTTTAAAGACACTCAGAAGATTAGTGTAAAAGTCTTCAAAATATGAAAGTTATAGAAGTTTAAGTATACTTGAAACAAATTTTTATTTCATGCAAAATATATTATTAAAAATAATTTGAACTCTGAACTTACTAGAAAATAAAAACCATGTCTAACCAAGTTGTGTTCCAAATTTGAAGTTATCACAAAAAATTAGGTAAAAGGTTTTAAAAGACGAAACTTTCATATCATTCGAATGATACCTAATTTATGATTACTAAAATATGTGATGGGTAAAAAAGGCAATAAAAAGCGTACCAAATGTCCCGCTACCCATTAACAGGCTATAGAATAACTAACATTAACCATTTTTAAAAAATCATATTTTATAGTAAAAGATTTATACCCTACACCTCAGCTAGTTTACAGGATGGAAAGCATTGGTCTGTCCGGTAGAGATTGGCAACATGGACCATCAGAGCTGGGAATCCACGGCCAAGCCCTGCACCAGATCATCAAAGAAACAGCAACTACAGCAAAACACTGCAGTCAGAGGCCCAAGATGATGGGAACACACACCCAGGCCTGATCAGCCTAGGGTGGGCCTGCCTTTGCAGAGCGATGCGAAGGTACACAACTGATGATGTGTCCCCTACATCAACCTGGAATCTATTAGTGGTTGGCGCATTTCAGCATTAGTGCAGTGTAAAACACTCTTAAGACTTATAGGGATAGTTCACTTTGAAATTAATTTTTGGTATGTTTTAGCTTACCTCAAGGGCATCCAAGATGTAGGTGTCTTTGTTTCCGCAGTAGTTTCAATTTTGATATTTTTAGGTCAAACCGTTCTTGTCTGTCAGTCATATAATGCAGGTCTATGGTCACTTCCTCAAAGAGCATGCAGAGAGAAGTCCAAATTAAACATGATTTAATGACTCGTAAATGTAAGTACACATTGATGGCCTAAGACACGAAACGAGCGGTTTGTGTGAGAAAACGAACAGTATTTATATCGTTTTTACCTCTTGTAAACACAGCCACGTCCAAGTGATCTGAGGGCGCGGGCGCTTCGGTCTTTTCCGGCAAGCGCCGGAAGTGATCTCTCGCGCGTGTACGTCACTCATACAATTGTTTTATTTTTTATTTTATTTTAATTGTTTTCTTTTACGACGGTTTAAACATCCTGGATAAGCGCAAATTAGTACCATTTTAATTAGCCGTCTTACCTACAATCTCTGTTCTGTGTAAACAATGAGTGACGTATACGCGCGAGAGATCACTTCCGGCGCTTTCCGGCGCTTGCCGGAAAAGACCGAAGCGCCCGCGCCCTCAGATCACTTGGACGTGGCTTTGTTTAAAAGAGGTAAAAACGATATAAATACTGCTCGTTTTCTCACACAAACCGCTCGTTTCATGTCTTAGGCCATCAATGTGTACTTACATTTACGAGTCATTAAATCATGTTTAATTTGGACTTCTCTCTGCATGCTCTTTGAAGAAGTTACCATAGACCTGCATTATATGACTGACAGACAAGAACAGTTTGACCTAAAAATATCACAATTGAAACTACTGCGGAAACAAAGACACCTACATCTTGGATGCCCTTGAGGTAAGCTAAAACATACCAAAAAATTTTTTCAAAGTGAACTATCCCTTTAAGTTTAAAAGGGACAATAACCATCTTGTCCTGTGTGTTCAACTCTTTAGTTTTGAACACTTATGTTTTTTTGGGGGGTTTTTTGCCCATGTTGGATTTTTATATATATATATATATATATATATATATATATCAACACATAACCATAAACATGATGTGATTCATTTAAAACCTCAGGCGATTCATCCAGACATCAAGTACGTCACAAGCTGAACTGTTCCTTTAAGAAAACTCCAGGTATGAGCAGTGCTTAGCTGTATGATTAAAACCACCATCATACTAGAGTTTACACAAACTAGCCAGAGAGATGGAAGTCTAGATAGCAGCTATCTATTACGGTAAGTACACTGCACTGAATAACACAGGTCAATAATTCAGCTGAAAGTCAATCTCTCAGACATCAGATCCCAAGGTCGGCACATCACAATGAAGTACAAGTTGACATTCATTGAAAATCAAGCTCGCTCTATTGAGTAAAGTTAATCTATAGAACCGAGGGTAATTGCCCAGTGACCAAGGTGAAAACAGTACTAGGACAATAGAGTAAGCTCATCTTCATGCGTACTGTAACCCGATTATATACCACATGATGTACCAGAAGCGCTCATAGAGGACGAAGCAACAAAGGATTTTTCATTAAAAGGATGAGACGGCACGCTGTTTGAAAATGTTTGACAATCAAAACGATGAAAGGAAAAAATGATCAACCTTTATTTTTTCTCCAAGAATCTTAGAGATCAAATAATACAATCAAGCCACAGCAATTATTCATACCAGACACCATAAAACACTTTGAAAAATGTTTCTGATTCAATTTGTAATGCTACAACCAATATTAACTATGAATTTGGGATTAATTTAATTTAAACATCGTTGAGCAAGGAAATGAAAAAACCTGGGAAAAAAATTAAGCTTAGCTGTATCATGTAAAACCAGACTTTATTGTAATTTGATGATACAATGGGAATATACTTCAATTGCTTTATTTTCCTTAGGCCTGGATTATGGACTAAGGCTGTCATTCCCTTACAAGATTTAGGGGGGAGGAAAAGAGAGAGAGAAAGAGGGGAGTAGAGAGAGAAAGATTGTATTTTAAATTGTTCAAAGGATCATATCTCTCTTGTGCATGGATGACAGTGAAAAGGTCACATCACACTGTCAAAGGTCATAGCCCGGTAGAAAAACTGTTTGATTATTCCACATCCATTTAATCCGAATGAATCAAAAATGTCAGATGTCAAAGTCACACAAACTAATGACTTATAACCACTGCTTTGCAAGGGAGGCAGTTATGAAAGGACAGGACACAGAAATTGAGATACAATCAACAGGTAATTTCAACCTAAGAGGCTCTCTGTCTCCAGGCAATGTCAAATAAGAGTACATTGAGGTTGACAAGATGTTTCAATTACAAATCTCATTTAACTCTTGCAATTGGCATCAATATGTGCTGGTGAAAATGGTGAATTTTTTCCCTCTCCAGACCGCTGCATATGTCAAAATTGATATAGTGATTTATCTTTACAAATGTGGCATATTTTTGGCTCCCTGTCCATGCATTTGCCAGTAACAAGATTTTTGCTGTCTGTTCAGGGCATAAATGTAATGCGAATGCAATGATGTAACCACATGAAGATTGAGAACAAGATTGAGGGGATTTTTTTTTTTTTTTTTTTACCATTGAAAAAACAAAACAAATCAGGCGACTACTAATATAATAAACATGTCCCACTCATGTCTATGGTGGTTAATATACCACTACTAAATGAAGACTATGACATATCAACACATGGAAATATAAGAATTATGCAGTGACTGCAAATATCAAATTTCACCAATATTGTTTTTATTAATATAAAAATGTATTATGCGCTTTAATTTAAGGGTATATATACTAAGCTAAAATGTATTCCTGAAATGTATTAGTTGAAATAGAATTTTTTTGCAACAATTTAAAAGTCTTAACTGTCACTTTTGATCAACTTGATACTGACCTATACAAAAACAAACAAACAACAACAACAAAAAACACTTACCTGTGATGACATGCCATGGCATGGGTAAAGTATGGCCCTGTCATCCTCCTCTGACCCCTGGTCAAGGCAGTACCCACTGGCTTTACTGTTTCGCACCTGAAAAATGAATAAACAATAATAAACACAGACATCTAAATCATGAAGCATGAGCACAGTGTACTATTAAGTAACCCAATTAAGCCTATAGCATTTGTGCTGCTCTGAAGGTTGAATATAATTGCACATACACATGCTTTGTCAAATCTATTTGGGAGATGACAACATTGACCGTCCATAAAACCTAATACTGGGCAGAGGATGAGATATGTGGAATCTGTGATCTAGCGGGGATATTTTCAGAGACAAACTATTCCAATACAGCTATAGATTTTCCGCCCCTGCAGTTCCAGAGATCAATGTAGAAATGCAGGTCTCATTTTTTCTCCAACAAATTGAAAACGCTGTTAGATTTCTCTTCTATTGAGATCTAGGCCTGTTGAATTCTAATACACACATGTTGGGTTTCCATGTTTTATTGAGACTTTTCATAGACAACCCTAAACACAACCCTCACAGAAAACTTTCTGCATTTTTACATTTTCGACAAAAAAAACAACACTCTTCTTTATGATTTATAAGCGGTTTTCCTCATGGAGACCAAAAAATGTCCCCACAAGGTCAAAGATTTCCAGTACACACACACACACACTCCTCCCTTCCTCACTCCCTCCCTCCCTCAACCCACACACACTCTATAGTTAATAAGGGCCTCATTAAATCTCATTATGAGGAAATTGGAGCTAATCCCAATGCTTGCTACACTGTTGCTATGGAAACCAATTACCTTTAAATTTCTGTTGGATTTATGCAGTTTTTGCCATTCGGTCCAAAAATGCAACTTGCAGTGCTTAAATAATGTAATCATATGGAAATGGCAATATACTATAGTATAAAATGTTATTTACTTTAGAAAGATTTAGTCAAATAAATAATATCAATTTGTATCTATCTATTATGGTCCTTTCTTCACAGGTGCTTAGTATATTCTTCAAATCTTTAGCAAGCTGCTGAAGTGACATTATTACTTTAAAACCTGCCAAAAACAAAGTGTAACAGAATGATGGATTCTTCACAGGAGTACAGAGGCATTAAACTAACAGTGTATGAAAGCACGTGCATTTCTATGAAAGGTTTGGTTGTTTTGAAAGGTGCATAAAGGGGTTAGTTTGTCTTTATTACCTCTCCATAAGTGATGGTGTTATTGTAAATTCTCATCTCGGGATAGACATGCTCGAGGTACCAGCGAAAGCTCCTGCAGTTCATTTTCGTCCTCAGTGCTACGCGCTCCGACACGTCTCCAAAATCCACTCCTGGGTTCTGGAACAACAGAAAGTTAAGTTTTATATATATAGTTAATTAATATATATATATATATATATAATGCTGGAAAAAGATAAATCAACTACCCCAAGTGAAGTGTTGTTAGGATTTATTGTCACACTAATAATAAATGGTGTTATGAATTTAGCCCGCTAATTAAAGAACTGTTCATTTATTAATTTAATGGGATTACATTTTCCGCAACCTGCTGTTAACTTCCTTGACTGTTCAAGCTTTTTATGGACTAGTTATGTACCTTAGGAAAGTCGGTTCTGGTAGTTCGTATTCATCATTTGAATTTCATATTCACCGTGTTCCATCATCAGACCATCGCACATAAACAAAAGAGCTCTAATCCGTCTGAAAATTGTCAGGGAGAACAGGAGGAGTGCGTGTTTGCGTTTATGTCAGTCATGGGAGACTGCAATTGTTCATTCATTAGGAGCCGCTAACATGCTAATCATCTGTTTAATTACCAGCGCTAGCGAGTGGGCTCAAGTAAGCATGGAGAACTGCTCAGTGGACTGAAGCAAAGAACTTCTAATGGTATTCAAAAACACGCTCAGAATCTAAAACTCAATATCTGATTCTCAGTGGAAGTACTAATAGGAGTAGGGTTGCCAACCATCCTGTATAATACAAAAATCGTTCTGTTGTTCAGGAAACACAACTATGTTCAATGCATACCGAATGCAGTTTGTCCCATATTTTAAAGAGGCTTGCACCCAACAGTTGAGAAGCCTTCAATATTCATCCATATTTTCCACTGGTTTTGATGCCGTTAATTAAAGTGTCTAAAATACAAAGCACTTACAATGTGAGGCTTGAAATATTTACACACGTAGAAGCTAAATTGATAGGTGTGTAATGATGGGTAACAATTTATTGTGACATTAAATTAAATTTATGTTTACAACAGAAGCAATGAAGTCATACATCAGTAAGCAAAAATGAAAGTGACTGTATTTCAAATGCATTTTAGCAGTTAATTCAGTCAAGCAATAACATTGTTATACACATACATGGCTGCAATCGTACTATGACTACAGTAGTTGTGACCTGGCAGGGCTGCAGCACTACAGTTGCTAAAATAATAAAATAAATTAATAAAAAATAAATAATAATAATAATAATAATAAATACATAAATAAATAAATAAAAAGAATAATAAAAAAGAATAATGCTGAAAAATAAAATAAAATAATAAAATATAATGCATTCATCCATAATTTATCCAATTAAATGTATGTTTTATGAATTTGATGCTGGAAAATAAAATAAAATAATTTAATGCTGTAAAATAAAATATAAACATTTAAGGTCCCACTTTATATTAAGTGGCCCTAATACCTGTGAACTTACATGGTACCTAGATATGTACTTAGTATGTAACTACAGTGTAAATACACATTGGTACATAGTATTTACAACTGTAATATTTGTGTAACTACACATATGTAACAACCCACGGAAAGGTATGTGTAAGTACAAATGTGTAACAGGACATTGGTAACAACACTTTTTCCACTAAAGTAAGTACACATGTGTAACAGGCATTATGTAACTACATTTTGTAACAACAATATGTATTCACACAAGTTGTTCCACTTCCACACGCAGTCTTTCATACTGTAGTTACCAGTTAAGAACACACTGAAGCCATGATGATTCCTATGTGTATACCATGTATTTACTATATGACCGGCAGGACTTATGTTGAATTACAGCTAAAGTTTTCCCTTGTGGTACCAGTGTACATACATGGTCACTCCTCAGGCAACATCTTGATACAATGTGTTAAACTGTCATAACTTACTGTGTATTATGCAAAACCCAAAGCTCTGTGCAACTGTACTAACAGTGTACTAACATGGTAACTCCTCAGGAACTGTCCACTTAATATAAAGTGTAAAATGGTCATAACTTACTGTGTATTATGCAAAACCCAAACCTCTGTGCAACTGTACTAACAGTGTACTTACATGGTAACTCCTCAGGAACTGTCCACTGAATATAAAGTGTAAAATGGTCATAACTTACTGTGTATTATGCAAAACCCAAACCTCTGTGCAACTGTACTAACAGTGTACTTACATGGTAACTCCTCAGGAACTGTCCACTTAATATAAAGTGTAAAATGGTCATAACTTACTGTGTATTATGCAAAACCCAAACCTCTGTGCAACTGTACTAACAGTGTACTTACATGGTAACTCCTCAGGAACTGTCCACTTAATATAAAGTGTAAAATGGTCATAACTTACTGTGTATTATGCAAAACCCAAACCTCTGTGCAACTGTACTAACAGTGTACTTACATGGTAACTCCTCAGGAACTGTCCACTTAATATAAAGTGTAAAATGGTCATTACTTACTGTGTATTATGCAAAACCCAAACCTCTGTGCAACTGTACTAACAGTGTACTTACATGATAACTCCTCAGGAACTGTCCACTTAATTTAAAGTGTAAAACGGTCATAACAGAGACCATCTCAGCAAACCCAAACCTCTCATAGTTTTATTAACAATAGCATTAAAATATATTTTGAGCCACTAATCCTACTCATACCCCTAAACCTACCCATAACCATTCCTTAAAACTACGTAGGCTAACGTTACACTTATGCAGAAAATAAAAACATAACAGACAGACAAGTAACGTTATAAATTTCACAATAATTTGTTTATTGCGAAAAATGTTAAAAAAAAACGGTACCAAAAGACGTCGTTCACATGATGATGCGTTGCAGCCGCTGAGCCGCAGTCCTCTCTGGCAGTATTATAACAGTTGTGTATGAGGTACAGATCAGAGTATAAATTATTAATCCATGAAAATGTTAATCCGGTTTCGGTTCGCTCTGTGAAGGCAATGGTGAAGGCGCGCGCGCTTCTCCATTTCAAATGTACTACACCGACTGAAACACGGCATGTCGCAATCTGTGACGAAGCAGGCGAGAGCCAATGAGCGTTTGACATCACGGCCGTAAAACATGTCGTAACGCTTCTTGAAGGCGCATTTTTTTAATTTGAATTCATCACCAGCGCGCCTGAGCGCGGGATTTGACGTTTGCGGTCGCTGCTGAGAAATGGAGATGAAGATCATAAAGGGCTGAATTTGGATCTGTTTCTTGCAAACAACGTATGGATTCTAAAGATTTGGATTACATTTACATCAGGCTAATACAATTTATGTTTTTTGTGAATTTATGTTGTGTTTTATTGGAGAAAACGCTTTTTGTGTCTCACGGTAAATGAACTAAATACTACAAAATGGTTAAACGATTAAACAAGGTATTTTTAAGGTTTTAAAGTGTATGCTATTCTTGTTTATTGTTTACAGAACACTGTAATTTACTGTAAAGGCAAATAGGTCACCACAATGTCAAATAAAAAAAATCTAAAATAAAGAGTAAATCTTTAAAAGTGCTATGCCGTAATATCCCAGAATCTATCAAAGCATAACTATCACATTTATATTTCAGAGTTTAATATCCACTATGTAACCTTGTGGTTGTATTTACTGTGGTACACAACAATGACCCTAACAATTACACTTTATATTAAGTGGACAGTTCCTGAGGAGTTACCATGTAAGTACACTGTTAGTACAGTTGCACAGAGGTTTGGGTTTTGCATAATACACAGTAAGTAATGACCATTTTACACTTTATATTAAGTGGACAGTTCCTGAGGAGTTACCATGTAAGTACACTGTTAGTACAGTTGCACAGAGGTTTGGGTTTTGCATAATACACAGAAAGTTACGACCATTTTACACTTTATATTAAGTGGACAGTTCCTGAGGAGTTACCATGTAAGTACACTGTTAGTACAGTTGCACAGAGGTTTGGGTTTTGCATAATACACAGTAAGTTATGACCATTTTACACTTTATATTAAGTGGACAGTTCCTGAGGAGTTATCATGTATGTACACTGTTAGTACAGTTGCACAGAGGTTTGGGTTTTGCATAATACACAGTAAGTTATGACCATTTTACACTTTATATTAAGTGGACAGTTCCTGAGGAGTTACCATGTATGTACACTGTTAGTACAGTTGCACAGAGGTTTGGGTTTTGCATAATACACAGTAAGTTATGACCATTTTACACTTTATATTAAGTGGACAGTTCCTGAGGAGTTACCATGTATGTACACTGTTAGTACAGTTGCACAGAGGTTTGGGTTTTGCATAATACACAGTAAGTTATGACCATTTTACACTTTATATTAAGTGGACAGTTCCTGAGGAGTTATCATGTATGTACACTGGTACCACAAGGGAAAACTTTAGCTGCAATTCAACATAAGTCCTGCCGGTCATATAGTAAATACATGGTATACACATAGGAATCATCATGGCTTCAGTGTGTTCTTAACTGGTAACTACAGTATGAAAGACTGCGTGTGGAAGTGGAACAACTTGTGTGAATACATATTGTTGTTACAAAATGTAGTTACATAATGCCTGTTACACATGTGTACTTACTTTAGTGGAAAAAGTGTTGTTACCAATGTCCTGTTACACATTTGTACTTACACATACCTTTCCGTGGGTTGTTACATATGTGTAGTTACACAAATATTACAGTTGTAAATACTATGTACCAATGTGTATTTACACTGTAGTTACATACTAAGTACATATCTAGGTACCATGTAAGTTCACAGGTATTAGGGCCACTTAATATAAAGTGGGACCCGTAGGGGTCGAAGAAATCTTTTTATTTTCTGTATAAATCTGTCATTTGGATACGCAACAGAAACACTGTAAGCATGAAAACCTACTGTTGCATTTGCTGTGTGTCGCTGCTTTGCTTCTGTACTGTTTAAGTGCTGTGTGAAACAGGCCTAAATTCTGTATTGACTATGATAAGTGTTTTATAAATAAACATCCCTATCATTGAGTACTGAAGACCAGTTACAAGCTTAGTGAGGGCACTTTTGTAATAGACAGGAATGCACCATGTGGAATTGAACACTACTGCATTATGAATAACTATTAATAATGTATACTTGGCTATTATGAACTTGCTTTCCATTTTAAAATTGTCTGATATAACTGTTAAGAGGTAAAGTATCTCATTGCATTTATTGACCAAGACCATTCCTGAAACACTTCAATGCAATTAAACCTTTTAATAACTTAAGTGCTGGCTCTGGTTGAATTATCTTTTCAATACAGTTTTTTCATATCAGGAAGAAAAATGGCCTGTGTTTACAAATCATAATTAATTCAATTAAATCTATATTTTATTCATCTAATGCTGGAAATTGCAAAGTACATGAGTGCCCTTAATAAAAAACTTAAATTGACATACAGCTTATGTTTTTGCAGCATGAAACCTGTAGCATTTGAAACTGTTCGTTAAGGACGACATTAAAACTGACTCTGACAAGCAGCCAAACTTAATCTACAATCTTGTTCTGTGTACTGTGCCTTGCACAGAAGACACGCAAGTAAATGAATCAGGACAAAATTAATCACAGCAATCATTTTCCATTAACCATTGGCTGCCTAGACTCAAACAAATTAGGTTGGGTGAGGGTGATTACTAAAACGTTCACTCACATTCATGGGGATATTCCAGGCCATATAGACGTGGGACTTAAACTCATCCATCCAGACCTCTGCTGCCCGCAACGCGTTTCTCTTGGCATAGTAGTCGATGTCATTGTTGTACGGTTTCTTTGTACGTTCAATGTGCGCTACTCTGGCACATGGAAGAACCTCCATACTGCCGCCACACTGCCACACCTGCGATAGAGAGAGTAAAACAAATTTACAACTATTTTTCTTTTTCTTTTACTATTGTGTGAACAAAAGGTTCGAGCATGTGCAAAACTGATGCTAAGATGCCTATCATTTGATTAATAAAGGTAGTTACAAAGGCAGTCAAAAGTGTGGAATAATTAAGAATGATTAAATGTTTTTGAAAGAAGACTTTTGAAAGAAGGCTGCTTTTATTTGATGAAAAGTAAAAACAGAAATTATTGTGAAATATTATTAGAATTTAAAATAACTTATTTGCATTTGAATATATTTTTAAAATATAATTTATTTTTGCCATGGCATGCTGAATTTTCAGCAGCCAGTCTTCAGTTTTACATTATTCTTCAGAACATGCTAATTTGGAGCTCAAGAAACATTTCTAATTATTATCAATGTTGACAAAACTTGTACTGCCTTATATTTGTGTGGAAACCATGATGCACTAGTATTTCAAAATTTGGGGGTAAGATAAAAAAAAGTTGAATTGATAATAATATGAACCAATAATACTAATTGATAATAACTGAGCACTAAATCAACATATTAGAATGAGTTCATGTGACACTGAAAACTGGAGTAATGATGCTGAAAATACAGCTTTTCCATCACATGAATAAATTACATTGCAAAATATATTCACATAGAAAAACAAGTTATTATAAATGGTAATTTAATTCACAATATACCCGTTTTGAGAAGTCCAGTCCAGATTGTGACAGTGAGCATATAACCATAACAAATTATGTGCAATTTACAGCAAATGAAAGAAGTCAAATGTATTGCCATCTAAACATTCTCGTCCAAACATCACATTGTGCTCAAAATTGTCTGCTTTTTATCAGAGACGCCTACTTGCCCAATGAGGTTTGCCCCCTTCATAATAGAAAGTGTGTGATCTTGCTTGATACAGCAATTAAGTGTTAAGGGCCATTAGTTTGTGCAGAGATGAGAGAAACAGGGGATGATAAATGAATGTGTGGAAGATCGAGCGCAAATATGTTCTTCCCTCGAGACCCACCAGTCACACTAATATGCTGACTCTGTCTGCCTCCATATCATAAAAATATATGAAAAAACAGGCAGTAAATGCACACTCTAAAAAGTAATACAGAGGGCCTGTTACCACAACTTATACAAATGAATTGTCGAGAAAAAAAAATCGAATTTACTGATTTAATTAAACCTTTTAAGTTGCAAACAGTTTTTAAGTTCTGTTGACATCTTATTGATCATTACATTAACTTAATATTGTGCATTTAAACACTAATTTATGTTTTGTTTTTTATTAAGTTGTAGTAACTTAAAGACCCCCTGGTGAAAATCCATCGTTTAATGTTGTTTATGTCTATGTGGTGTTTTTTAATATGCTTTAAGACAAACCATGTGGAAATTCATAAGTCAACACGAGTATTTTCTCCTTAAAACTGCAGTGAACCAAAGACAGTGTCAAAAACGTGGTTCGATATCACTGGTGTTTCTGACGTCACAAAATAACCAATCATGACAACGTGTGATCATCAACGAGTGGATCTCTGAGCTAGTGTGAGTGAGAGGAGGAGGGGCTAATTTGCATATTCATAGAAATGTGTATACTAAATCAGTCAAGGGTGTAGAGTTACATTCAAGCTATTTTAAGGCATGAAGATTTTCTTCAAAGAAAAAAACGTTTAAATATGTAATTTTGGTGATCAAACATGAGTTTTAAGTGATAAAATGATTGACTGCAGGGAGACTTTAATGAAATTTGTCTTGATAACTTTGGAAATTGGGCCATTATAAACCAGAGCCAGCCTGCTTCTTCAGTGATGACAGGGGCACAAGAAAGTTCAAGGAAACGTTGCTGAAATGGCTTTTCTGTTGGAGCATAGATACAGACGGTCTGCTGACCCGAGAGGCCGGCTTCTTCCAAACGAACATATGTAGATTAATAATTGGCTATTAACATTACAGTACTGGGTATGGCATCCTTGTGCTTTAAAACTGAAATTAATTGTTGTAAAACAACAATAGCAGCTCTACTAGACCTGAAAAGACCACACATTCTACACTTTTTAGCACTTGGTCAAAGGTTATTGCACCAAAAACAGTGAAAGTTTAAAATAAAAATGTTCTACCCTCATTATGGCCGTTAGAATCAATCATGATGTTTTTCCTGAAAAGTCTATGAGTTCTATATGTAAATGACCTTATGATATATGCTACTGTTCAAAGGTTTAGGGTCAGTGAGAAGAAATTGATACTTTTTTTCCAGTAAGGATACATTAAATTCCTTTACATTCCTTCTTTTAAGAGTCCTCTAAATGGACAAACATCTATAATATAAATGAAATATCTGTAGAACTAGAACTAATTGGAGAGAAAATTAATTAAATCAATATGTTTGATTAAAAGAAGCTAGACAAATAAAAGGAGAACAACATACTGTACATGCACAAATACACAGAAATAATGAAAAACAAGTAACACCTAGAACAAATCAAGTGAGAAAATAGGAAACGGGGGGGGGGGGGGGGGGGGGACAAACTCGAAACAAAACCAAATTAGGAGTAAATCAGTTAAATAATATAATGCATTTTTTTTAACTGTATTTGCATCTTTGGTGACTTTACGATTGAGAAATACTATAGTAGAAGTGCACTACATCTCTTCTGCACTCCTTCGCTTTGAGAGCTTGCGGTCCTCTGTCTTCCACTAACCGTGACATTAATGGAACTAGCTATGCATTCACTGACTTTCATTAGCTGTGGAAATACTTTCAACTTCAGCACCACTGATCCATAGTGCAACCTTGGTGTACAAAATCAATCTCAGAGTAGTAGAATCCTGTTATGTTCTTACTGCCAGACGACACATTCTGTAGGTCTACCTTTTTCCTGCTCTCTCTCTACAATGAATACTCCATTGTATGCTTTGTTCAAGCTCAATTTTCAGTCACGGAACACACAAAAGACAACAAATTAACTTGTTAGCCCTCACTGTTTGGATTGGAGTTGTGTAAAGAGACTGCCCACTCTCTGAGAAGGACGTCAAAAGGACCTACATTACAATTCTAAGATAAAAAACATCAAAATAGGAGTTTGCATTAAGGTTATCTATATGCTAATGCACTTCTAAATGTTGACCAAATTAAATTTTAGCAGACAATTTTTATTGAAACAAAAAATAAGTAAATTAATAACTTGTTTGGAGAGGCATGTTAATTGTTGTCAAATGACATGCTCTTAGAATGAGAATGTTGCATTCCCTTTAAATAAAGACCTGCTTCTGAATCAGAACATCAAATCTGTTGTCTTTATTGCTTTCGTCTGTTGTCAAGAAAGGCTCAAGCTTTAAATGTCCTACTGCAACTTCCGGTTTCAATAAGAAATACGTTAATACATTAAAGAGGCCCTTTTACAAAGTCTTGATTGTTATGCTTGAATGTTCAAAAAACATAATTTTTTCCATTATTGAAGCACCTATCTTTCCAGTCTGTCGGAAACGCTCCCGTACAACGACGTAACTCTGCTTAACTACCATAGTACGATGCATTGTTGAAGAAATGAACTAGCTAGTCACGACTGTTTCCTGAAACTGTATTGTTGCAAATTGGTCGTTCAACCACGTTGGTTAATGATGTCACGCAGGTGGTGGAGTAATAACTTATTTTAATGAAACTGTTTGAGATCGAATTAATGCTAGATGTTTTGATATAAATTACAGACATGGCATCTGAGGAATATTTCTCATTTTTCTCAGTTAATTTGCTTTATTTCCAGATTCAATAGGCTCGTTCTTACATACTAGAGCACGTACGCACCTGCGCACTCTTCAAAAACGGTGCTTTAAATCGCTTGACAAACTCAAAGACGTAAATTTAATTTGTATGTATTCTAAATAAAAGATATAGATTGTACTGAATGTCAGCTTGCTTAATTGGCTCAAGATAAGTATTTATTGAGTCCACATGTCATGCAAACAAGAAACTATGCTTCTAACCACAGGTCGAGAGCTGTCGTTCCAACCACACAACTTTGCGATGCTGTTTGCGAATTTTCGCTGGAACGATGGTTTCGGGAAACATTGACTCGTAAACTATGCTGATAACGACGGAACTTGCGACCATAGTTGGCTAACGATGCTTTCGGGAAACGCACCCCTGATTAGTTCCGGTCTTTATGAAGCCCCTCCTTCCGAAAGTGTAATGTGCTCTGATTGGTCGCCTGGACGAGTGTGTTGTGATTGGTCAACTGCTTCGAGCATGTTTGGGAAATGTCACGCCTATTACCATAACCGTGAGTTGCAACACACTAACGCAATTCAACCAGGCCTCGTCCCTTTTTCTGCATATACCTTGGCCGGGATTTATTTAAATGAAATATTGTGACATGTTCATTCCCGGAAGAAAACTCAAGACTATAATCGAGGCGTTTCAGGGAGTACAGAATCAGTGCTTACTGATATAGAGAATAACTCCCTTTGGGGTGAACTTTGCAGACCTTTTTCATGCTCAAACAGCAACAACATTAAACACACAAGAAGACACACGTTTTGTTAGCAAGGTATTGTTTTTTTACAGATTTAATATTCGGCTCTGCATAAGTGTTTAAAGAGAGTCGATGTAATGCATTTCAGTGGCTTATTTCATATCCTGCTATAACCTATGTTTTTACGCTTGCTTCTGAATGACAGGGTATCACTGAATAAATAATAGCATTTATGTAAGATGTCCTCAATAAAAATGGTCTCTTTTACTTTTTAGATTTGACCTTCTTTGCTTACTAGCGGGAGTGATTTTGTATGATTGAAGGGACGGTAGGTCAGTGGCATGCAGGTCACGTTCCTGCACGTCTTCCTGCAGAGCTCCTTCAGAACATTAGTAAAACAAATCAGACTCTCTTTGGACTCAGGCGCCATGTTGATGAAATGATGATTGTTGAAGAGCCCTGACAGAAACACATTTACCTCATGCCGAGAGGGAGGGATTGTCATTACTGAGTTCCACTTTTTTTTTTTCTTCAGCCGTAATTAAGCGGTCTGGAGAAGAGGCATCAAGGTCAAAAAACACATGCAGAACAAGATGGTGGCAGTGCAACTGTAAGGAGCTAAAGCAAGGAAGAAAATATAATAAATATTTTTTTTAAAATCTCAGTCTAAACAATTATTAAATTAACATAAAATACATAGTAAAATCAACACAAGATAAAGATTTGCTGTAAACCATGTATGTAATTTTAACTACCAAGCTCAGTGTTATGATGATATGGTTACAGTGTTCAAAAGTTTAGGGTTGGTAATCTATTTTTAATATTTTGGAAAGAAGTCTTTTATGTTCACCAAGGCTGGATTTATTTGATCAAAATACAGTAAAAACAGTAATATTTTGAAATATCATTATAATTTAAAATGACTGTTGTAATATATTGTAAAATGTAATTTATTTCTGGTATGGCAAAGCTGAATTTTCAGCTGTCATCAATCTTCCCTGTCAGATGATCCTTCAGAAATCATTGAAATATGCGGATTTGGTTGTCAAGAAACCTTTCTTATTATTATTATCAGTGTTGAAAACTGTTGTGCTGCTCAAATATTCTGTGGAAACTGTGATACCCTTTTTTCTTTTTTCTTAAATAGAAAGTTCAAAAGAACATAATTTGATTTAATATAGCTTTTTTTTTTGTAACAATATAAAAGTCTTTTACTTTCACTTTTAATCAATTGAATGCATCCTTGCTGGATAAAAGTATTACAGATTTTTCAGATTGCTTACACACTAAAAGTGGAACTTGAGGCCCACTCAGTGAAACATTTACTCATGCACCTAATCTTCAGACCAAGGGCCCTATCTTGCACTCGGCGCAAATGACTTTGTACACTGACGCATGTATCATTCCTATTTTGCACTCCACAGACGCACGTCGGTTAACTAAGAAATACACTTGCGCTCCCCGGGGCGTTTCAGCGCAAAGAGGAGGCGTGTTCCGGCGCAAACTTTCCCTCATGCTATTTTGCTGTTCTATAAAACAATTGCGCCACTGACCAGAAAAAAACTAGTCTAAAGTCAGTGGCGCATTGCGCGTTGTTCATTATGCTATTTTAAGGGCGCATGCTTGGCCATAATCAATGTAGCGGGTGCACAACGCGCATACACATTGATTCTCTCATCTAAGCAGCAGTTTTCATTTTTGCAAATCATACATTATTACGATAGATAGATAGATAGATAGATAGATAGATAGATAGATAGATAGATAGATAGATAGATAGATAGATAGATAGATAGATAGATAGATAGATAGATAGATAGATAGATAGATAGATAGATAGATAGATAGATAGATAGATAGATAGATAGACAATTTATTATAAAAGCATGTAGCTTACACATTTACCCAAATTATCATACGCCTGTTTAACAGAAGTTAATTTGGGTGGGTTTCTCCATCCCCAATGTCACTTCTCTGTGTTTTACGGCCCTGACGAGAACGTTGCTCTCCTCGGCTGTGAACCGCTCCTGGCGCGCGCCTGGCAAATCCGCCGTTATAATAGGAATCCGCTTTAGAACAAGCGCGCCTGCTCTTAAAGGGAATGTGAGATGACGCTCTGATTGGTTTATTTCACGTTACGCCCAAACCACACCTATGAATAATGAAGCTACTTCAGACCAACCCCTTTTAGATTTGCGCCAGGCGCAAGAGGCATTTATCCCGCCGGGAAAATAGCAACAGCGCCGGGATCCCCACACAAAGTTACTTGCGCTTTACGCTTTGACACTTGCGTTTCAGATCGTTAAAATAGGGCCCCAAGTCTGCAAAACTGTAAGCACATTATACACTTTACACTCAGTTTCAAATTGAAAAACAAACTTTTTGCAAAACTCCAAACACAGTTCTCTACATGCCACTACACTCTACACTCATTTACTGATGGCCTACACCCAATGCTCATGTGTGAAAACACTTATACATAAATTGATCACATAGAAATCAAAATTTAGTTTTGAGAAAGAAAGAAATTATTTTTACCCCCTTGAATTTCTGTTTATAGTGTAAATAAATGTATATATGTGTGTATGTATATATATACATACATGTATATATATATATAGTTACATATATATATATATATATATATATATGTGTGTGTGTGATTGTGTAGCCTATGTATGTGTTTCTCTTAAAACAGGCACAGAGATTCATGAGAAATTGTGCTGCGGATAAATCAGCACGATCAAAAACTTGCGCGGTCATATTTTTCCTTAAAATAACTAGTCAATGTGAATAAAGGAAGCAATTGGATGACACTATTTCAGATAGCCCGGGCAGGCCGGTTATGCATTTTGGTAGCCCGGAAAACACAATAGCCACAAACTAGCGATTTTGCGAGCCCTGTGTATATACAGTGTATTTGTGCACATACACATGTAGTACGTGTGACAAACTCCTGTACACTCCACTGCACAAGCATTTTTCACATCCGTGCGAAGTTCGGTGTGTAGCCTATAACAATTTTATGTTTGTGTGCAGTTACTACACAAAAACACAATTTTTAGAAGAGTTAAAATAGTTTTAAATGTTTGCTTTTTCAAGAGATGTCTGATGTTTTGCATGTTGTGTGCATTTTTGTGTTTTTTTTTTGTGTAGAGAAATTGTGTGCAAGCAATTTGAAAAAACGGTAAAAAGTATGACCCCCAAACTTTTGAGCGGTAGTGTGTTTGAATGCTGTATTTGGGTGGAAAGCACTAAACAGGGAGAATGTGTGCTGTATTTCTTGTTTAAAATCCAGTTTAATCAGGCATTTCCAAAAACCTACAGCTATCAGAACCAACCCCTGAAAATTGGCAATTGTGGTAGGTAAAATGCGTTCAGCCCAGATTTTGTGGGTGCGTTTGCAGTTACATGATTTGCATAATTCCTTTAGTGAACTGTGTGCTGAAACAATTCAAAAAGCACATTAAAAAAAATGGAGCTATAAGCTGGTGCAATTCATTAACTCCTCCCTCTAACTCTTAATCAACCACTTCTGGACAGTGTTTGAGTGATGCACTTTCATTTGTTTTAAAAAAACGTTACATCATCTTATCCTCTGAGACACATCCCAACCCTTTGAGAAAATTACGCTCCTCCTCTCTCGCTCCCCGGGCATTATATTCTCTGTCTCACTCTCTTTCCTATTCTTCCTATGACAGGGAACAGACAAAGCTTTGCCATATATTATTTTAATCACGTTAATTATATCAGACGGTTTCATGTGATGTACGGTTCAGATCAAGCACTGGCTAATTTAATTGGACCCTCTTGCCAGCCTGTGCTCTCTGTTTCAATGACCAGTCGCTTTTGATGATCATTACAATGATAAAAATAGCAATAAAAGGCCATGACTTCATGCTGTCAGACCAGTAGATAGATAAAAGTGCCACGGTAATTCAAACTGAGATTTCAAAAAGCTACTAAAAACGATTTTGACATCAAGGGCCCTATTTTAACTATCTAAGCGCATGGTCTAAAGCACACGGCACAAGTGCGCTTGCTTGTCCGAATCCACTTTTGCTAGTTTAACGACGGGAAAAATGGTCGGCCTATAAGCGCATATTACTGACGCGCTCTTTAAATAACAAAAAAAAAAAATTGCGCCATTGACGTTAGGCCACTTTTCAGTTGGTCAATGACGCAGTCTATTTCAGTTGCCTCAAAATAGCAACGCGCCAACAATGCGCCTGAACACACCTCGTTTTCAGACCAGCACGCCCATGGGCGCACAAATGAGTGCAAATGCATTTGCTATTTAAACAACGTGGCGCAGGACGTGAAAATGATAATTGCGTCAGGCTGAAACTAGCAAAAAACACTTGCGTCACGCCTGCCGCTGCATTGCGCCAGTTATATGATAGGGCCCCATGTCTCATTAACCAAAAAAGGTTTCACTGTATAAATTATGCTGCCTAAGGTTAAGGTGAACCGCACAAAAAATGGACCAAACTGACCATACTTTCAGCCAAAATACCACAGTAAATACAAAGGAAAAATGAAAGACTCCCATACAGTCTTACTTTAGGATAACCATAGCAACTGTGGTATTTTGGCAGAAATAGAAGCTAGTCAGCATAAACCAACATATTTGTTAATTGAAATAAAGCTGAAATAAATCAAATAAGGCCCAGTTTCACAGGCAGGGCTTAGATTAAGTAAGGATTAGGCCTTAGTTCAATTAGGACATTTAAGTAGCTTTTAATGAAATGCTAAAAAATCATTACTGGTGTGCATCTTGAAACAAAACAATGACACTGACATTTAAGATATTTTAAGAAATGTTTTCAGTTAAAACAGCTCAATAATTTTAGTCTGGGACTAGACTTTTTATACCCCCGGTTGCACAGACAAGGCTTAAAGTAATAGTTCACCTCAAAATAAAAATTCTGTCATCATTTACTCACCCACACGTTGTTTCAAACCTGTATGAATTTCTTTCTTCTGCTGAACACAAAAGAAGGTATTTTGAAGAATGTTTCTTCAAACAGTTGATGGACCTCATTGACTTCTAGTATTTCCTACTATTAAACTCTGTTTGGTAAGAGACATTCTTCAAAATATATTCTATTGTGTTCAGCAGAAGAAAGAAATTCATACAGGTTTGAAGCAACTTGTGGGTGAGTAAATGATGACAGAACTATTACTTTAAGCCTTGTCTGTGCAATCGGGGTATAAATACTAAATTAAAAACTTAAACGTTGCCTTAAGAACTAACTAAACTAATAAAATGACTATAGCACATAAAAAAATGACTAAAGCTTAAACTAAACTTAAATAAAAACAGAAAACATAAAGATAAAATCTAATTCAAAATTGTCATAAATACTATAATGGTATAAAATAACACGGATAAATATGCATACCATTAAACAACACCCAAATGAGACTTTTTGAGTTGATACTTGGACAGGAAGGACAAATCTGGCTAGACGTGTCGGCTACTGGAGTATGAAAGAGAAGCCTTGAGCCTGAAAGCATATGTCCACTGTGAGCAACTCGAATAGGATAATCGACTTTTCTATTGTGCCCTTTGGGGACATTCTAAAAAAAAAAAAAAAAAAAAAAATTCAGTTTAAGATTCCAATTACATATTCATTTTCCCTCCCAGGACAGGATGAGATGCATAGGCTGCATTTCTGCCAGTGAGCTTTACTAAATGAATTATCATTTCCCCCTCAGTCGTCGCTAACTGTGTTTGCCGAGGATCTTTAAACTGTTTGAATTGAGTTGCATAGTAATAGTTTTTGCCAAGACATGAAGAAGATAAACATGACATAAGGAAATAGGATTGGATGATGGTACGTACTTATCTTAATGTCACATAATAAAGAAGCACACATTGGCATTCAAATATGACTTAATCCTTTGAGGTAAATGAAGGTTTATGGTTCCTGTTCGAGGGTGATACAGTAAATGTTTGCACCTATTCACATTACATGTCTAAGCCACCAGTGAAGGTGCCGTGCTGTGGAGTTCTTGGAGCGTAGCAGGAAAAACAATCTTCTCACGCAGAGCATGTGATGATATATAATGCAGTGATGTTTGAAGGTTAATGTAAAGTTTAAGCTCAGGGATGTTAGATATCATAAATCAAGGCTTGGCTTTAAACTGTCAGACAAATGCAAGCACGCTAAGGCCCAATATTCTAAATAAGGGGTTGCTAACTATCTGATGTCAAGGACCCCCCACCATGACGATCCCCTAGCTTGTGAGGGACCTTCTTTATAATATATACAGGCAGCTGCACAATTTCATGTATGACACATTTAAGCTGTGAGAGAGAAAAAAACGTAGTTACAAAACCAAAAAAATGTTTGCAAAATAAAAGAATTGACTGTATAGCCTATGTCAGTTATGAAGCCAAAACACATTATTAAAATGCTATCTAGAAATTAATTACTTTTGTACTAAGTTAACATCTGTTTTTCCACTAGAGGTTCAATTGCATTCAAATTTATTTGTGCAGAGCTTTTCCTCATTGCTAAGCAGTTTTCAGAGAATATTACCCTTCAATTCCCATGTGAGCAAGATAAAGGCAAAAATAGCAGGGAGAAACTCTGCAGAAAGATAAAAGTTTTTTTTTTGTCGCAATAGAGAACAGACAAATCTATGTGGAGATTTATTTCTTATTATTATTTCTGTCAAAAACTATGGTTATCAGTAGAATTAAATAATCGCTATTAAACTGACAACTCCAGTTCTAGAGTTCTCAACGGGCCTGAAAATTACAACCCGACCCGAACCCGGCTCGTGGCTTTTAAAGCCCAGACCCGATGTAACCCGACACATCAACATGAATTATCTGCCCGAACCTGGCCCGCGGCCCGACTCGGACGCGCTCTTCAATCTATCGCCGTTGCGGAGACTCCCTATTCATTCCGGTGAAATCACAAAATAAAATGCACACAAACTTAAAGATTTACTTACTAGTCCATCATCAAAATCGCCTGGTCAGCATCCCTGTGCTGCTTTTTAACTCGCGCCAACGAGTGAAAAGCCCGACCGAATGGGACTCTTGTCCGGTTTCTCACGCGGTCAGATTCTCTTTTCCTTTTCCTAGTCTCTTCCGACCGCGTTTTCTTTGCTTTTTCCATTGTCTAGTATCACGTCTGAAATGCGCGCAAGTGCAGTGTTGTCAACTATTTTCAAAGGAAAGTAGCTAACGCCATATCTGTTTAAATAAAAATCTTCACACAATAATAAATAAAAAGAACTCAAACATGTATCCAGCCAGCGGGCGGGCTACTTTTCACACCACACAATTTTTGAAGAGTTTTGAAACAAAATAGGCCTAGCCTACAAACATAATCGTATGCTTATAAGGCATCGTGGAGGAACAGTAGTGCGTCCACAGTGGATGGACTGAGGCGTGTTCTCCTCTCTTACGGCCAGTCACCCACGATGCACGTTGCACGCAGCAGCCAGACTTTCTATACGGTGAACAGCAGCGGTGATTAATAATTTTTTTTTTTTTTTTACTGAGCGGAAAAGATTAAGCCCGAGGTCCGACCCGACCCGAGTCATTTGCTTATATTTCCGACCCGAACCCGCGGGTCCCGTCGGGTTTGTCGGGCCGACCCGACCCGTTGAGAACTCTATCCAGTTCTTCGGAAAGCACATATATTTAATTAAAACTGCCACTAGGGGCACTATAGACCGTATTCAGAGCAGCGCCATGACAGGTATGAAAGCGAGGCTGTGAGGGACAGACTCTCTGTGTTTTCCATAGCATCCGCTGTAAAAACCTGTATAAAGCTCCTAGATCACTTAATAATTTCTACAGCTCATGTTGTCTGGAGTTTTTGGTCTACTGAAACCTCTTGGAAAGGTTTTTATTTTTATTTATTTATTTATTTATTTATTTTCATTCCAGAGCAACAGTTTGGAGAAAATCTTTCTGAGCTACAATTGATGCTCTCATAGCTAGCTGCCTGAATAATAAAAATTTGTAATACACACCGTAGCATACACTGCTGTTAAAAATGCGGGGGTCAGTCATATTTTGTTAAAGGGGTGGTATTAATGCCCTTTTCACAATATGTAAAATAAGTCTCTGATGTCCCCAGGGTGTGTATGTGAAGTTTTAGCTCAAAATATCCCACAAATATTTTTATATAGCATGTTAAAATTGTCACTTTTTGAAGGTGAGCAAAAACGCACCGTTTTTGTGTCTGTCCCTTTAAATGCAAATGAGCTGCTGCTCCCGGTACAGAGGGCGGAGCTTCAAGAGCTTGTGTCTTTTTACCTCACACAGACACACACTGAACATCTAAAAAACTTTTAGCCTTTTATGTTCAAACAGGAGTCGGACGAAGATGGAGAGACTCAAGAAGTGACAACATGTAGAGCAACAGGACATTTCTGAATGGTAAGTTGATGAATTTATGTAGCTGATGTGTAGTTTTCTTCTAGTCACTGATTAGCATATGTCATGATAATCTATAAATTGCGTTTTAGGGTTAGTGATGTCACTAACCCGGAGGAATGTCGTGTATTCCCTACCAGCTGTTTGTTGTAGTCCTTAAAAAGCAATTTCTTTAAAAATAAAATATCTCCCTTTGCTTTGAACTTTGAGCGTCGTAACTTTTGCAGATGTTGTTTATGCTCAAACAGCAACATTACACACTAACTGAAGTTAAAAAAGTGTTTTAAAGTGTTTTAACTTCAGTTAAAAAAGTGGCGCCTCAACTGAAACACAAAATTACTAGCTCTCTTGGTACACGTGTATACTGATGAGCAGGTACAACACGGAGGGAGAATATACCCGCGCGCACACACACAGACACACTTCGCATCCCCAGAGAACCAGTCCTCTGAAACAGCATGATCTGTAGCATATATGGTTAAAATATGACAATATAAGTCTGTATGTGAAGAGTTGCACCAGTTCTAGAAGAAACTATTTAAAATTCAACTCATGCCATCTTTTCTTTGCTTTACAAGCTCTTACTCTAAATTCTGAAGTTCTTGACATTTGCTCTTTTCCTTTTATATGTGTTTGATAAGCTGTAGTCTTTTCCCTCCCGGCGCCAGCTGCTAGAGTACTCAGGCCGCCCCAGCTGAGAGCGCCAAGCTGAGAGAAAGCCACCATGAAAAGAAGAACAGCCATCCATTCCTTCCATTTTACAAATTGTCAAAACTTGGCGCCTCAACTGAAGCACAAAATTACTAGCTCTCTTGGTACACGTGTATACTGATGAGCAGGTACAACACGGAGGGAGAATATACCCGCGCACACACACACAGACACACTTCGCATCCCCAGAGAACCAGTCCTCTGAAACAGCATGATCTGTGGGATGTATCAAAAAGCCATAATGGAGCCAAGCACCCCCAAAGAGTTCTCTTCACTAAACACAGAACAGGGGAGGTCAAATGAGTTCGCTCCAGATCTGCAGGGTGAACTAAGCCTAATGGAAATTATAAAGCCTCAGAGGAGAAAATAAATTCAGATTGTACAGTGAGGGAAACATTGGAACAAACTCAGCTCCTTGGCTCAGCTCCTTATGAGATTTCTGTGCCGTATTATTAGTTTTGTCAGCTGTCAAGCAATATATTCATTATAAGACTTATAAGACAAATTTAATACAAATTAGGCTATGAGGCAAGGAAAACTGACATCTTCACCCTTTATTTAAACATCTTTTCTTTTTCTTTTTTTAAAGACTTTGAAAGCATATTGCGTAGTTGTGCTTGGAGTCAATTTTTTATTTGTGATAACGCAATGCAACATGCCAAATTGTGCGGACATAACTTTTTGGCCAGCAAAAAGCATTCACAAAACATAAAAAAGAATGATAATAAAAATGTAAATAAAAGATAATAAAATAGAAATATGACAATAAGAAAATAAAAAAGTAAATATGGAAAATACGAAAATATAATGGTAAAGAGAGGTAAAAAGGACATTTTTGCTGCTCTACTTTTATGGCAATCATCTTTAAAATGTATATGGTGTTAAACTTTTTTTAGTGAGGAAAAAATACTGTAGACTTCTATGTAAACCGTAAAATGAGCAGCCGCTCTTACTAATGGTTTTTTAGTTCACTGTCATGTCCAATAAAGTTTGCAGTTCCCCATCCTTCATTAACAAGCTCTTTACAAAGCTACTTTACGCAGTGAGAAAATGTGCCACACAAACTGTTAAATTCAATAATGTGAATGAATTTATCAATACTTAGGTCACTCTTCACACAGTGAACACAACAGCTTTCTATGCAGACAAAATTTTGCATCCTTTATCATTGCTTTGTCACAAAATGCATCCAATGACTATTTATTTCATTTTTTTAAAACTGTTTTCTCACTTAGATACAGCCACCACCCAAAAAAAAAAACACTGTACCTACAGGCCAATTTTCACATTTACATACTCTTTTCAAAACTGTTAAACTTAAGTTCAAACCTAACATGATTCAAAATACCATATACCGTAATACCATATTGAAATAAAATACAAAATAAAAAAAAAATGTCCTTGCTCATGATAAAATGAGCAGCCGCTCTTACTAATGGTTTTTTAGTTCACTGTCAGGTCCAATAAAGTTTGCAGTTCCCCATCCTTCATTAACAAGCTCTTTACAAAGCTACTTTACGCAGTGAGAAAATGTGCCACACAAACTGTTAAATTCAATAATGTGAATGAATTTATCAATACTTAGGTCACTCTTCACACAGTGAACACAACAGCTTTCTATGCAGACAAAATGTTGTATCCTTTATCATTGCTTTGTCACAAAATGCATCCAATGACTATTTATTTCATTTTTTTAAAACTGTTTTCTCACTTAGATACAGCCACCACCCAAAAAAAAAAAACACTGTACCTACAGGCCAATTTTCACATTTACATACTCTTTTCAAAACTGTTAAACTTAAGTTCAAACCTAACATGATTCAAAATACCATATACCGTAATACCATATTGAAATAAAATACAAAATAAAAAAAAAATGTCCTTGCTCATGATTGACCCTTTTAAAACAAATCAGATTACATTCCAGTTATGATGAGTTCTTTGTCGTCCAGCTGGTTATATCAGATCGGTTGTGATATTACCTTGAAATGTCTATAATTCTTAAAGCGTTCTGAGATTGTACACATTTTAGAGTCTGCTGATCTTCTTAAATATAATACACACAGACGGGGAAATGTGCTCCTAAAGAAAGCTTTCTGTCTCCAGTCCGTGTCGCAGCCAGTTTTCTAAAACAGCTAAAAAACATATTCCCCCAATAACCCAATTAAAGAGAAAAGCTACACTGATCCATAGTCACTAGTTAGTTATGCAAATGAATTCCATCTATCTACATAAAGCAACGAGAGACAGTCTCTCAGAAATTGAGCAGCTTCCCATAGCGCATATCAACAGGGCAAAATATATGCCTTTGAGTCCATTAAAGCTGCATTCGATTGACCAAAGGGCAAACCAATTGTGATTGTACAATACAACCTCAAGCAAAGATGCTGCTCAGAAAGATTTAAAAGCTTTACAATTCGCCAACATGATCCAAAGGTCATCTTCCTTCTCTCTCTTCACTGGTTTGTTTTGTATTTGCCTTTCAGCATACGTATGTGTGCGCGTGGGTGTGAAGTGAAGCAACCCCAGATGGAAAAGACCTGCTCGCCTCTGTTCATAATGAAAAAATTGCTCCCTTTTCGAAGCAAGGACAATAGTCACTGGAGGTCTGACTTGCTGCTTTAGCCTCTGTTCAGGTTGTGTTTTACATGCAATTCTACATGAAATCCATCTCATTACGTCCTTTGAATCATTAAAAAAAGGTTCTGCAGAATTGGCTCTGTATCTGAGCAACAGTCTCGCTGAATTTGTTCGCCATTAGTTTCATCAGACCTGAATAAAGCAGGACAAAAGACATCAGAAAATTGTGAAATCTATATAAATCTTTTAAAAGATGTCTCCATCTATTGCCATAGTTCATTTTTTATATCATTGACGATACTGAAGAAGACAAAACAACAAAAAAGTGATATTTTAGTTATATATATAAACAAATTAATTTTGACAGCCCTAATGTTTATATATCACTATAATATGCCTGCCCGTTCTCATCCCAAGGCGTCATACATGTGACGCTTTGGACATTTCGTCGAAATCTTACGCACATGGCATCCTTTAGCGTCAATATGAGACGCAGAACCCAAGGCGTCATACAGGTGACGCTCGTCTAAATCCGACGCACATGGCATCCTTTAGCGTCAACATGAGACGCAGATCCCAAGGCGTCATAACCGTAACCCTACCCCAGACCTAAACCTACCCATAACAGTGTGTGTTATATTGACGCTAAAGGATGCCATGTGCGTAAGATTTCAACAAAATGTCATATGGCGTCACCTATATGACGCCAAAGGATAAGAATGTGTTGAATATGCCGCTAAAGCATCTTCACACACTGTAAGTTCAGTAGTGTCTAGGGGCGTGACGGTTATCATATAACCGTGAGACCGACGGTTATAGTTGAACACCGTCATTAGAACTCTATAACCGCCAAAACCGTATTATTAAAATGTCTTGCAGATAAGGTTATACTAATATCAGTGTTGGGAGTAACGGAATACATGTACCGGCGTTACGTATTCAGAATACAAATTATGAGTAACAGTAGTCTCCACAGAACATAAAATATTCATTTTATTTTTATGTTTCGTGTTCGCATTTATGAGGAAAAAACAATGTTACGGATGTGACCGGTCTGAAAGCGCCACTAAAAGACGTGACATTTAATCACATCTCACAGAGTAAAACGTTCACAGAGACGTAAAACAGAAAGCACAAAACCTTTCTTTAAAGTGAATTTCGTTTTGGATTAATTGCATCTTAATTTTAATGAATGTTTAATCAACCAATTGCCTGGATTTAATAAATAAGAAGTAAATATAGCAGACGATAGATCATCACGAAACGGAGGCGCCGGCGCGTGAACTGGAGCTCGTCACATAAATGAACCGAAACTCAGCATATAAGGTAGACATGTCACAGACATGTCTACTTTTAAACAGAACAATTCAAACAGACTACAGCTTATGTAATCCGTATGAAATGTGCATTTCTCTCTTGAGCGTTGACTACTGCGAAGATCGCGAGTCAGCATCGTCAACTTCATCTTTGCAGCCGACACTGACAAAGAAAGGCCTGTTTTTTTTAAGGATTTGTTTACTGTGTGTGATTCATTTAATGGAAAGCACATTCACTGCTAGTTGCTGTTAATTCAAAATAAACGTAGAATTAAAGAACAGCCTTTGAAAGCCCCCCCCACAAGCATAAGGTTATGTTACGAACCGTCACATTTGACTCACGTCATAACCGTCATCACCAATTCTGAAACCGGCACACCCCTAGTAGTGTCACTCAAATAACTGCATCTGCTAACTGCATACATGTAAATTAAAGGCACAAAGTCAAAAAATGTGCAGTTGGTAAAGAAAGTAAACAAATTTGTTGATAATCCTCATACTATAAAATACCACTCAACGGTCGGTTCCCTGTGAGTACCCTTTCATATGAACTCCTACTTGCATTGGTAAAAGAGCAAAATGTCAATTCAGGATAAGATTTAACTGATATACACTAAAATTAAATTACTTTGGGCAGTAAGTGTCAATTCAGCTCTTTCTGAGCCACTTTAAAGCAGTTTTAATTTCCCTTGTGGGCATTTGGTACACTTCACACAAATTAAACTCCCATCATACCACTGCACATATTTCCTAATGTTTTTTAGTCTTCATATAACCTATTTAATCAGTGCCAATTTCTCTACAATGTCTTCTCTTCGACTCCCCACCTCTGAATCTCTTTAAGAAGTGAACTGAGGTTGTCTATTTGGTGTGGCATAAGGTTAATTATGGAATATGTTGCTGTCAGTCAAATGTTATTCCTCTTGAATGAGCTGCATCAGCTTCGGAGGATTAATCAGAGGCTGAGATGGATCACATGTTCCATCACTGTGTTCGGCATCAATAAGCATTTGGTTTATTTCAAAGCTGGGACGCATTTGCAAAACTGGCTATTCTGTCAGTTTTTTCTGTTACCTTCTGCAGCATGTAAGGAACAAATAGAATTCACATTGTCTGCTGGGCTCATGCAAATTTGGGGGACACATGCAGATCACATGCTTACGGTAAAATAGGATAGAGTGGGATAAGTCTGTGCCACTTTTTGCTGTGAGCAAGTAAGACATGCTGCTGCAGTACAAAACATCCTTTATGAATTGCACGTAGCATATCTATACAGGTGGAGCTGGGGAAGATGGAGGTTTTATGATGCGTACTGCAAATTTTACAGAAAAGGCTAACCAAGTATTTGAAGGTTGAGCAGCGAGCTCATTGGCTACTGGTACTGGTACGGATCAGCTGTGCCCTATAGAGAATGATGTGATTGTAAGCAGATTAAGTTAAGGACCTATTAACCGGCGCTATCTAGAGTTTCATGACAGAACATTGCATGTTTGGCTAAACTATCTGTCTTTGTTGTCTTTAAGGCGAGACACGGCAGGCAAAAACATCGCTTTTTCATGCAGTGATCAGTTTTGAGATTTTGGGCTAGTTTACTCCTTCAATATGTGTTCTTTCAAGCTGCTATAAAGAAAACGTTGAAAATATACATTCCAACGCGTCATGCCACACTCCGTCTGTTTACTGAAGTCTGTCATGACCGGTATCGTTGTAAAGCTCTGAGTCTCCTGCACAACGCTATGTAACCCAAATATGGGCATTTCCTTTCTATCAGTAACCAATCGTGAATGTCCAAAGAGTGATTTAAAGCTAATGATGAAATCTCATTGGCTACTGCTGGTTTCTGCTAACGTGATTCGCTCAGACGCATCACGAGGTGTACTCTGCCAATGTTAATTCATTGAGTTACTGCAGTTGTAGGCCTTTTATGCCTGCCATGCTATTAAATAATCCGTTTTCATGAGCTTGAAATATTATATATTATTATTACTAAGGGCCTGAGCATTTATTCTGTTTTTGAGCATTTTTTTTTTCCAAAAGAAATGTATTAAATTCCCTACTTAAATCTTTAAATGCCTTTTTCTCAAAATTAGTTTTTTGTCATTCTCCAGTACAAATATCTCAGCCTATGTAGCACCTATGTACATCAAACTGTCCAGTTATAGACTTAGCAGTATTCTGAAGATTTTTTCAGAGGGATTTGTTAATAAATCATTCCTGGCCTGATTTATGTGACATTTTAATACAAAAAAATATGGCGAAAATCAATTGTATAATCCCTCTGAACTTTTTTTTTCATCTTGTGTGTAAACTTTTTGCACCTGGCTTTATCATATGTTCAGATCTATCTACCAAAAATATATGCAAAATTGCACATATTTAATGAGAGAATGCCTAATTTGCATAATTAAACATACAAATTTCAACAACTTATAATACATTTTTTTATATACTTGTGTAAGTAATCAACTGAACACTAGACCTGGGGATTTCAAACTGGGGTCAGAAAAAATGTGTTAAAATGTATTTTAGTAAAAAAAATATATATATTAAATAAAATAAAAAATATATATAAACTTCTCAAAAGTGGTCCATGAAATATTAGTAAATATGTGAACAATTAACAATAAAAATAAAAATATCAAGTCTTATTTTGCTGCTTAAATCAGCCAGGATATGTCTGACCAAACTCATTACTTTATAATTTATTGTACAAAAAGCAAAAAAAAAAATGTCTTTAAAATCAAGTCTCAGCACATAAGCAGCTACGCAAAATATCAGAACATGTGCACTGTTCTCCAGACTATTGGGGTGCAAATAGTCACTGTGCAATTTCAATCAATACCAATCGCTTGAAAATAAAGGGAAAACAATGCCTCTGACGTTTCAGCAACACTGTTGATGCTGATTTTGGTATTTTGAGACTGACAACTGTATGTAAGAGAAAGTACAACATAACAGGAAACTACTTACAAAGAAACCCACAAATGACTGAGTCTGCTATTGTATCAACTGTCACTGAGACTTAACAAACAGACAATTTAAACCACCTTCAATTAGACATTTCAAACAATACTATTCGTCTCTATAGTTCAATCTATCTTCAGGCTGAAAAGACTTTTCTGTCAACCAACACTGGCACTGAATCTTTAAAACGAGTTAAAGGATTTTTATCCAAATTATGCAAATCTTCCAAGGATATTCGACACCCTACAGAAAAAACAGTTTCTGAATTTAAACAAGTTCAATTCTCCACAGGCTCACAGACCATGTGGGCCATGAAATTTCTCTCAGGGCTGCAGCTGCAGGAATCTACTTTCTTTGTACTCTACTGCCTTTAAAGCATTTGAGTCTGTGTAATTTGGCACTGAGTACTTTCATTTCCTGTGGGCAATGCATTTACTCCTTGATGGAGTGGGGAATCTGCATGCTTACCCCCAAACCAGTCTCTAGTTTGATGCCTTGGGCATGAAAGCATGAAGAAATGTAATTAAACGTATGTCAAATGCTCAATCTTTGTAGATAGACTTAATTATATGTCACCTGTGAATTAACAGAAAGGGTGGCCAGATTCAAGAATTGTCATTTCTGAGAGGGTCTCACATGCTACACTGCTCAATGAATTCCAATTACAAGAATACACTGGTCTGTGAATGTCTCAAAAGAACAAAATTAACAAGGCAGACACTTCTTTGTCTCTACTGCCATTCTTTGATTATCTAAGGCAAATAATAATAAATAAAAGGCTTTGGTCAGGACCCTACTTACCCTCATACCAAGCTCAATGTTCTCTCCTCCATAGACCTCCATGCCTGGGTCAAGCAGTCCGATTTCTCCAAAATACTCACGATCCACAACAAAGGAACAGCCAATCATTGCAGGTGTCCTGTTTAAAAGACACAAATACATGTGCATGAGCAGTGCATTCCTATTTATTTATTCATTCAGACAGGCAGATAGGACGATTCACCGAGAAATAGAACGATAGATTTATAA
This sequence comes from Rhinichthys klamathensis goyatoka, assembly GCF_029890125.1. Classification (NCBI taxonomy): domain Eukaryota; kingdom Metazoa; phylum Chordata; class Actinopteri; order Cypriniformes; family Leuciscidae; genus Rhinichthys; species Rhinichthys klamathensis. The sequence goes on along the minus strand of NW_026606735.1, from coordinate 3,149,811 downwards.
ATAGAATGACAGACCAATCGATATGCCGATAGATAGATTAGCCGATATATAGATAGATAGATAGATAGATAGATAGATAGATAGATAGATAGATAGATAGATAGATAGATAGATAGATAGAAACTTAGTAGCTGACTCTGAACATGGCTATAGGAAAATAAGTGCTAATGAATTAATAGCTCTTAGAGAGAGAAGTCGACTGGAAATCATTTACGAATCAGAGGTTGCAGAATCTGCCCTCTCACAGAGCATGAAGAATTTCTGTTTGAGTGGGAGTGAGATGAGCCAGAAGTCATATGTAAATTAGAAACTGTGTGTGTTTAAACAGAAATACACACCACTGAGAGACTGTGTGGTGAGAGTAATCGTGCAGACAGCAGAGAAGTGTTTATTTGTTTTTGTAAGTGGGTCTCTTTCTTCCCACTCTCCCTATATTCCCACTTGGTTTCTTTCTCCTCAGCGTCCAATATTAAAATAACTCCACATATGGCAGATTGCTGAGAAGGCAGTTATCCCTAGATTCCCAGGTCAGAGGTATACTGAACTTCTTTTAAAGAGTTTTGAATTCAAAGTAAATGTCATTCTTTGACAAGATTCTGATAGAAATGACCTTCAGAAACGCCAATGATTCAGGTGTTAAAATAATGAAAGTAGTTTCAAAATGAGATTCTTTTATAGAATTAATCAATTTGATGTTTAATTGGCATGCTAGAGCATGATGCCAGCAACGCTATGGTTCTGTGTTCTATTTCCAGGCAAATGCCAAGTTCACACAGCAACAGAATGCACTTTGCACTTTTAAATGCACTTTGAAGATAAGCATCAACAAAATGCATAATAAAAAAAATGATATATATAAATATTATATAAATATAAATGCATAAACACAAATATAATTGGACAATATTTATTTCTGGTTTTCATGTACAGTAAAAGTTAAAGAGAAACCTGCATGAACATGTGGGAGGAAGGTGGCTAAATAAAAAAATTCTATTTATTTTTGTGTTGGAGTCATACAGACACAATGTAGTGAGTTTTGCAAAAGTTTGCTCACCAAGTTTACTTTTCACTTGCATCTGTTCTAAAATTTTGCCTTTCTTTCAAAACCTTTGGGTCAGATCTGAGGTTTGATGCAAACACAGCAAGGGGCAAGAACGATTCTGAACCGCCTCTGAGGCTGTCAAATCTCCACAGACAAAAGATCTGTTGTGTCTCAGGAACTCAAGATGAATTTGTCATTGAATGTAGTTTTTGGTTTGGTGCATTGCTGGTGGGTTGAAAGTGAATTGTTTGTTGGCTAACCACAGGTGGGCTGCTTTGAGAGGCTAATGAATGCTATGCACAAGCATTTCTACTGTGATCCATTATTAAGATCACAAAGAATGAAAAGAAAAAACACATACAGTATCTAGTCCATGTTTTTGTGTAAACAGTGCTGTCTTGGGAAATGTTTTACCTACATCAATATTGATTTAATTGTGTCCAGAATAAATCACTATAGATACTTTTGCAAATAGAAGATTGTTTGAAAAGAAACGTTTTCATTGCAAGAATAATCTGTGGTGTGTTTTGAAAATGCTGATTTACACTTTACACTAATTTATTCCTTCTTTATTTTGGAGTTGGAAACAAGTACAGTGCCTATAAAAATATACACACTCTTGGAATGTTTTGTTTTATTTTCTAACAATACCGAGCCACAAAGGAATTAATGTGGCCCGTTTATCACTCAACAGAAAGGAAAAAAATTGTCAGACAATCTCTTCGTTCCTGGTGCGATGTGATGTGCTTAAAGCTCACACTTTAGAATCAGTTGTCTATGCTTGGTTACAATGCAGTCCTGTAGCTCAAAATACTGTACAGCATGGCGCAAGGAACACTGTGATCAAGGGTTCAATTCTCAGGTACGGAAGCCCTAAAGGGTCATGGTGAAGTAAAATGCAACGCTGGGGAACACAACAGTTTTGCGAGCAAACGCAAATGTTTTGAAACATATTTTGGTAACACTTTACAATAAGGTTTCATCATTTAACATTAGTAGACTACTTTAGCTAAAAATGTATCTCGGGTTCATTAAATAATCAATTCAGTAAAACAATTGGTTGCACTTTATTTTAAGGTGACGTAGTTACATTGTACTTACTTAAATAAGTACTGAGTGTTATTAATTAACTCTATACTATAGAGTTACAGTTAGGGTTAGAGTTTGTTTTAGGTTTAGTTACTTGTAATTATGCATAATTTACTGGGTAACACTAAAATAAGGTTTCATTAGGTAACAATAGTTAACTACTTTAGTTACACAATACAGCATTTTTTAATAGCAAGCACAGTTTTCAGTTTACAGTGACCCCAAAACGTATTTGGACACTTAAAAATGTCTGAATTTCATTGTTTTAGGGCCATATGCAAATAAAATGATGCTATCCTCTATCTCTCTCTCTCTCATGAAAAATACAGAATTTTTTCATATTAGTTAATGTTAATTTCAGAATTTTTTTTAATACATTATTAAAATCAACAAAGATTCATAAATACTGTAATAAATGTATTGCTCATTGTTAGTTCATGTTTGTAAATACATTAACTAATGTTAAAGGGTTAGTTCACCCCAAAAATGAAAATTCTGTCAGTATTTACTCACCCTCATGTTGTTCCAACCCCGTAAGACCTTCGTTCATCTTCGGAACACGAATTAAGATATTTTTGATGAAATGTGAGAGCTGGATCACTCCTCCATACTAGTCCATAGGCTTCTTCAGGGATTGAACTTACCGGCCTCGAAAAGTTATTAAAGACATAGTTAAAATAGTCCAAGTGACTACAGTGGCTCAATCTTAAGTTTATCAAGCGACGAGAATACTTTTTGTGCGCAAAAACAAACAAAAATAACGACTTTATTTCAACTATACATTTCCTTCTATTTGGGCCTCGAGTCAGTTAACGTAGTGTGATTCCGTAGAGCTACGTCACACGTAGGCTCACTATTGGCCGACGCTGGTCATGTGGGTGATGCGTGTGACGTACAACAACAGAAGCTTACGCTATTACACTAGTGAACTGACTAGAGGCCCAAAGAGAAGGAAATGAATAGTTGAAATAAAGTCGTTATTTTTGTTTTTTTTTGCGCACAAAAAGTATTCGCGTCGCTTGATTATTAAAGTTGTCTTTAATAACTTTTCGAGGCCGGCAAGTTCAATCCCTGAAGAAGCCTATGGACTAGTATGGAGGAGTGATCCAGCTCTCAGATTTCATCAAAAATATCTTAATTCGTGTTCCGAAGATGAACGAAGGTCTTTCGGGGTTGGAACAACATGAGGGTGAGTAATTACTGACAGAATTTTTATTTTTGGGTGAACTAACCCTTTAACTAATGAACCCTCTTGAAAACAACGATTTTCTATCAGAGGGCTCCTAGTAAATAAAATCATTGATTATTTTAGATGACTTTATAAAAATGTATCTTAATTTTTACATTAAATGATCTTTTTCTATTGATCAATGCCAAAAAGCCCAATTAGAACACTGTGATTCAATGCTCTAAAACAACAAAACAATACAATCCATGAGCACTTTTAAGCATTTTTATAAGCACTTCATGTGCACAGCCTAGCCAAGGTGGTCTTTCTTGAAAATGTTTCGTGGAATATCATAAGCATTCATGGCGTTTATCCCTATAGAGCGACTAATTGCTTATTTACAGACATTTGAATTGGACTGTCCTTCATTTAACAGTAAACATGAATCATTTAAATAAACCCTGCTGCAGTGTGCTATGAGTATTGGGATCCTCAGTGCTGAATAGCCACAGGCTAGCTGAGCTGCAGTGGATACACTGAGAGCTCGAGAGAAGTAGAGCTGAAATGATTTCCAATAGTGCACCACATTGACATACTGCAGGCCTGCGGGCGGCCATTTTGAACCTGTCAATATCAGCACTTGAGGGACAATGACTGTTGCCTTTTTCTGTAATGAGATTTTGTTCAAATATTTAACTTATATTGTTACCTCAGGTCATATATGCTTATATGATTTTTTTTAATTGAGTAGTGAAGTACAGTAGGAATCGATCTTGAGAGATTAATCATATTAATCTAAATTCGTTTGGAAAGACTCACTAATCAAGATCCTAAAGCTGTAGCTCATCTGGTGGAGCATGGCGCTAGCAACACTCGCTGATAAAACATTTATACTTTGAATGCACGAATGCACGAATGTGTTTTTAAAAGGTGTTTTAGTTCATAATTCATAGGTTTATTTCATTGTATTTATAATTAATGATAGTAAGTAAGATTTTACTTTAAAAAGGTCTTGATGTTGTTTGTGGTGTCTACTACAAAAGGTTTTCATGCTTGAATGTTCAAAAAATATTATTTTTCACATATTTTACATTATTGCAGCATCTCTCTTCCCAGTCTGTCAGAAACGCTCTGATTAGTTCCGGTCTCTATGAAACCCCTCCTCCCGAAAAGTGCAATGGGCTCTGATTGGTCGGCTGGACGAGTGTGTTGTGATTCGTCAACTGCCTCAAGCATGTGTAACCTGTTCTACTCGACCCGCTCCGAGCGGGATATGAACCGTGGTCTCCGGCGGGCGCTCTAAAAACAAGGCTAAAGAACGCAACCTCTAGCATTAGTCGGTAGAGCGCCTCTTGAGATCAGGGGAGTGAGGTTTACACGCACACCTCTTACTGGTCTACGATAGTTACACGTGTTTAGGAAATGTCACGACCCTTACCATGACACACTACTAACGCAACTCAACTAGACATCCCTCCTTTTTTTTTTTGTGTATGCCTTGGCCGGGAATTATTTAAATGAGGAATATTGTGACGTGTACGTTCCCGGAAGAAAACTCAAGACTAAAATCGAGGCGTTTCAGAGAGTTCAGAAACCGTACTTACTGATTTAGAGAATAACTCCTTTTGGAGTGACTTATGCTCTGTAACTTTACAGACGTTTTCATGGTCAAACAGCAACATTACACACTAACAAATGTTGAAAATATAAAAACGCACAATTGGTCCACCACAAAAGTACACTTACGAATACAGTTCAACTGGCGGTATTCTTGCAAACATCCATTTTGTGAAGATTTGTGACTGTAAAGTTTAATATATATGAAAAAAAATACGTTTTAGATGCTATGCGCTAAATACAAAAAAATGTTTACAGTATACGTTTACTTTAGGTAGGAATAGTTATAAAAGTGTATGGGATCACCCTGGCTCTCCAAATCAAAAGCTCTTAGGATATAAAAAAAAACTTTTCAGTAACCAATATGAGGCATCACAGGGATCAGCTCCAGTAATACTGGGCTACAGGCCTAGTTTCTCTCTCCAAATAGCTATCAGTCAGAGGCATGAATAATGAATGGGATTTCTGCTGTCCTGATACTCTCACACAATAGCGACCTTGACCAGATTTCATACGAAATGAAAAAGTCCACTCTTTTCTGGCAGGGTATATCCATCTCTTTCAGGGGTTTAGGACTGAGCTGTAACAAAGCTCATTTCACCAAGTTGGTTTTAAGCATAAAATGAGTATCTCACTGTAGAGGCTCATGATTTGAGAATTGGAGCATGTAGGGCTGGGCGACATCAAAATTGTGGCTTCGGTATGAGACCATCCACTGATACCTTGGTGGGAATACTAATTGTATTAAACATATTTATACTATCTGCAATAATCTTACTTGCATACAGTGACCCCAAAACGTATTTGGACACATTTAAAAATGTCTGAAATTCATTGCATTAGTGCCATATGCAAGTAAAATGATTGCAGATAGTGTGTATGTTTACTACAATCAGTATTCCTACCAAGGTATCAGTGGATGGTATCATGTACTATATATATATATATATATATATATATATATATATATATATATATATATATATATATATATATAGAGAGAGAGAGAGAGAGAGAGAGAGAGAGAGAGAGAGAGAGAGAGAGAGAGAGAGAGAGAGAGAGAGAGAGAGAGAGAGAGAGAGAGAGAGAGAGAGAGAGAGAGAGAGAGAGAGAGAGAGAGAGAGAGAGAGAGAGAGAGAGAGAGAGAGAGAGAGAGAGAGAGTATAGCATCATTTTATTTGCATATGGCACTAATAATATGAAATTCAGATATTTTTAAGTGTCCAAATACTTTTTGGGGTCACTGTAAACTAAAAACTGTGCTTGCTATATTTCTTTAAAACAAATATGCCACTTATTTTGATATTTTGATATCCGTTGCAATAAGCTTTATGCATTTTTAATTGTAGTTTCAGCGTCCAAATACTTTTTGGGGCCACCATGTATGTAGGTAATATTTGAACAAAAATATATTTCATACTTGTAGAGCTTTGATTATAATTAAACTCCATTCCCTGGGAATCAAAACATTTCCATGATCTTGGTGTTAGAAATGTTTGAGCTAAAATCCTGAGTAGCATCACATTGTCGTCCTGGTCAGACACCATAATAATTCTCTCAAACTGTGGTAAACCATGGTACTTTTTAGTACTGGTATGCCGTGCAATTCTACAGTGTTGACTGAATTTTTTTTTTCCACACTCTGTGAAATAACACTAACAAGCACTTCAGGGAAACGAAAACATTTATTGCACATGCAGGAAGCTAACGCCACCTTATCACTTCTAAAATATTAATCTCTTATATCCCTGGTCATTTATATTTCAGAGAATGTCCTCATGCATTATGGAGTGGACCGCTGGATGCCCTTACCTGATGGGGGCAGTCTCATCTCCTTTGTCCAGCCAATCCTGCGGTGGGATGATGTACATGCACCAGAGTCCCCAGTTGTAGCCATGAGCTGCATTAGCATATTGCTGCACCTCAAAGGTGTTGTACTTGATATTATCTATCGCAGGGAGGATTATCCTAGTGTGATCTTCTTTCACTCTGGTGAGGATAGGCTCAGCCCTGAATAAGTGATAGAGATCAGAAAGAAAGAAGAATAAGAGAGAGAGAGATCGGGAGTTGAGACATATTGAGCTTTTCTTACTTCCAGTACAAATAGTGGCTATTATATTCCTGCTACACAGAGCAACAGAAGTAAAAGCAAGTGTTAGGATGTCAGTGTGAAATGTTCTTACATTTTCTTAAAACATTCTCCAAAACGCCTACACTCTAAAAAATGCTGGGTTGTCTTAACCCAATTATGAGTCAAATATGGACAAACCCAGCCGTTGGGTTACATTTTTTTAATTACATTTTTAACCCAATGTTTGGATTTGTCCATATTTGACATAAAATTGGTTTAAGACAACCCAGCATTTTTTAGAGTGTATACCAGAGGCTGAAAGCAGGACTGATGGAGGAACTACAAACATTCCACAACTGAGAAACAACACTTGCCTGTATTAATCTTCTCAGATTTCATCCATATTGTCCACACAAATCACATTTTTGAATGTCATAGGAATACCAAATTGAACCAAATATTTAATGAGATTGATGAATAATTAAGGTTGTTGACAAGGTGTTATATTCACATTTTACACTGTGCCTTTTTGAATTTGTGAAAAGTAATACAATTTGTACATCACACAGTACACATACTAGATTGTAATGCACAAATGCCTCTGACATTGTAAATAACCAAAACAAATTAAATGCTACTTTCTCATTCAATTCATTCATCTATAGTATACAGCTTCTGTTTACTTTAAAACCCATGTGGCTGTTTCCAAGAATAATCTTGGTTAGAAAATTGATTCTGTCATTTTTGTAAATAAGCTTGTATCCCATTATCACAACCGGTGTTGGTTTAAAAGGAGAACAATCAAGCCTGGCAGCGTGATCATCACATATTGACATTTTCAGCAGAAGCAAACACTAGACTAACAAGAAAACCTGCAAAAACTTTCTGTCAGTCCCTCCCATCAATGTCCTTTGTGTACCTTCTCCACCTCGCAAATCATTTTTGTCTGCCGTCGATCTATGTCTTCTGAATGTACTATTTCTTATCTTTACATCCTTATATGTCTCTTCCTTTGGTGTCCTTCGTCTTTTTTTGAGGCCATCCTTAAAAAGCTCAATCACATTAAGGTAATGATCAACACGGAGACATGAGTTTTAATAGGGCTGTGAGTGGGGCTTTCAGGAAATAAAATAGCCTACTGAGAGGCTTCTTAATGTACGTGTCCAATTAACAAGAAAAAAGGGGTTTTAAAAGGGCTGCATATTGGTATCATCTGGGACAAAGGTCTTTTTATAGGGAATGGAGAAGGGATTTCCATGGATAGAAAGACAAAAGTTAGATAGTGTTACCTTTTGTAACATTACAAATGTCTTTATTGTCATTCATTTCTCTACTTTAATGCATCCTTGCTGAATAAAAGTATTCATTTCTTTAAAAAAACATCTTATAGACCTTAAAATTTTGATGGGTAGTGTATATATACCCAGAAAAATACATATCATATACAGTATAACAATAGGATTTTTGCCTTTTTATTCATAGATGAGGATGAGGATAGGATTAGAAAATGTCACAAGCCGGATTTAAATTTGACTCACTCATGCAAAAAATCTAATCACTGCCCTACAGTCCAAATCTGCTTCCAACCAACTATTGCAATTTGTGGTACAAGCTGCATTTAAACATGGTGCAAATTGTCAATTTATACTATATAATGGTAAATAGCAACAACTGATCTAAAAAAATAAAAAAAAATAAAAAACAGAAACTAAAACCTGTCAATCTACTATTCTACTACAGATGTCTCTATAGACCAGATGGCTGCTCTTTCATGAAAGCCTGGTCTTGAATAAGCCCGACACAACACATGTGGGGAATGCGAGGATGTACTGATACGCTAACCTTGCAAGAGAAACCATCCCTCTTGTGAACCCATCTATTCATCTTCTCTGTCCTTGGGCCGCTGGCGTCATAACCTGGACTAGCTACATGTAAGATCCCAAAGGAGCCAACTCTGGGCTATAAAAAACCTGTGGTGTGCAGATAAGATTCCACACGTCTTGTGCTGGTGAAAAACAATTCTAATCTGATCATTTGCTTAGTAGAGTCTCCATAGTAAGCTGAGATGCTAATAAATGGTTTAGTTGAGTGAAAATAAATCCAGTGTGATATATTATATAATGCTAGTAGCAATATGAGGAAACATAGCATGAAAATAACCAAGCATATCAGCTTTCCCTGATTTTATCATCCTATGTTATAGGGCCCTAGTTTAACGATCTAAGCGCATGGTCTAAAGGGCGCAAGTGCACTTAGGGCGTGTCCGAATCCACTTTTTGCTAGTTTAACGATGGGAAAAATGGTTGGCGCGCACGGCGCATGGTCTAAAAGTGTTGTCCCTATTCTCGTAATGAGTATGGGTGTGTTTTGGGTGTAATTTTCCATTCCCTTTAAAAGTCAGTTGCGCTCACACCATGGTGGATTCGCTATTTACGTGGTGGGCGTCTCCAGAGAGCAAATCTGAAAGCAATCTGCTCGTGTGCGAGGTTAAAGCGCTCAAGCAGACCATCTACTGGACAATCCAGATTGTACCATATCTTTATCTTTACACAAAATTCATCTTTTACATTGTAATCCTTTAATTTTAATATTTGGTTAGTTTGTGTGCTGCGCGTCCCCGTGTGCAAGCAGAGTGTATGTGCGTTGTGGACCCGCCGATAGGTGCACATTACTAATGCGCCTTTTATATAACAAAAACAAAATTGCTTTATTTCAGTTGCCACAAAATAGCAAGGCGCCAACAATGCGCCTGAACACACCTCGTTTTCAGACCAGCACTCCCATGGGTTCAAATGCATTTGCTATTTAAACAACGCGGCGCAGGACGTGAAAATGATAACTGCTTCGTGCTGAAACTAGCAAAAAACACTTGCATCGCGCCTGGCGCTGCATTCCGTCGGATGTATGATAGGGCCCATAGTCTTACGTCACCACTTAGTGCTAATATGCATACCCCACTGAATGCAAGTAGGAATCTGTAAAACTAGTGTTATGAAAGGAAATGTTACAGCCCACATTCCGTCCACTCTAGGATGTCACATAAAAGAACAAAAAAAAGAGAAAGAGGGGGGAAAATCATCAAAATATAACCGTACAGTATCACAGAGCCATGACTAGAGGGTTATAAGGCTAAACTCAAAACAAACATATCAAGTGCCACAAAAGACAGTGTGAAGGGAGTAAACAGAAGGAGAAAAATAAGAAAAAAAAGAAGGAGAAAAAAACTTCTAGAATATAGACAGGAATAGGAAAATTAAAAAGTAAAAAAATATGCTGCACTGCCTCCCCTAAGATGAATGTCCAATTTTAAAAACTCCGTCCTAATACTAACACAGCTGCCAGTAATTGCTAGGATTAATTACAAAAGGGACTCTCTTTGGTATACAAGACGGGGTGTGCAGAAGGGCAACAGTGATCAGTTCTTTCATTACCCACAGGACACGCTTGGATATTTCCAAAATAGATGAAAAAGCCAGACACGAAATCAGAAATAATAAATAGGAGAAAAAATATTGAAGGAAAATCTTGTATTAACAGCCTTAGATTGACAACCATCATCGATGCCACATTTAAAATGCCAGGTTTAATAATGATATTTTGTTTTGGTTTATTCTAACATCATTCCTTCATGTACACTTTATGTATATAATGTCTCAGACAAAAAACAAATCTGCATGCATCTTAGAGTAGATACACAGTGGAGTCCAAAACATCTCCAGGAATCTGAAATTTGAAATGTAATTTAAACATTGAATATAAAAGTACATATTTTTGGATTTTTTAACATTTTAAAACAAAGGAAAATCACATTAATAATAATAATCATCATTATTTGCAGATCAACTTTTCACTCAAATTGTTATGCTGATCATATAATTTGTCAGGAAAATGTCTGTATTAAATATGAAAAATGAAGAACAAAAGCATTCTCAGTCTCAGACAGTCTCAGCCCACAGTATATGTTCTACCCAGTGTTATTGTTAACAAAAACTACAAAAAAAAACAATTTTGGTAGCAGAAATAACGGTGAAATACAATTAGATATAGCCTAAATATTAGATAAAATAAAAAAAATACTACAATAACAAACTAAACTGAAATAAAAATAAAAATAATTAGAGCTATTTAGAAATGCAAAAAAAAATGACAAAAGCACATAATAAAATAACAAAGATTAAAATTAGAAATCTAAATAAAAAAATAAAAGCTAAAAATATTAATAAATACTATAACAGTAAATAACACTAAAATAACACTGGTATTGTGGAATAGATGTACAGTCTGTTCAATGATCAAAAACTGAAAATGTAGATCCAACCTGGGACTTTAAAACATACAATCCCGCAACCCATATGTCTATCTCTCACAGCCACGTTTTCATTCATGTCAACTTAAATATGGCGCCTACCTTGACTAAGGTCCATGGGGTACATCATAAATCACTTAGTCGAAACAATAAAGCTCTGTAGCCCATGCACAGTCTCGCACAATTTGCTGAGTAAACGGATCTCTATCACCCCACATGCTTGACTTGGCATGTCATCTTATGGAGGTAAGTCTTCCTCCCTTTACAGATAGTCCAGGAACACAGTCCTTAGAGATTAGCCCTCAATTCTCCACAACTGATGAAACTCCTGTGTGACATATCCAGAATTAGGAATGTTTCTCTCATGTGCCTCTATCAGAAAATGAAATCTTGCCTCATTCACTGCAAAGATCCCATGAACTGCTTGTGTCTGCTTAGTGTGCTGGGAATAGTGCCTGGTTAAAAAAGGTTAGTCTAGGGCAAAATGTTCCCCAAAGCTTTTTTTATTCCTGTAGTAGGATGGAGGATTTAATTTTTTACATGCTGTTTTTAAGCACATTATGAATCTGTTGAGCAGCTTAGAAGCTGGGATAGATTTATCGCCTTTAGACATGTTGCAGCCTGTCACGGTAAAGCTATGTTAGCCTCATCCTGTTAAATGTTTTACTTTTCCCCCTCCTAAATATTTATGAAATGTTCCCAAGAGCAAGTCCATCATCCTCACAGTATCTGTGTGCTGACTTCATAATAATATGCTCTAAAAATACATAAGCTCAATTTAGACAGTAAACTCATTATTAGGTTGAAAATTGGCCACTTGCAGTATCATCCATATTAATTAACTATAAACACAATGATTAATCACTTACCAAATATGATGAATGATTCATTTAACTTTCCAATAAGCCAACACAACTAATTATGTCTAAATTCCTTTAATGTCAAGGTATATTCAAATCACTGGTTACTAATTGGTGATTTCCTGAACAGAGACTAAACCCACTCTCCTGATAAATCATTTAAATGTGGATTAACTCTAAAATGCGAAATCAGCAAAGACCTCGACTAATGTTTGAACATAATTTTAAGTCAGGATTACAAGTTTCACTTAGTCAGACATCAGCTAGTCCAAACTGCGGTTTAGTAATCGGTCGATCTCACCAGCACATAAAGTGTCTAAAATAAAAAGACAGATAGATAGAACAATATAGATATAAAGAATGATGGAAGGAATGAAAGAAATAACAACATAATGGTAGATAGAACGGCAAAGTGCACGATAGATGGCAACTTTTTGGCAACACTGTATATGTCAAAACTAAAATAGAACACAGACTATTTATTTATTTGGTTGTTTTACAATAGATGGAAAATGTGTATAGGAATCAAATACAAGCTGAACTAACTGCCTATGTTGGGTATGATTAAGCTGAAAGTCTTTTTTTTATCATTGGTTCTGTAGTGGAGGTCTGGCAGTGAACATTTCTCTGTGAGCTTTTAGCTTCATTTTGCAAGTAGCCTACTGTGTTTGTACTTCCAATTGACTGGCTTCAAAAATGCTCATCCCTCATACTTCATTAGCTTTAATCACTTCAGATTTTTCATCTGGAGTTCTTCATCAAGTTCCAGTAGATTAGTGTGGTAAAAGGTGAATCAACAATTATGTAAAGCAGCTCTAAAGTCTTCAATGGTGCATGCAAGCTAACCTGTCTTTAGTTCTGACAATATCACATCAAAGGATCTAAAAAGCACCAAAAAAAAAGCACAATGACACTTTACCAATATCACACGTCATATAGAACACTTTTAATTCACACTCTTTTCCTGTTACCATTAGCTTATTATAAATTTTACACTTGATTTCAAACCTTAGAAAGAGCACAAATTAAGCCTTCACAAATAGTATTGACCCGACATTTGGCTCTAGATACAATTAAACCATTTAGTGAACCACAGATTTAAAACTATTTCAAAACTGTTACTGGGATAGCCTAGTGGTTAAAGATTCAATCTAATAATCAATAGGTTGTGGGTTCAAACCCTGCACAAAGGGGAATCTATAAACTATCATCATGTGGCCTTGAGCAAGACACTTAGCCTGACATTGTTCGTGTAACAATACTGTACACTGATAAACTGTCAGCTAAATGACAAATCTGACATCATTTTTATCCTGAGATTCACTTCCTGAGATAATAAAAGCATCTAAGAAACTATTGATTAAGAAACCGAAAGGTGATTTCAATAGTGCAAACAGAAAGGCTTTCATTGGGAGGAACACGGCAGTGAGTCCTTGGAGGTTTGCTTGAAATGTTCATATGGGCTCCTGGAAAGGTCGTCCCAGTGAAAGCTATGTATCGATTAATGTTTTCATTGAGACACTGAGGTCAGAGTTTAATGTGAATCCCATTAATCATCGTTTTGAAAGTATGTGACACCAATTATAGAATTTTTGCTTTATTGATTTTTGAGAGTGCCTTTCTATCCAATAAGCAACTGTGTGGTACATGTCAGATATTATATTATAGAAATCGCTCCTCTATGAAATCACTATGGTAACCACCATTAATGCATTTCAGTGCTGTGAAATCATTAGATGTATATTTAAACTGATCTGAATCTCTTCACTAAAGTCACAGGCGGAATTCCAATGCACATCCTATAAGCATGCAAGACGATCAGTGCATCCCAATCTAGAATATTGAAAATTGTATGCTAAAGGTGCCTAGATTGCTATGTTTTCAAAACTATTAAAGGCTACACTGTAAAAAAATTGCTGTAGTTATGCAGCTGTTTGCCAGTAACTTACTATAGATTTAAATTGATGTAGCCTATATTTACTGGCAACAGTTTGTTCAAAGTTAAATGAACATTAAACATTAACAAGTCTTTGTCTTTACAGAATAAAATTATAAAATAACAATCTAATGCAAAGCATTCTGGGAACCAGAAATCTAGATTAAACTTTTTCTGTTTTTTTTTTCCTTCAGATTTTGGTTCCCAAAATGCTTTGCATGAGGCTGTTATTTTAGTTTTATTCTGTAAAGATAAAGACTTGTTAATGTTTAATGTTCATTTAACTTTGAACAAACTGTTGCCAGTAAATAACATCAATGTAAAACTACAGTAAGTTACTGGCAAGCAGCTGCCAGTAATACTGTAATTTCTACAGATTTTTTTTACAGTGTAATTCACACTGCATCGACACACAGAGACCAACGCCGATAGTCAACGAATTACAGTATGTTACTTCTAAGACATTTCAAGACCCAACGAATGCTGGTTCAACATGTTCAATCGGTGAAAATAAGCAACATACGCCAACAGGGGTGTGAACGTGTTTTGCCATCTGTTGATGCAGAGTGAATTAGCCTTAAATTGTGCACACATGCATTTAGCCTAAAACAGTTTTTAAAAATGACTGAAAAACAGGCAGGCAACAACATTTCAAATGTATAAACCTAAGATTGAGTGATTATGAATGTTAAAGTAATACATTAATTATGCAGTAAAAGTATGCAAATTGAGATTCAGCCACAATCATTAAAAAAAAACAAGTGTTAAGTAAATGCAACCAGTTGACTACACTGAGTTACGTAAAATGAATAAGTACATACTTTTTTATTTTACACAAAATTAATTTATCTTGATTTTAGACATACCTGTATATTCTACAACCTAACCACCTCTACATGGTGACCACAAAAACTTTAACAAAAGAAACTCTAGTAAATATCCAACATATCTGAACATTAAACTCTAGAAGGACTTTGCTTTAGGACACTTCATTTCAACATTTACTTTCCAAATTCCTACAGCATGTTGTGAACTAAAAATTCAAATGTAGTCCCAACACAAATTAAGTAAACTTAAATTTGACATATTTAAGTGTAGCTCTGGAACACATATGTACATTAAATAGTCAGTTAAAACACACAAGCACACACACTGTCATGTATTTGTCTCTTGTTTTGTGTGCAAACACATGGCCGGTTGTTTTGGGCTATGTGTTGGCATTGTCTTGTGTTTTACCTGGTTTCCTTGTTAATGTTGTATCAGTGTCACCTGTGATTGTGATCATGTGTCCTTACCACGCCCCTTGTTCCCTCGTTAGTATTGATGTTCATCAGTGTCACCTGTACCTTTTGTGATGTGTTCTATGTAAGCTCCCGGTGTTTGTTCCTCAGTGCTGGTTCGTCTTGTTAACAGTCGGTTCTGTGAGTATTGTGCTCTGTCTGTGAAAGTTCCAGTTCCTATTTGTGGTCAAGTCTAGTTATTGTCTGAGTTACTGTTTGTTTGCCCCATCGTGGGTTTTTGTTTTCCGTTTGTAATAAACCGTGTTTTGTAAAATTACTGTCTGCGCTTGGGTTCTATTTAGCGTAACGTGACAGATCTGTCACGTTACGCTAAATAGAACCCAAGCGCAGACAGTAATTTTACAAAACAGCGGGGGAACAAACACCTGAGGAACAAACACCAGGAGCTTACATAGAACACATCACAAAAGGTACAGGTGACACTGATGAACATCAATACTAACGAGGGAACAAGGGGCGTGGTAAGGACACATGATCACAATCACAGGTGACACTGATACAACATTAACAAGGAAACCAGGTAAAACACAAGACAATGCCAACACATAGCCCAAAACAACCGGCCATGTGTTTGCACACAAAACAAGAGACAAATACATGACACACACACACACACACACACACAGTGTGTGTGCAAGTGCAGCCAAGTCCTGCAACTTTAACAAGGTCACATTCTGGCCCACATAATCCATCTCAGTTATCAGTCTCTGACATCCTATATTGCCATAATATGAAGAATAGGATGTTTCGGCACCTTTGTTTATGAATATATTTATGGCTACAGTTATCAAATCCATTGAAGCAAAGGTGAAGGCATAGAAATAGCCTGTTGTACACAATTTACATCTATTTCAGCAATAATCTTGTGGTTGCACAGATCAGCAATAATCTTTTGGTGCCGTTGTACATGAGAGGATAGTAGAATAAGGAATTTGAAAGATTAAACTGAAATCCTACTGCATGTTTACACAGCTATCTAAATGGGGAAATATTATAACCTAACCCTAATCCACAACCCTAACATAAATCTTTCTGCATTACTACAATAATAATAAAAAAAAAACATTTGATCAGATTTAGGTCACTTCTGAGTAAAAATGTAATAATAATAATACAAATTATTAAATAATAATTCCCCAAATATGCTGAAATAGTAGGAACACATACAAAGTTACAAACATTGTGGTTCATAAATGGAGAGTCCTGTCGACTTGGGGGGGGGGCGATTTTCCTTTTACTTCTATTGTTTTTATGCTGGTGATATTTTCTGTTCCCTAAAACTTGGCAGGTTCCCACAATACAGATGATTTCAGGTTTCATCTTCCTTGTGGGGATATCTGATCTCCACAATGTATGCAAAACCTCATGCACACACACAGGAGAAGACAAAATCGATGAAGCTGAAGAATGTAATACGTGTGCCACTTACGGGACTAAAGGGAATAGAAAAAATTAAGATTTTCAGGTTTTTATGCAGGTTTTCCAAACACTCCTACCACCCCATTCCATTATTTGGTCCTGCTCAGAATTCGAAACTCTTAATCATATAGAAAAAAAGGTTTGCGAAGACACAGCGTAAAGGTTTGGAACAATGTAAGGATGTATAAATAATAAGTAATGACAGAATTCTCATTTGTGTGTGAACTATTCCTTTAAGATTAATCATGTCATTTCATTCAGTTAAACTAGCAGCACCAAACCTAATAACAGCATACCAAATACTCCATTTATTCACAAAGTCCCACTAACAAGAAGTCAAAGAAGAAAGTTGGACTGCTCAAAACAATCAAAGCCACAGTGTTTACAGTCTTCAAGAAGTCAACATAAGAATGGCGTACTTAAGTTCAGCACACTAAACTGGGACAAGAGAAAGTATTTTTGAAATTGAAAAAAAATTACACGCTTCAGCTTTAAAAAACATATCAAAAGATCAGACAATTACACCCACAGAAGGAGCTGATAAACAACTATGTACGTTTGTTTATATCGTTGTGGGACACATACCTGCAAGGCTTATATTTTTTGGTGTTGCTATTGAATTTTCTATCTAGTACCACATATATAATACATTTCAGATTCTCTAATGTATCACTGTGTTTCTCCCTTTAAATCAAACAAAGCTCCCAAGAAACCTGAGGCAAAGATGCAGGAAGAAATTGAAAGAGAAAGAAAAGGTGTGGGAGATCGACGAATCAAACCAGTGTCAAACACAACTGTGAACAATGGGGACTGGAAGAATAAGACACAAGGGCAAAAGGTTACAGCGGTGGAAGGCTGGACATACTTTTCAGGGGGGAAGATGGCCTACAGATGAGGGCTCAACAATATCAATTATCAGTCACCTGTGTAATGACGCACACACACACTCACACGTTTACCATTTCAGAATTCAACAGCAGATGATAAAAGACCCAAGTCATGAATAATCAATAATGTTCAACAGAGGCCTTCTCTTGTATTCATACAATCACAGCTAATTCTGCCAGTCTACCGAACACTGTGCTGGGCCACTCTATAAAGGTTAAGCGTGTGTTATAAATAATGAAATTCTGTCAGGAGCCAGATGCTTTAATTTAGGCATGTATGTTCAGTACAAGTACAATGCATATTGAAATACACACCGATTGTGACTTGGGGTGCAAAGGTAGATCTTGTTCAGCTCAGGCAGCTGAAAAATTCTGAAATGGAAACACCAAGATGGAAATAAAACTTCCTGAAATGTAAAAAAAAAAAAGAAGAAGATGTTTTCTCTTTCAAAATTTAATTAAATACCTGCATTTGATTTGAGGCAGCACATAAAATGCAGAATTGCAAGGAAGTGCAATTAAAATTAATTAAATTAGAAAGAAAAATATAGATGTAATTTTAACAAGAAAAGCACATTTGGCATGGCAAACTCTGAATGCTGACTTAACAATATTTTATTTGAAAGGTTTTAAAAAATCATATTCCTGTCATTCCAATTCAGCTCAAGTCACGTGAATGAATAATGAACGAGTTTAGAACACTATGTTCTGTCCTGGAGAAAAGGTTTTGTGTAAGTCATAGTAGGTGCAATTTATGACCCACTGGACTGGCTGTATACTCTATCCTCATGTGACACACACACACATCTTGAATCTGACAGGCCGACAAGCTCAAATTAGGGTGGAATTACAGGCTGTGGTTTAATTTGTTATGTGCTGTCCACAAGTGTCACTCACACTGAAGACTGAAGCACCTTTAGAAAATTACATAATTCACAATCTAGAGCTCTACAGACGACAAGCTAAATCACACATATGCAATTGAGTGAGTAGTCGAGTGACTACAAAATTCCCCCATGCCAAAATCTGGCAAAAAACAAAACTTGTTCATGTAATATAATGTAGAATTTGTAGAACTATAAGAGGGCACACACTTAAAATAATGTACCATGCACCAAAATACCATGAATGTTAGCGCAGATAATATATAGTCTCCTATTCCTTGGCCAAACTACCATGCTCAACATGACTTCCTTAAAATGATTACTCAAAATATTACTGATCCCCTCTGTGCATAAAAGTTGGTGCAACAGTGATTTGGGTTGAAAAGATTTGCTGAACCTGTCGGGAGCTAGATGTAAGGTTGAAAGATAACTTGTCAGACCATAATACCCTTTCCGTTGCCCATTGGTCCAGGTTTTATGCTCCATACACCAGGTTATGTCTTTGTCTGTTGGCCTTGGAAACAAGAGGATTCGGAGCAACATCCCTGCCATAAATCTGAGCTTTGTGAAGCACATGACGTTAAGTTTTTTTTCCAGCTCAGGTCACAGAGGATTCAACTCTGTGGTCATTTTTAAGGATCTACTTCTGAGGCACTTAGCAACTGTACTGTGAAATATCCATCTACTCCTCTTGGGAAGGAAAAAAAAAACTTTAAGCAAGGAGCCTGTTGAACTAAAGGAATCACTATGCTCATCAAGTAAACAAAGCCACAAAATCTAAGCAAAACAATCAAACGTGTTGTCACAAAACAATCCGCATAGCATTCAAGTGTCCACTATATGAGTGTAACATCTGCTCCCTCCAACCAACAGAGGGAGCCCTCACCTGAATACTGACATCACTCAATTTCTTCTGCAGCCACTTCCTGTTTGGTATATATAAAGGCCCTGTCCCAAATGGCGCACTTCATGCGGACTTTCGGTCTCGTGGACTTAAATTGCGCGTGCTCGCCGAGTCTACGAGTCCGTAGGCCGTCCCATTTAGCATTTTAACGCTCTGAAGTGTGCTCAGCAGCGCCCCCTTTGTACCCTTGAAGCGGTCTTCCGCGAAGCCCGCATAGATGCAGGCTCCACGCACTTTAACTACCCAGGAATCCTTGCGAAAGGCCAATCAGACAACGGATGGGAGGAGATTTCGCTCACGGACAATTGTTAACATGGCTGAGAAGAAAATATTTAAGTGTAATTATCATTACGGTTTTTATGACAAGTTTATACAAACATTATGATCATCGACCAGTGGTTGATGTCTCAAACATAGGCTAATAATAGCGAGCTGAATAATACGATCGCATTATGATTCATTAAATAAATAGAACAGAATCTCAGGGCTTTACTGAGTCATATGTAAACACAACAACAATAGGCAGCATATTTCCCCGAACCTGTAGCTCCTGTCCATAACAACAATCAGACCGTCTTCCTGTTTCCGGTGTGACGATCGAGTCTGTCGCAAAAATACCTCTCAATGCGCTGAGTTCATTACAATGAGCTCCTAGTTAATAATTCTCTGTAATAATTTAAATGTCGCTCCAAACCTGTATGACTTTATTACTTCTGTGAAAGCACAAAATAAGATATTTTGAATGTTTCAACTGCTTTTGCCCATACAAGGAAATTCAAAAGGGTCCAACACAACTTTAAACACAGCCAAAAAACAAAGCACTGAAACATTCTTCAAAATATCTTCTTTTGTGTTCCACAGAAGAAAGAAAGTCATACAGGTTTGTAACGAGGTTCAGTAAATGATGACAGAATTAGAATTTTTAGTGAATTTACCTCTATATTTTAGAAACTGTTGTTCTTAGCATATATGAAGTACTTCACAGTTTCTGTGACCGAAGCTCTTGCAGTTCAGATATTGACTAATTGGCCTCTTTGGATTTCTGTTAGTTGCCTCCGGTTACTTTGAAACTTAAACATCAAAGTGCTAATTGTCAACCCTCCTGCATAGCACGATATGTCCTGCCAATATGAAATCAACTTTCCTTTGAAGCTTTGCTTTACGTCAAGTTACTTCAAAGTTTAACATGTGATGTTTCTATAAATAGAAAAATATTTCTCATCAAATGTGGAACATATTTCAAACAAAATAGACAATATATCCATGGGAAGATCTGATGGTACAATGACTAACAATAACAAGTGCAAGTCCTAGGTCAGGCGGTTCTATCTGACGACGAAATGATAGGCTGGTGATGACATGAAGAGAGGAGTTCCTCACAATTCAGAACAGATTTTATTTTTGAGCTTGGATATGATCACCCTGTGAAAGCTAACAGTATGTTAAAGGTGCCATATCATTAGGAATCAAATGTTCCTTGATCTTTTGACATACATGACCTTGATGTACTATGAAAACATGCTAATTTTCGAAACTTCTGCTCATTTGTGAAGAGGGTGTTTCTTAAAGGCGCAGCAGCAAAACACATACTGTTTATTTCAGCCAGACAGAGGGTGGAAAATCAATATGCAAAAACATTACATTAAAAAAATTATGTTAGAGGAACGCTAAGGAAGAAAAAAATAAATTATGATATGACCCCTTTTAAATAAAACACTAAAACGCATTTCATTTCCGACTGTCTCATTTCACACCTTGAAATTTGGAGCTCACACAGAAGCAAAACCCATTTAAAGGAAAGAGCAATCCAAGTTTTGCACAAGGGAAGTGATAATGAAACAAATTTAATTTTGGCTCAAAGACAAGCATCTCCTGTCTTTCTGACCGCAGATTCAGCATCATGTGCCTGAGACGGTGGCCTCATTCAGTGATCATCTCTCCATTAAATGTTTATGTTGTGGAACAAAGAGGAAAAGCTCATTAATGGTTAATCCATAATTCCCCAATGGAGGTCATAATGGGACGCCTTAATGAGAACTCATTGCTTTTGAGTTGAAGGAGGTGACAGATGAAGGATGCCTAAGTTCATTTAAGGATTGTGAGTGCGGGCTGGTAGTGCAAGTCTCAGCACATCGGAGCTGTTTTGTGTTTTTGGAGGCAACAAACAATGGATTTATTCTTCTACCTGGATTGTAGAGGTAGATTCTGGAGAATCGCGTTTTTTTTTTTGTTTCAAATAGAGATCACGATTCTCCCATTATTCTAAACAGACAACTGAATACAATAACACACTTTACTATAGATTCTGACAAATGATTAATTGCTGCAGTCTATTTGTTAGAATTAATTATTTTTAAAAAACATTGGTACGAATGAATGATTCAATAACCCACTCAAAAATACGTCACTCGTTTCATGACTGGATGAATCAGCGGTTTTGAACAAATATCTTGAATGAACGATTCAATGACTCACTCATAAATAATTCACTTGTTTCATTACTGGATGAATCAGCGTTTTTGAGCAAATTGCTTGAATCAATGATTCAATGACAAACACAATTTTTAACAGTCACTTGTCGCAACCTAGTCAGTCCCTCCAGGATTTCACGATTTTTTTGTGTGATTTTTGCGATCAAAATGACTGATTTTGTGGTGGTAATTTCCAGAAATTTGTGAAAAAATTTGCGATTTTTATATTTTATAATTAGGACATCACATTTACCATAATAGTATTATGTCAGATGCACAATAGTCATACATGACACAAATGACAAACAAATTGCATAAAGCTTGTTTATTTGGTCTAATCAAATTCTTTTTTTTAAATTGTGCTGTAGCCTATTGTTGTTGCTTGCTTGAATAACATTAACAGCACTGACAACAGCAGGTATATTAGGTTACTGTCACTTTAAGACCTACTACAGTAATGACAAACGTCCCAATCAGTTATTACTGATTGTTTTACGTAAATACTTGCCAAGATTAATATTTTTAAGTAATTGTAGCTATGTGTATTTGTTCAAGCGCTATAAAGAGAATTCAATATTCTAACTAGGATGACAGGCGGTGACACGCAGTCAGTCAGTCACACACACACACACACGCTTGCAGTCAGAGACAGACTGTCACTCGACTGGCTGAAATTAGTTCTCTTTCACGGTATGCTGCGCTTTTAAGAATTCTTTTTAGTACCATCGAGCATATCATACTTTTTGTTATGTCATTCAATCATGTTAAATGCGTTAATAAGTTTGCCGTATCCCAATGAAAACCTGGGCGGTTATGTGAGAGGGCAGGAGAGACGCATTTTCTTTCGCCATGTTTCTGACAGACCGCTCACAGACATCACGCGTGCGCAACATCTGTATCCACGTAAAAATGCATTGAAACTTTAACTAGATATATTTCAATTGGGTGATTATAATTTAAAGTTTTATGAGGTCATTTTTTGAATTTTTGTGATTATTTTGCGGTTAAATTAGGAATAATGCAGGATCGCAAAAAAACATTTTGTTGATTTTGCGTTGTATTCAGCGATCGCAGAATCGCGAAAAACTGGAGGGACTGCCTAGTGGCGTAACAATGTAATCGATACAATCGGTATTTGAAGCGCCAAAAGCTTACTTTCGCTATCTGCAAGAATAGCTGCAAGAATAGCACCAGCTTTCTGTAAGACAACCCGTTCAAAACTTGTATCCCAGTACTTCTGTGATCATTTGATTTATTGTAAGACAGAAATAACGATACTGTCTCTTTGTGAATTTGTTTCATACCTATACACGACAACTGCTCTCTCTGGGTCAGCAGAAGCGCGAACACTGATTTGAATGTTCCGGTGTGATTTTGTCAAAGGTTTAATAGACATAGATTGAGTGGTTGTTTGAATCGAGATTGTGATCTTGTAACGATTAATTGTGCAGCACTACTGGATTGACTTAAAAAAAATACATTGGTCACCAGTGTATGTTGTAGTTTGGATGCCGGTTCCCAACCAAACCAGCACTAAACGGCATATATTAGCTTGAAACTTCCTGCAGCCCATTATCATCAAAAAGGAAAAAGGTTATATATTTTATGGCACATCGCATTCATCCATTTCTCAGATCATTAATCTATCAGTTTATTTTTGACAGATGCTTTAGATAAAAACCCATCCGGCAGCTCTCTTCGCTATAGTCTAAGCTCCCATTGATGTCATGATGAATATTCTCTGATAAATCAAGCCTTTGTCATAAGAAGCATCCCAGTGATACTCTGAGTGGCGAGACAATGCCACATAAAATAATAAAAGACTGAATCCCACTTACCAGGCCATGTTGAACTCCACGTGGGCGTCAAAGAAGCCCACAACAGGAGCAGTGGCTGCGTTCCAGCCGTGAATCCTGGCCCGAATGAGTCCCTCTCTCTTACTGTTCCTCACGATCTTCACCAGGCCAGGATATCGCTTATTCACGTAATGATCCAGATTGAACTTCAGCTCCACTACGAGAGAAAAACAGATCATGTGAAGCCAATCTTCCTACGCCAATAATAGGGATCTCGACATCTGTCTATTTATTATATGAAGGTCATATTGTTTTGTAAAGCCTTTTCATGCCATTTTGCATTTCTTTTATGTTTGTTACATTTATGCATAGACTTTATTGTTAAGATATCGATTAATAATGGTTATCGATTCAGGACACCAAACTTACACATTCTAATCATCTAAACAAAGAGTGAAATATCATTATTTGTGTGAAATTTTTCTCCAAATTGACTACATTTTTCCAAATGTTGGTGTTCTTTGTTATTAAGGACACAAAGGAGTGTAAAGAAGATAAGAAATGTAATGTGTGAAGAAAATGGATCAAGGTAAAAATAAATCAAGGTAAATAATGTTTTAATCTTGCATCTTTTTTGTGCGTCATCAAGCTGCAATTTTGTTAAATTCTGCAAAAAGTTTGAATATATTAATTACGTATGTTTTTAGATACATATGATGCAAACTGTTAAAAGTTGCCTCTTAAAAAGACTACAGTCTTTTTTTCCTCAAAATGTTTTAAATGTCCTTTTCATCACCCTCAGAATCTGAGATGTGATGGAAATGTCCTCTAAAGAACACACACACACACACAAACACACACACACACACACACACACACACATTTTAAGGTGTCCTTGTTACAGTGCAATTATACAATTAATTAATGAGTAATAGTAATTAACTACATGTACTTATTACATAATAAGGGTTAGGGTTAAGGTTTGGTGTAACTTAAATGTGTAACAGGGACACGATAAAATAAAGTGTGTTCTTGTGTGTTCTTCTGTGATATAGTAATATCCACAGTTACATATAAGTAAACAAATTAAACATTACATGGCTTTTTCATGTGGGCATTACAAGTCCACATGGCTAAAATCGGAAGAAACACCCCTAGACCCATTCGCTCATGAATCTGAACAAACAAAAATGTTGAAAAAAAGATTTCAGGTTTAACGAAAAGGCTTGAGTGGACTCCTATATGATAAACTTACAGCATAAAAGAAAAAAAAACAAGGTTTTAGTGGCACTATAAATGACATGGTAAATAAATCTGCCTGAATCTCCCCACTCCTTTAGTTTCTCAGAGTTAGCTTAGCTATCTGTCCTCATTCAAAAAGAGCTCTGGTAAGTAAACAAATGGAGTGCAAGGAGAACACGCACACACTCAGAGAGACACACGCTCACATATACACACTCAAGAAAGATAGATGAGTGTTTGGGCTCTTTCCTGCAGGTTGCTGAGTGCTCTAGTTTCTATCGGGAGAGGAATAAGGAGGAACAGAGCACTCTTTAAGGCACTGATGCACACAACTACCTCCCCCTCTCATTCATCAGCTCAGAAGAACGATTAACATTTCAATCTTTCAGTGCAATGGGAACCCTTGAAACTGGACTTAATCACCCAAGAATATGATTTGAAATTACTTTACATTACTTTTATGTTTGCCCATAAACATGTATATGACACATAGGCCATAGAACAAGTATGACTGTTTACTTTAACATTATATAATATGTATTAAAGTGCTCATTTATGTTATTTTAAAGGTTCCTAATGTTGTTTTGGAGGTCTCCTAAAATAGGTTTGCATTCAGGTCAAAAAACTATTTCATTTTCTCACATTATACATTGCAGCATCACTTCTTTTCTTACCGTGTCTGAAATGGTTCGAGCAAGGATTCTGTCTCTCTGTTCCCCTCCTTTCCGAGAGCCTACTCTGCTCTGATTGGTCAGATGGCCCATTCTATCGTGACTGATCTACCGCTTACAACGCGTGTTGGAAATTAAACGGCCATTACCATATCTAAATTTCAGCTCTTGAGCTTTCTTAGCACTTGTATACGCAGTGATACGAACATTAACAATGGTGTCAGTTTTATCGTATCAATTTGAGCCCAAGTCCTGATCCTTTGGAATTAAACGCAAAGTTTATTTGCTTTCGCAGCACAGAAAACATGTCGACAACCCGAACCTACAACTACAGTGTTTGAGGGCTGGTCAAAGTAGAATTTTTTTTTATAGCCAGTGAAGACCATATAGGTTGGTATTATGCAAATTTATTACAAACCTATGTAGTTTCGTGCAAGAAGTAAGACTGGAAATCTGGAATTACCGATGACTTGTTTGAGGCAGTTAATAATCGGTTCTTTCTTTTAGGAGATAATAACTCCATTTATCGTGCACTTTGATCTTTGAAAATTTGCAGACCTTGACATTCGCAAACCGGTATAATACACACTACATGAAAGGATCCGAAAAACCATAGGGGCACTTTAAGATTATGATTGTTTTACGATTATGATTACTTTGATGGATGATCCCATTTCTCATTAGTGTAATGTAAAAATCAAACAAACAAACAAAAAAAATCCCATTCTCATTACTGATACTCATACTCATTACTCATACTCATTACAGCAAACTACTGACAAATAAGACTGATTGTCCGGAAAATAAAAATGCAGAAAATATAATGCAGGATTTGCTTTTTATATATAAGATAAAATAAGTAATTTAATAATATAATCTTACATGTAATGTTTAAATTCCTTTTAATTTGATTTGGACATTTAGGATTCGTTTTATTCCGTGAGATTCACAAGTGCTTTTGCGAAAAGCCTCTGCTAAATTAATAAATGTAATGTGAATGTATAGTACATAAATATGTTAATAAAAAGCTGACTGCTTTTAGTGTCAGCTATGCTCTGGTTATTATAACACGGCCACATTAGTGCGGGCACAAAATGCCATTGTGTTGAACAGCGCGCGCGCGCGCACACACACACACACACACAAACGTATTGTGAAAAGTTATAGGATTCCCTCTGGTGCGTTCTGGGAGATACTGAAATTAAGAATCATGAGGCAGAAATATTTTATAAATTCCTCAATCAATAAAGAACAAATATCCATCCATCATACTGTGAATAGAAAAGCGAAAATAAGTTACGCAACACAGCAGATCAAAATTGAGCATTATGAAAATATTTGAAATGCATGCTGATCCAGATAAATGAGCTATGGCAAAGGGATTGCTTTGATTTATTTAATCAACATAGGGGTTTTTATCATTTTTCATCTGCATACATCAAGAGCTCTGCCTTGATATACAACCCCACACAATAAATAGTGAAGGCTGCATATGGCACTGGAATAGCAATTAATGTAATTAAAGAAAGCCATTTTCCTCATGAATGCACATGTCTACATGTGTGCCATAACACTTGTGTAAAAGTAAAGCTTAAAGGGATAGTTCACCCAAAAATTTAAATTCTAATAATTCTCCTTTTGTATTCAATGGAATAAAAAAGTGTCTGGAACGACATGAGGGTGAGTAAATGATGATAAAATGTTCATTTTTGCATGAACTATTCACCACTAATGTTATCTGCAGAATTTGGCTAAATATACAATTAAATTCCAAATGTATTGGGGTTTTAAATGAGTAGTTTGCTTTTAGGGATAAATCCAGATGTCATTTACTAGCTGGAACCTCAAATAAAAGAATGTCCTTGAAACGTATTAAACAAACTCTTCATCTAAAGGGCCAAAAATTGGACTGAAACCCATTATTATCTGTTTACAAGCAATGTCTAAATGAATTGAATTTCAAGGGCGCAATACAACTCCATGTCTGATGAGATGAGAAAAAATAGATGCAATGTCCCTTAATATTATTCACAAGGTGAGGATGAATGTTACCCTGCATAACAGGATTCAGCTGAGATTAATCCAAACAGACAGGGATGATGGAGGGACAGAAAAGGAGGACAAAAACCTTATTGGCTTCAGTGAACAGTGTCACACGAGTACGGCACTCTATTAAATATCTTCATAATGGACAAGAGACAGAGAGACAGAGACGCGCTCGCTAAGGTCAATTCATTATTCAAGTGTTGAGGGTGTCTGTGCTTCCAGTCGTTTTTTGGGGCGTGAGCGCTAAACCAGAGACGACAAGCTACAGCGCTGAGAAAAGGTCAAGTAGGCAACCTTTGCATGTTAACAGTTTAATGCCAGCTAGAAGAAGCTGAAACATCAGCAGGAAATTAGCATATGAAATTAGAAATGGTCAACGCCGCATCCAGAGGAGCTGACTGTGTGAGATAACTGCAAATTGGGAAGATAGTGGTACTGCAAGTCATCTGTTCTCCACAACGCTGTTCCTGTGTGGGTATCTCTTTGTGTTCGCAAACAAGATTGAGAAGTACTGCTGTTTTAAAAGTGTCTATCTGCTAAAGGGACATTTTGTCAACACACACACACATATACATCTATACATATATCACATATACATCCACTATCGGTCAAAAGTTTGGAATCATTAGGATTTTTTTTGTGTTTTTGCTCACTAATGCTGCATTTATTTGATTAAAAATACAGTAATACTGTGAAATATTATTACTATCTGTTTATATTTGAATATGCTTTAAAATGTAACTCATACCTAAAATTTCAGCATCATTACTCCAGTCTTCAGTGTCACATGATCCTTCTGAAATCATTCTAAAATGCTGATTTGGTGCTCAGTTATTCTCAAGAATTATTGATTTTCAGTTAATAATAATGGTTCTTATTCAATGCTAAAAACAGTTTTTGCTGTTTAATATTTTTGTGGACACCATTATATGTTTGATTCTTTGATGAATAGAAAGTTTAAAAGAACAGCACTTATTTTATTTAATATTATAAATGCCTTTACTGTCCCTAATTTAATGCACCCTTGCTGAATAAAACTATATTATTATTATTACGATTATTATTATTCAAATCTTACGGACCTCAAACTTTTGAATGATATTCACAAAAACATTAAGCAGCAAAAACTGCTTCCAACATTGATAATAATAAGAAATGTACCAAATCAGCATATTAGAATGACCGTTTTGACACTGAAGACTGTACTAATAGTTGTTGAAAATTTCCATCACTGAAATAAATTACATTTTAAAATATATTACTTAAGATATCATAATAGAAGAAAAATTGAAAAAAAAAAAAAGCTATTTTAAATTGTTATAAAATTTCACAATATTAATGATTTTACTGGATTTTTGATCAAATAAATAATATTGAGAATCAGAGAAAATGATTTAAAATGTTTGATTTTAATCTCCAGAATGAACCAATTTGCTAAAAATGAATTCCAAACAATGCATCAGAGATTGGCCCTGTGTCAAATGGCACACTCGATGCGGACTTTGGTCTCATGGTCTTCGCTCAAGCGTGTCCATGAGGTCCACAAGCCTGTAGGGTATCCCATTTATCATTTTATGATTCAGTAGGGTGCTCATGAGCGGCCCCCTTTACAACCTCTATGATGCCAAGCCAAACCTGCACTCAAATGAACTACTACCCAACAGTGATGAAGAGGATTCTAGAAGAGAGTGATTGATTATTGCTCTACTTGCATGGTTTTAAGGCTGCATGCTATAAATAGAACAGAAAACATTTTCAAGTTAAATTGTAAAAAAAAAAAGGTTTAAAAACACTATTTTGAGAACACTTGAGTCGCTGTCGCAGTCACACTAATAACATTTTTACAATTTATTTGTATCAATACTTTTATACTGGTCTCATTTGACCAGATAAAATGACTGCAAAATGCACAGTATCAGTGGCAACAGTAAGAATGTCTTTGATTTTAAAGGAGCGATCTGTCTTTTCTTTTAAAGATTATTTATAAACCCAGAGCTGTGTGCAAGAGTACACACCTAAAGGTTTACTCTCGAGGTGTTTGTCTCTTGCTGTCTATTTTTTCCTCTTTTTCTCAGTCTTTAAGCTCTGTCTCTAACCAAGCAACAAAAAGGTTTGTTTGCTCAGACAAAACACAGACTGTAGCTGCTTTCCAAAACAGGTTAGTCATATTTTATCTTGGGATGTCGCGCTGTGTTTATTTACACAGCATTTTATGTACACTTTCTTTATAAAATCTTTTATGTCTGGAGCAACAGGAGAAACTGGTAAACATTTAACAGCTGCTTTCGTTTCAGACTAAACAAAGCAATAAACAAATCACAGAGGGATGTGTCCTTACCGCTGTCACTGTTGTCATCCACCAGTATGATTTCTTTGAGCAGGTGTGCTGGGGTGTGGTTGACCACGCTGTGAACAGAACGCAGGATGACAGATAGAGCTTCGTTCACAAAGATGAAGACGACGGAGATCTGGGGAAGGTCATCAGGGTAGGTCAACTGCTTACACCTGGAGACAACAGACATCAGTGTATTTATTTATTGTTCACAATTCATCAGAACATAAAATGTATTATTATTATTATTAATACTATTATTATTTATTAATAATATTATTTATTATTTAAATTAAAATCAAGTCTCAAACTAAGCATTTTACGCGAAATATTCTGGATATCTAAATATTTTGGAAATACATCACAAAAATTAAATATAAGGCAAAAGGCATTTGTTCTTAGGACATTGCACTAGTTTGAGAATTTAGCTTTCACAACATGTCTTCTTTCAGACAAGTGGAATAAAAACATCCAAAATACACACATTTAGGTGTATATTTTGTTAACCTGTACATATCTTTATGTAAATCAAGTTTCTTTCCATTTTTATTCCTATCTATATTCTGAAGGATTTCATATATCATTTGCCTGAAAAACATAATTCGCCTAAAAACATAGTGGAAATATATATTTTTTTTCTAGTTGTTGACAGTATTTTCTGATTCATGGAGCTATGAAAAGAGATATCCAAAGTCCCTTCTGTATAAACTTTTAACTCTAATATGCCAACAAAATTAAATTAAATATGATATGGCTTTATCCAATGGTTCCGATTTCTTAGAGAGCAGGGTGGCCGATATAAAGCCGATATATTTATAATATATACTTATACTTTATATTTATTTTACTTAATATTTAATAAATCAACCATAAGTTCTTGATGAACATCTCACTGTGAAATCTCTCCCTCTATCCATCCTGAGCCCTGGGAAAACAGCATGAGGATCCTGCCTGTGTGGACTTTACTCTCAGCTCTTTTAATATGGCTGAGGATTACGGAGCTCAGGAATAGGTTATATTTCATAAAATACGATTACAGAGTCTAGGTTTGGCATTTAGCAGATTAAAATTCTCTGGGCAATCACATTATTGAAGAATACCAAAGTTGTTTGCTCACAAAAAGGTATAGTGAACAAAAATTGTATTGGAAGATGAACTGGTATTAGTTAATAATGAGCATCGGTACAGTATATATTCTAAAATGTGCAGACACTACAACAATACACACACACACACACACACACACACACACACACACACACACACACACACACACGAAAAGCACTGTTTATTTAATTTGTATCTTTGTTCTTATTTTATTACTGACTCTTTACTTGTCTTTAAAGGGATAGTTCGGCCAAAAATGATATTTAAACGATGCATTACTCACCCTCAAGCCGTTCGAGATGCATATGTCAATCTTGTTTCAGACGAACACATTTTCAGTTATTTTAGAAAATGTCTTAGACCCTTCAGTGGATATAATGTGAAGCAATGGGGTCCACCTCCTTCAAGTCCCAAAATGTGCATATATCCTTCACAGAAGTAATCCATCCGGCTCCAGGGGGATAAACGAAGGCCTTATGAGGGTAATCCGTGCGGTTTTGTCGTAAAAATATACATATTTAAAACTTTATAAATAAAAATATCTGACTTCCGGCAACGATCGACGCGCGTCCACGGGTGATGGAAGTCGGCGTACGAGGTAGGACGTAGCGTCGTGACGTAGAACGAACGCGCCCGCGCAGCCAGAGAGCTATGCAGAGAGCAGAGCAAAACATCACCCGTGAACGCGTGTCGATCGTTGCCGGAAGTCAGATATTTTCATTTATAAAGTTTTAAATATGTATATTTTTACGACAAAACCGCACGGATTACCCTCATAAGGCCTTCGTTTATCCCCCTGGAGCCGGATGGATGACTTCTGTGAAGGATATATGCACATTTTGGGACTTGAAGGATGTGGACCCCATTGCTTCACATTATATCCACTGAAGGGTCTAAGACATTTTCTAAAATAACTGAAAATGTGTTCGTCTGAAACAAGATTGACATATGCATCTCGAACGGCTTGAGGGTGAGTAATGCATGGTTTAAATATAATTTTTGGCCGAACTATCCCTTTAATCATGTTCTAAATTTACATTAATTATGTTTTTGCTGTATATAGAGAATTGTGACATTTCACAGTTATCTAAACATTTGAACCACTGTCCAAACCAGCCCAGTAGAAGAGAAAATCCTCAGCATTGAAACCTGCTGAAGCAGCTCTAAATATGTGCTGTGCTATTAAATGAAAGATCAAATATGATAGAGCAATAGAATGAACAGTGAAAGTAACAGAGGCTTGTACAATACATTTTAACAGGCATATTACCAGTAAGCATGAAAACAACTGAAGCAAATATATATTTGATAAACAAATTAAATCAACGAATATGATTCATATTCTTTTGGTTTCTATACCTAATATATTTAAAGCTGCAGTCCGCAGTTTTTCCTCTTTGTCACCATTTCTGTTCAAAATCTGCAATTGCAGTCATTCGCGGAATTATTAACTTTACGTGAGTTGTACTTCGACACCCTCGACACGGCACAGCGCGGATGAACACAATGTTTGAGGAGAGTGTGCAGCTGTCAATCACCGCACCGTTGTCGATACTGGCATTCAGAATCACAGATTATTCTTTTTGGAAGTATGACCAACATAAGAATTTTCACCGGAAAATGTCATCTGAACTAGTAAGTAACATCCACTTTTGTTCTGGTTCTGACATTGCAGTAAATCGCGCTGATTAAATCTAACAATCGCTTATCATATCACGCAAAACCGTGCAAATTATACTTTGTTCTCAAATTGTTAATGTTAACAACGTCAGCATTGCGTGACTACATGTAATGTGCTTCCGATATGTATCCTTGTTTTCGCACGGCCCGGTTGCAGTCTCTTTTTTTCTGTAGCCACTCCGAAGTCGAACGAAGTCTTTTGCATTTTACAGCGGGTGAATCTGTTGTCACTGGTGATTGTTATTTGAACCTTTCTGGATCCGCCATCAAATTGATAAGTTTAATTTTGTCAAGTGCTGTGAGAAAAGGCTATAAATCTCCACCTCCAAAATCCTCACACGCAATATAGCCTACTAGCCGAGACTCCTTCTTTATGTGTACAGATGTGACGTAATGACGCAAAGACATGCTCGAATCTCCCGCGGAAATCCACCAGTACCACTGGAATTAAAAACATTATTACAAGCTTACCGCTTTGAATCGAGCTACGGCAAGCAGATAGTTTTGAACACTGGCTGGTTATGTATTTTCTCAAAAATGTATTTTGGATAATTTTTAACCCCCAAAAAGCTACGGACTGCAGCTTTAAAAATTACAAATGCAGTAAAAATACAGATATGGGTATCGGCAAGTACCAAAAAGGAAACTACCGGTAGCGGCCTGGTTCTGGAAAAAGTGGTATCGGTGCATCCCTAATATATTTGTATATATACATATACAGTATATTAGGGCTGGGTATTGACACAAATTTCACAATTCGATTCGATTTCGATTCACAAGCTTTCGATTCGATTCCGATTCGATTCGATTCAATATTGATTATTTTGGATATCAGGTACAATACATGGCAAATTTTCTCAAGGAAAACAAATCTCTTGCTGTAAACTATGGGAGTCAGTTGTAGCCTACTAGGCTTCATTAGCCTACTATAATATTGAAGGTAAAAATTAACTGATTTGTAGCTATACAAACACTTAAATTACACTTTTATTTATTTATATAATAATAAAGTTATATGAAATATAAACATTTAAATGGTGGCTGTCATAAAAACTTGCCAGATTTATTCAAACATGCATTAAATATCGAAGAACATTAAAAATTATAATGAATATGTAATATGGTGCATATATTTAGCAAAATGCTCCTCTTTAGAGTTAATTTTTCTAGCTGACTAACGAGTTTACGGTCACACATGGTTTTTCTGAGGTAAATGTGACGTTACATGACATTGTTTACAAGTTGTTTTACTGACGTCTTTCCACGGTTGAAACACTGATTGAGCGATTCCATGTGACATGATACGGATTTCGATAAGTTGTACTCTATCTTTTAACACACTTTCAGACGTTCATTCATGTTTATTTCGCGCTGTAACTGGTATTATTAAGGCAGAAGAGGAGATCATGTGCGCTCCGCGCTGCTGCTTCTCTTGAGCTGAGCTGAGCCAGAGCGATCTCACGCCACAGCGCCAAAACGGTATTTATGTTTTTGAATTTTGTAAGAAAAATGGACGTAATTTGAAATTTGAGACTTTATTTAGTATCAATAGTAACAAAGCACGAAGATTATTGCGATTTATTGGATGGGATGCGCGCTACAATGTTCCATTCATTCATCAAATGAAAACAGGATGACTAATCGATTCTTGAGATTTAAGAATCGATATCGGTTCGTAAAAATGAGAATCGATTAATATCGAGAAATCGATATTTTTTACCCAGCCCTACAGTATATATATATATATATATATATATATATATATATATATATATATATATATATATATATATATATAGATATATATATATATATATAGATATAGATAGATATTGCAGAACTATCTGCATTTTGAAGAGTTGTATACAGTGTTTCAGATGAGGACATTTTTTCATTTATACTGCAAGACAACAATTACAGATCACAGATGACTAATGGTCCACTAAAACAATGACTCTAATCAATTTATGCATGGGAATTTCTTTCATTACAACCTCCATAAATGATTTTCCTGTAAGATCTGAGGTCAGCAGGCAATTGTGCCTAGTCTTAACACAACCACACTATCACGAATACTGGTATTTTTATGAGGAATGTTAAACGGTGAAGGCTTTTTTTGAAATAACAAGCACAAAATGTCCATGTCTGACAGACATCACAGAAATACTGTAGGTGTCCAGAGAAATCACAAAAGTCTCTGTTTTAGCCCAAGGCTCTGTAAACGGCAAAAAAGGATCTGACCATGGCTTGTGTGTTACAGCCTATCAGAAATCCTGGAGTTGCACCTCTACCCGTCAGTCATACTATGCACTGGGGTTTGCAGCCTTGACTTTGAAGGATGGAGGTTTAGAGAGGAGGTATAGTTGAAGAGATGAGTTGTGGTCTGATTCCATGGCATAGTCACTCCCACTAGCCACTTTGGCGGGTTAAATGCTATATCAAATTAAATGCATATATGCGCTGAGGGTTTCAGAGTGAAGCGCGATGCTTTCATTATTTACATGCATGCAGGTTAAGTGTTTCTTCCAGCGTCTCAGAGCTCCGTTCACAGTTAATTCTGCACGACATGCGTCTCTGCATGTGCTGTTTGTTTGGGTTTTCAATAACATGCATTTGGGAAAGCATATAAAGTCTGACACGGTTTGTGTTTCATAGCGAAGTGTTGCACTGTTATCATGTACATGCGCGGAGCGTGTCTCAGCAGCTCGGTTAACAAACTCCATCTCTGCATATGCTGCGAGTACAGAAGTGAGCTAGTTGCCTATTAGGCTCAATTTGCTTACAGCAGCTTTTAAATTGTCCTTTATTGTTGGGTAACATTTAAGGATCTTCATCGTGAAAAAGAGCAGAACGATTCCTGTGTAAATCTATGTAAAAACAAAACAAAAACATTCTTACATAAACTGCTCAGTTCAGTGCAACAGTTAATGCAGGAACGGATTTATGGATTTACAAAAAAAAATCATCATGAATAAGCCCCCCAAAAATGCTTAATTTATATGAAAGACGGACAAACCAGTTAAAAACTTTTAAGATATGCCACACTAAGAATTACTCAAAACAGAAAAAAAAACTAATCTTCCCCCACCCCTTAAATACAGGGATAATGTTCCTTGATCCCCCTTCTGCCAGTCGATAATATTTAACGGCTCTGCCCCCCTCAGTGAAAATCCCCTCACCCAATCTGGAGCAACAGCTTTCCCTGTGTGAATTTACACACTTTTGCACCCACACACTCACACGTGTGAAAGAGCCACGTAGTCTTAGTGAGTCAGTAATGGTGATGTTCAGTGTTTTAACTGCAGGTGGAGAACAGTCCGTCTGAAATGATGCAACACTAAGAGTAGGTTTAATCCAAAGATATCCAAAAACACAATTCACATTAGGTGTTAAAAAATCTCAAATTCCCACTCTATCTATAAAATATATGCAAACAATAAGTACTCTATACAAATAGACTAAGCCAGGGTTATTGTAGTCAAAGTCGGCATGTAACGGAAGTTGCGAAAGTCTTTTCTTGACATATATCTGAATGAAATGGTTTCTCAAACTAATAATAAAGGGGGGACTTGATTTTGTCCATGGGCAGGGCCGTCGCTAGTGGGGTGAAAGGTGGTGACAATTATAGGGGCCCCCGCTGCCCAGGGGGCCCCACAAAATCCAGCAGTTATACTATTTAGGCCCCTGTAGTATGAATAATTCTAATATTTATATTAGTTGTATGCCTGAGATTTAAATGAAAACCACAAAAACGTGCAATTTGGGTAAATATTTTTCCAAATATCTGCTTCTCTTACCTCCATAAAAATGGTTTAGTCCGACCTAAAGTATGTATTAATTATTCAGTCAGAGTCAGTGACAAACATCAGATGGACCCAATAAAATTGTAAGTCCCGCCCCAGCTCGTGAACAGAACCAATCAGAGTTGAGGCGGCAGCCTGAAGCAGTGTTGCCAGATTGGGCGGGTTCCCGCCCAATTGGGCGGTTTTGAATTTGATTGTGCGGGTAAAAAAGGGTTTGGGCGGGTGGTCAAAATTTGGGCTGGTTTGGGATCATTTCGGCGGTTTTCAAACATCTACATTTTAAAGTCTAATTGGTTAAAAAACGAAACTAAAGTGCATGTAGTCCATAAAATCAGTCATCATGACATTACTGTACACACACGCTCATGCAGAGTCAGCTGGCGTTAGTGTTGACATCACCGACGAGCACGCACTTTTAGCCAATCAGCGATCCGCAGGCAGACGCGATTGAGCGCGAGAAGTTGTAGCTGTATATTCAAGTGATCGCTAAGGCAAAGTGACATAGCCTACTATACAAAAGAGTGTACAGTAGTGAGCAACTCTAAAAAACGCACACGTGGAAGGAGATCACTTTATGGTGAATATAACTCTGAGAGGAGAGCACAGTTGAATGACTTGAATTGAAATCAAATATGGGACGATTCCTGTCCATGTCATATGTGCACACTAGCCTAACCAAACATCTGCAACTTTACACCATCCAGACTGCACTCTACTTGTCCCTGACAGCTGCTGAAAAAGGTTTGAATCAACGATGAATCCGTTTTGACCGCTAAATTCTGCGTTATGTTCTGCAATGTGTAACTTACTTCCGAGGGTTAAAGTCATCGGTTCATTTCTTGATTGCCGTTTTGACAGTGTCCACCTGGACATTTTAGTCATATTGGCTAATTCTCCTTAATTATTGCCCTGTTTTGATCTGTTTTGCTGGAAAATTTATTTATTTTTTATTTTATTTTATCATCGTTATTTTGTTTTAAGGAGATACAAGTTGTGCTTATCAACCTTAAATGACATGGTAATGAAATTATATCACATTATTTTGGCAGTAAAATTTTGGGCGGTTTTTTCTTGTAGTGGGCGGGTTTTGGTGAGCTTTTGGGCTGGAAATCACCGTCCCAATCTGGCAACACTGGCCTGAAGTTAGATGAACTTGGTGGAAGAGCAGGAGACTAACTGACTGAAAAATGTCTGGGAAAAGAAAACAAATCAGGGAACCAGAAATGCCAGGAAAAGACGGAGAGGGAGGCAAGGAGAGTGGTTGTATCCCAGTCGATCAAGACGTTCTTATAAAGACCGGTTATATATTGTTATTTCGCTGGGAATTAGAAAACTTCCGTCTACAGTCTGCCGTGTACAGTCATTTTTTATTATCGTTGCGCGCCGCAATCGACCGAATGATTACGTGGTCTAAATTCCTGTCTTTTTACAGTATTGTAACTAGAGTTTTTAAAAAAATTACACGAGTCACGACGCATTGCATTATGCATCTTACCTGCCGGCTGATGATATTTAAAACATCGAGAAAACATGAATACAACACACTGCACTTGGATGAATAAATGTATTCGCTTTATTTAATAATATTACCAGTTCCATATTATCTTTATTAAAAAATAAGACAATGAATGCTTTTATTTTTTGAATTAGACTGCATTCTTGTCAATTTTTTAAATGTTTACTTTT
This sequence comes from Rhinichthys klamathensis goyatoka, assembly GCF_029890125.1. Lineage (NCBI taxonomy): Eukaryota > Metazoa > Chordata > Actinopteri > Cypriniformes > Leuciscidae > Rhinichthys > Rhinichthys klamathensis. The sequence goes on along the minus strand of NW_026606735.1, from coordinate 3,111,493 downwards.
TGATTTATGAATTATAACAGACTGATGGGGAAAAAAATTATTACTTTTTAAAAATTGGTTTTATTATTATTTAACAATTTCTTGCTTTTTTGTTAGTTTTTATTAGTTGTAATTTTTATATAAACATTTAACTTTTAAAATAAAGGTTTTACAACAACATCACCATCTTCTGTTATGTGGGCCTCCATGTTCATCTATTGTACAGTATATGATATTGGTGGAGGGTGGTGGGGGCCCACATCAATATTTTTTCAGGGGGCCCCGAATCCTCTAGCTAAGGCCCTGTCCATGGGGCTTGATTGGATGGTTGTGGTTTGCTATTGCTGTGATGACATGTGAGTGAAACGTTGTCCCGTCTCTAATGATGTGCCCCGATAAATCATTTTTAATAAATCCGGCAATATTCCATTAAAATAAGTGGCTTTAACTAAACATTAATAAAAAAAAATTTGTGTTACTTGAAATGAAATAAAAAAGCATTATTTTCATTTAGTTATACATTTAGTAAAACTAAAAACTATTTTATTAGTTATTAGGAAAAAAAGAAAAAAAGATGTGTGTATATATATATATATATATAAAATAAAAAATGACAAAACAAATCACAAAATCTTGAAAATGAAAATGGAAAATATAAAAATAAAAACTAATTCAAACTATTAATATAAACTATAATAATAGAATCTCAGTGATACTAAAAAAACAATTTCATTTACTTGTTTAGTAGACACATTTATCAAAACTACAGCCTCAAAAAAGTCAAATGATCAATTCTTGGACTGCATGATTATGGAATATTTCCTCTATCAGCTAGATTGTACTAAAGCGAACATGCAGCTATGGCTAACATCCAGTGCATAAAAAACAAAATATTATAATAGTTTCAACAGTGACAGGTGTGCAGATATCCTTCAAAGATATTTATAACAGTCCTCTAATACCATGTAGTTTTGCAGCCATAGCAGCATAAGGAAGGTTTGATTGATCAGGCCATTAAAGTATTTTTTTTCTCCTTCACAGCAGGTTGCTGTTATTCCAATCCCCCTTTTTTTTTTCTCAATTGCTCATGCAAAGCACTGTGAATGCAAAACTGATGTCACCAGCCATATTTTTCCACAAAATGTGCATGAATACATCAAATAAATCCAAGTAAATCCTTCTACGTGTTATCACAAAGAAAAGCATCGCTGCGTTCAGGTGAATTGTGCCAAAACAACAGTGCAATGTCACATCAACGCTTGAAAAACAAGCCTATTTTTAATCATTTGTAATCTTTGATTGAGTACAAATATTAATTATATATATATATTTATATATTTATATATATATATTGTTACGAAGCGTGGAAACAAAGGCTGAAGTCGGATCTAAATGCAGCAGTAGACTTTAATTATATTCAGAACAGACAACATACTCGTGGTACGCACATTAAAACACACATTCAATAACTGACCATGAACAAAAGAGCAGACAGGATTAAAATACACAGACGGGATGAGGGAACAAGACACAGCTGGGGCAAATCAGAACACAGGTGAATAAGCTGAACACTAACAAGGAGCGGGAAAACTGGGAACAGGACTGAACCAAATACACAATGACGGGGAAAACTCAGGGAAACAGATACAGAACAGACATAACTATAACATTATCCCCCCCTTCCATAAGGCGTGTCCCCGCGCCGAATAAACATCAAATAGGGGCGGGAGGGTGGGCGCCCTGGAGGCTGACGAGGGCGTGGCTTGCCCGGAACAGGAAGCCTCCAGGGCGGAGCAGGACGTGACGGCGGCCAGGGCGGAGCAGGATGAGGCGAAGGCCAGGGCGGAGCAGGACGAGGCGAAGGCCAGGGTGGAGCATGGCGTGGTGAAGGCCAGGGTGGAGCATGGCGTGGCGAAGGCCAGGGTGGAGCATGGCGTGGCAAAGGCCAGGGTGGAGCATGGCGTGGCAAAGGCCAGGGCGGAGCACGATGAGATGGTGGCCAGGTCGGAGCAGACTCAGACGAGGGTGAGGACCATGTCGATGTCGTCTCCATGGCCCTCACGGAGTACCTTCTGCCCCCCCCCCCCAAAAAAATACTTGGGGAAATCCTCGGGAGGAACCTCCAGGTGGTAAATGGGTTCCGGGCAGGCCTCCCGGAGCTTGAAGGGCGCAGGCAGGACGAGGCGCAGAGGCGGGGCCGGCAGGGCGAGGCGCAGAGGCGGGGCCGGCAGGGCGAGGCGCAGAGGCGGGGCCGGCAGGGCGAGGCGCAGAGGCGGGGCCGGCAGGGTGAGGCGCAGAGGCGGGGCCGGGAGGGCGAGGCGCAGAGGCGGGGCCGGCAGGGCGAGGCGCAGAGGCGGGGCCGGCAGGGCGAGGAGACTGGGAACGCCCTCCGTAGCCTGGCGAAGTAAACGAGTCCTCCTCCTCCTTCTGCGACGACGCTTCACTGGGCTTGATTCACTACTGGACGTACTTGACTCAGTAGACTCAGTAGACTCGGTAGACTCACTTGACTCAGCAGACTCGGTAGACTCACTTGACTCAGCAGACTCGGTAGACTCACTTGACTCAGCAGACTCGGTAGACTCACTTGACTCAGTAGACTCGGTGGCACTTGACTCACTTGACTCGGCGGCACTTGACTCACTTGACTCGGCGGCACTTGACTCACTTGACTCGGCGGCACTTGACTCACTTGACTCGGCGGCACTTGACTCACTTGACTCGCTTGACTCGGCGGCACTTGACTCACTTGACTCGGCGGCACTTGACTCACTTGACTCGGCGGCACTTGACTCACTTGATTCGGCGGCACTTGACTCACTTGACTCGGCGGCACTTGACTCACTTGACTCGGCGGCACTTGACTCGCTTGACTCGGCGGCACTTGACTCGCTTGACTCGGCGGCAATTGACTCACTTGACTCGGGAAGCGCGGTCTCACTTGACTCGGCGGCACTTGACTCGGGTTCGTCGAGGCTGAAGTGATGTGCGAGTTTGGCTGAGCGGACGAGAAGCGCGGGTTCGCGGAGCGCGGTCTCGGCAGGGCTGGGGTGAAGCGCGGGTTCGACATGGCGGGACCCTGGAATGACGGTCTTCCTGGCAGCACGTGCAGACCTCATAGGAGGATCAGCCACGCTGGAGATCGGTCCCGTACGGCCATAGACCGATCCGGTGGCTGGCTTGATTGCTGGCAAGACGTGGAGCGCGGTCTGAGGGAGCGCGGGTTCGGCTGAGCAGACCTGAAGCGCGGGCTTGTGGAGTGTGGTCTTGGCAGAGCTGAAGTGAAGCGCGGGCGCGACCGGGCTGACGTGAAGTGCAGGCTCAGGCAGCTTCTCCTCCACGCCCACGGTAAACGAAGAGCCGCTCCACAACAGGGCCAAGTCGATATACCACTCTAAAGAACCGTGCGGACCCGGTTCGGGCATCAAAGACCGGAGTGGTTCCGATAATCCTCCGCGGAAGAAGATCTTCAGGCCGTGGGTGTTCATTTGCGCGAGATATGCCAGCTCGAGGAATTCTGCAACATAATCCTCGATGGCGCAATTCTCCTGGCGAAGACGGAGGATCTGGACATCAGGACTCCAGGTAGGCATGGCTGCTAGATCCTAGTGGGTCAGTTATTCTGTTACGAAGCGTGGAAACAAAGGCTGAAGTCGGATCTAAATGCAGCAGTAGACTTTAATTATATTCAGAACAGACAAGATACTCGTGGTACGCACATTAAAACATACATTCAATAACTGACCATGAACAAAAGAGCAGACAGGATTAAAATACACAGACGGGATGAGGGAACAAGACACAGCTGGGGCAAATCAGAACACAGGTGAATAAGCTGAACACTAACAAGGAGCGGGAAAACTGGGAACAGGACTGAACCAAATACACAATGACGGGGAAAACTCATGGAAACAGATACAGAACAGACATAACTATAACATATATATATATATATATATATTATTAATATTTGGCTTAGTCTATCCTTTAGGTGAGTGTATATATCAGCTAGACTGTACTAAAGTGAGCTATGGCTTACAACCAGTGCATAAAAACAATATCATGAAAGTCTAATCAATATATATAGTATATACATATGTGTGTGTATATGTGTGTGTAAAGATTAGATATATATAGGATATGAAAGATATATCCTTTACTGTATAGAGGACATATCTTATCTAATATATATATATATATCTTTCATATCCTATATATATCTATATATACACTCACCTAAAGGATTATTAGGAACACCATACTAATACTGTGTTTGACCCCCGTTCGCCTTCAGAACTGCCTTAATTCTACGTGGCATTGATTCAACAAGGTGCTGAAAGCATTCTTTAGAAATGTTGGCCCATATTGATAGGATAGCATCTTGCAGTTGATGGAGATTTGTGGGATGCACATCCAGGGCACGAAGCTCCCGTTCCACCACATCCCAAAGATGCTCTATTGAGTTGAGATCTGGTGACTGTGGGGGCCATTTTAGTGCAGTGAACTCATTGTCATGTTCAAGAAAAAAGAAACAATTTGAAATGATTCGAGCTTTGTGACATGGGGCATTTTCCTGCTGGAAGTAGCCATCAGAGGATGGGTACATGGTGGCCATAAAGGGATGGACATGGTCAGAAACAATGTTCAGGTAGGCCGTGGCATTTAAACGATGCCCAATTGGCACTAAGGGGCCTAAAGTGTGCCAAGAAAACATCCCCCACATCATTACACCACCACCACCAGCCTGCACAGTGGTAACAAGGCATGATGGATCCATGTTCTCATTCTGTTTACGCCAAATTCTGACTCTACCATCTGAAGGTCTCAACAGAAATCGAGACTCATCAGACCAGGCAACATTTTTCCAGTCTTCAACTGTCCAATTTTGGTGAGCTCTTGCAAATTGTAGCCTCTTTTTCCTATTTGTAGTGGAGATGAGTGGTACCCGGTGGGGTCTTCTGCTGTTGTAGCCCATCCGCCTCAAGGTTGTGCGTGTTGTGGCTTCACAAATGCTTTGCTGCATACCTCGATTGTAACGAGTGGTTATTTCAGTCAAAGTTGCTCTTCTATCAGCTTGAATCAGTCAGCCCATTCTCCTCTGACCTCTAGCATCAACAAGGCATTTTCGCCCACAGGACTGCCTCATACTGGATGTTTTTCCCTTTTCACACCATTCTTTGTAAACCCTAGAAATGGTTGTGCGTGAAAATCCCAGTAACTGAGCAGATTGTGAAATACTCAGACCGGCCCGTCTGGCACCAACAACCATGCCACGCTCAAAATTGCTAAATCACCTTTCTTTCCCATTCTAACATTCAGTTTGGAGTTCAGGAGATTGTCTTGACCAGGACCACACCCCTAAATGCATTGAAGCAACTGCCATGTGATTGGTTGATTAGATAATTGCATTAATGAGAAATTAAACAGGTGTTCCTAATAATCCTTTAGGTGAGTATATATATATATATATATATATATATATATATATATACACACACTGTATATATATTCTGTATAAATATATCCAGTATATATTGTTTTATTGACTCATTAAACCAAAAGAATCTGTATGCGCATTTCAAATGACACAGATGCTTTTCCATACAATGTGGGCTACACTATGTAGTGTATCCATTTAGCTTCACGACCATAAGTAATGTTACACTTTCATTGCTCTAGTTACTACCTGCAATCTAGGCCATTGCTCAAGTCTGAATTTGTACCACTGGACAGGGCCAGGCAGCTGCGGGCTGTAACAAGATGAGAGATGGACTCATCCGTGTGAAATAGAGCCAAAGCTGGCTGTCCAGTTATCATAATTTGACCTGGAACAAAGCATGACAGAAACAGACACCTAGATTAAGACGTATTCCCATCTCTCTCTCTCTTTTCCCACTGCCTCTCCCTGAATCATTTCTCTCCATAAGACTTCACATTAACCTCTAACACTTCCTTCCTTTCCATTCTGGTTCCAGTCTAGAAGCAACTTTCTGATTGTGATCATATACTTCTGCTAAAAAAAAAACATTTGCCTTGTCACCGCTCCATGTTTTCACTGATAACATCTCATCAGTAGAAGAAGTGTTGATAGATAATGCCCTACACTCAATGTGCCAATAAATTTCATTTGTTTGTGATTGTTCAATCTCCTTATACAGTTTCCTGCATCATCTTTTCGTGGGTCAATAATAAAATGGCTCCTTGATGTAGTTATATTGATTTGTTTTCTTTGGTTGGTGGTAAATTAATTTGCCTCGAGTAGTTTGAGCTAAGGTCAGCTTGACCTTTTTAAGAGACTACTTTTCTTGTGCCTGCATAAAATATACGGCCTTTGTAGTTTGAGAAAACACATCAATTAGACCTTCGGCCAGAGAGACTGAAGAACCACGTATCCTTGAGATTTGCAATTAAATATACATTAAAGAGAAATGGCCATCAATGCACTGCCCCTTCTGGACATCGAAGACCTTTGGAGGATGACTCCTAGTAAGCATTAGCCAAGTAACACATCAACACCTGTTTGCATGGGATTTGCGTCAGAGAAACAAACCACTCTGAGGCTCAATGCTGCTGGCTGAATGCAACTGGTGGTGTTCTTTCAACGTGATCTCACGAGAATACGTGTGTATTTTTACATAAAGTGTGATTCTACCAAACGTACATTTACTTACGGTTTCATACCCATTGCAACGTACAATATTGACGTATTGACAGAACTAAAACGTAAATTATTTATCTGTAAATATTTTGCTTATTTTTCCTTGCTTATATTCACCATAATTATTATTACTATTATTCATCTTTTTGTATAATTATTTCACTTATGTATAATAAATTATCTTTCTTTCGCATTAGGTGTTGTCTCTTGCCACCCTAATCACACCAAATTGTATCATGATCTCAATGTTACCTCTTTTGACCTTAGATCATAAGAGTTCGTAACGGTATTTAACTGTCATATCAATTACATGTTTTGTCGCATTTATTTAATGCAGTTTACTCATCTACTAAATATGAAATAATAACATTTCGCTCTGTTCTGTGACGTTCTTCCAGTTTTTCCAGTCTTACAAGCTTATAAAAACTCCTAGGGCCCTATCTTGCACCCGGCGCAAATGACTTTGTACACTGACGCATGTATCATTCCTATTTTGTAACCGCGCAAAGCGGGCTTTTCCCTCCACAGACGCACGTCGGTAAACTAGGGAATGAACTTGCGCTCCCTGGGCGGGTCGGCGCAAAAAGGAGACGTGTTTCCGCGCAAACATTCCCGAGTGCTATTTTGCAGTTCCAGAAAACAATTCCGCCACTGACCAGAAAAAACCTAGTCTAAAGTCAGTGGCGCGTTGTTCATAATGCTATTTTAAGCGCGCATGCTTGGCCATAATGTAGGGGTGCACAACGCGCATACACTTTGATTCTCTCATCAACACAGATGCAGCAGTTTTTATTTTTGCAAATCATACATTATAACAAGGAAAAATATGAACACATGAGGGAAATCATTGTGGTGTCCATGAAGATGTAAAAAAAAAATGTAGGCCTAAATCTAGCTTACACATTTACCTACATTTTTCAGGCTAATTGTAGTAATGACGGATCAGACCTGTTTGCCCAATAGTGGCAAGACACATATGTATATAAGGACATCTGACAAATTAGTTTGTCCGTCAAGAACCAAAAAAAATAAAAAATCTCCCATCCCCATACAACGTCACTTCTCTGTCTTTCACTGCCCTGACAAGAACGTCGGTCTCCTCGGCTGTGAACCGCTCCTGGCGCGCGCCTGGTAAATCCGCCGTTATAATAGCAATCCGCCATGCAACATGCGCACCTGCTCTTAAAGGGTATGTTGGATGACGCTCTGATTGGTTTATTTCACATTACGCCCAAACCACACCTATGAATAATGAAGCTATTTCAGACCAACCCCTTTTAAACTTGCGTCGGGCGCAAGAGTCATTTATCCCGCCGGTAAAATAGCAACAGCGCCCAAGACCCGCCCACAAAGTTACTTGCGCTTCGCGCTTGATACTTGCGTTTCAGATCATTAAAATAGGGCCCCTAATGTGTAATGTATACAATTATTCAATAGTCTGATTTGATGTTACGGTGTGGGTGGTCAGAGTACCGGCGAAATCTTCAAACTATACAGTTGTTCAGCATATTAGAATGATTTCTGAAGGATCATGTGACACTGGAGACTGGAGTAATTGTTTTGCCACTGTTGCCTTGGCTTTTGGCTTGCTTAGTTGGGGACATTTAATATTCAACAATATTATTGATCTGCCTTACTTAAGGTGGACGTTGACGCAATTTTCTTCCAGAAACAAACTTTGTTGTATTATTTTCATGTTATCACTGTGAAGCTGCTTTGATACAATAATGTATTGTAAAAAGCGCTATATAAATAAAGGTGACTTGACTTGACTTGACTTGACTAATGATGCTGAAAATTCAGCTTTCCCATCACAGGAATTTTTTTTTAAAATATATTACAGAAAACAGTTATTTTAAATTGTATATATAATTGTACCATAATACTGTTTTACTATCTTTTAATCAAATAACTGTAGCCTTGGTGAGCATTAGAGACTTCTTTCAGAAACATTTCACAGACTTAAATAAACGAACTGTATTTTAGCACTGCCCATGAGAATGACACAAACACATTTCACAGTGTTACTTGCAAAATTATGTGAGGACTGCAAGCCGACAAGTTCATTTGAATTTTTCATGTTTCTTATCAAACAAGAGCCTGTGAATTATTTACCACGATTAAAGTACATGTTAAAGAAATCATTATCATTAAGTTTTCATTCTCGAAACAAGAAGAGGTGTATAATAGTTCCTTCCCCTCGTGCTGAGTGAGGGTCGGATTTGTGATGGCTTGGATTGTGCAAGTCAGACGGAGATATCTTAGGTAACACATGTTTGTGTACAGGAGCGTGAATGATTGTGTTTATCAGCGATGCAAGTGGGAAGCATTATTGCCAAGACACACTATACAGAGAATCGTGATTTGCACACAGTTTGAATAACAACAACTAAAGCGGCTTCAGAATAGCAACTGCAAGACAACCTCCATCATCAACAATGGCTTAAATCGAACACAGACCCATCAGTGTGATAAAAGCAACTTTTGTCAAGAGTATCTGAAAAGAATTCATATTTTTATAATTCGTTTTTTACAGTTGACCACCATTAACCACAACAAACCAAGCTAGCTATCAAAAGAAAACCCAGATACGGATAGCCTTTAGTATCTCCTTGGATCTGTGCTTTGGGTCATGTTCTAAATATATAACTTATTATGAATGACCATTAATATTCCAGAGCTGTTTCTAAGGTCGTTTTCCCCCCCCCATATAAAATACCCCTTGACTGTTACTGCATTATTAACATTCCTACCATTAACACTATCCTAGTGGGCAGGGATACTATTCCACACAGTCATATCTCCTTTGTCTAACACAATGCTTTTTCACTGCAAGCTATTGACTCTATTAATGTGATTCTTCCCTGAAGGGCATTGTAATGCTAAAATGTGGGAAGTGATTCAGCCACTGGGCTATTTATAAACCTGTTTCCTTTTTAAAATCAACCCTGCAGTGTAGATGGTTTTAAAGGGCCATGACATGTGTGGCAGCACAAGTCAAAGCAGCCAATAAAGTCGGATTTTCTTGCACACCACTCCAAATTTGACTTTTACTTCAGAACATATCCCAAAATGGAATGAATGTTCTCAAATATCTTGTGAACAAATTCTGTTCACCCTCGTGTCATTCCGAACCTATATTACAAACTTCTTTCTTTCAACGTTTGATTATAAAAGAAGATATTTTGAGGAATATTTTAACTCTTATATCCATACAGTGAAAGTCAATGGGATCGATCTCAACATCGGACCCAATTAACCTTAACTTTATTGAGAACATTTTTTGTTTGTTTGTTTCTTTATAGTTTAATGCCATGCCAGGCTATATCTACCATGGCTATATTTATGGTGATAAAAAAGTGAAAGATATAAAAAGTAAGTAATTAAATAAACAATGTAGCCTACACAAACTTTTTTTATTTCCTTTTCTGTTCTGCAGAAGAAAGAAAGTCATATAGGTTTGGAATGACATTAGGGTTAGTAAATAATGATCTCCTTATTAATATATGGAATTTAATTGCTTCATATTTTCAATGCAAAAACCAAGGTCATTATTGTTGGAAAAAAACTCAAACTAAAACCATGCAAAAACATTATAAAAAAAAAAAAAAAACGTTTTTGTTACTTAAGATAAACTTTAACTGAGATAAAAAAAATATTTTAAAAAGTGCAAACTTGTTTTCTTTCAGCTAGTTCCCAAAGTAACATTTTTAATTTGAAGTGCTAAAACAATTCAAACTAAAATAAAAAAATGAATAAAAACTATATAAATATGTAAAAAATTAGAAAACTGACAAAAACACAACAAAATTAATAAAAATAACAAAAATGGAAATTAAAATGGAAAATATAAAAACCAATTCAAACTATTAATAAAAACCTTAAGTGTCTCAATGATACTAAAAAAAACATTGGCACAAAAAAATCGAATGCATCAGAAATTAAATGATGTTTTATTAACAAAGTTCGAGAGGAGCACATAGTCTACACAATCATTATGATTAAAGAGGCCTATATATATATATATATAGCCGACTCACCTTCGTTCCTCTGCAGTCTTTCTGCATCCCGACTCCTCACTCTTGGCTAGTTCCTATCCCAGCCAGAGATACGGGTTGAGTACTCTGGGTTCGGGCCACATTCTGAGCTCGGAGCCTTACCCCAGACAGCATGCCAAATACCCATACTATTTTACACAATCAAATTTTTTGTAAGTGTGAACTTGTGAAATTGCAGCCTTTTTTTTAAGAGTGTGTGCTAGAGTAGAACAAATGCCAGTGCACACTGCGGCTCACCTAGACGTCTATTCTTATCTCAACCTCCAAGGGCATGTTCTGTGTTTAAAGTCATTGCAGCATACTCACTTTTTCGGCCTGTAGTCCGGAATGTTCCTGTCCAAGGAGATGCGGTCACTCAGTTGAGCATTGTAGCCGTACTCCTCGTACCTCCCTTCGCTCTCTCGGCTGTCCTCCCCCAGCGTAGCAGCTGCACCACCCTGTCCTAGACCTCCAGGTCCCTCCACCAGTCCCATGGGTTTGGCTAGACCTGCAAAGCAGAAAAGATGTTTGACTTCAGTTGACATGACAAAGGTCAAAACATCCCATAAGTATGGTAAAGCAAAACTGGGTTCATTACTGCGGGAGTACCCACCAGTGACATGCAAATCATAACTGCTGAACAAGAGTATGGGCGATAATTGGATGTTGGACACCAAGACACCACCTTCGCCTTATGTCACCTCTTTCATACAGATCTCCCGGGAGGAAAAGGTGGAAAGCAAGTGAACTGTGTTTAAAGGGTTGTCAGTGCAGAGTAAGTCTTCTTTACCTTTGGAAATTCAGGTCTAATTTATCCTGTCGCTCTATGCTAATTAGAATGGGATTGATGCAAGGGTTGTTTCCGGCACAGGGCACATCAAATGCTGTGTAGTTTGACACCCAATGAATATGACGAAGAAGAATTGTACAGAATGTATCCATTATACCAGATAGTGAATGCCAGATGGTTGTTCCTAATCAGAATCATTGGTCAGAATAATTGGCGTTATTTAAAAGTCTAGATTTAAACCTTTGCCGTGCTCTTTAAAAGGGATGAAATGTGTAACATCCATTAAAGATGCCGTTTCATTTTGACATTTAAAAGAGCATAATTATATGTTTCACTAAATTATTAACAGCTACATAAAAATTCTATCAAGTTTCAGAAATAAGTGTATGATCCAAGGATGTTCGTTTTAAAAGCATTGAATTACAAAGTGTTTCTAAACTGGTACTATATTGAAAGAGGGAAATATCTTGTATATTTTACTTGCTCTTTTCATAAACTGTGCCATTGAAATTCAGAATATCAACCTGTGTTTAATTTTTTTTTAAATTAATAATTAAAATGTGGCATGTTCTATAAGCTGCTGCACAATATCAGTCAAATCACTTAAATAACCATACATTCTATATCAATGTTTCTACGTAGCTTGGCAAACATACAACAATAAGCTAATAAACTACTTGGCAGAGTTTATTTCCCAATGTTATCGATACACATACGGATATTTATTAAACATCGGTGTCTTTTATCATATTGCTGTGGTTTGTTACTAAGTGACAGTGTGTATATAACACAGTTTATAAATAAATACAGATTAAAACAATTACCTAAAACAATGCATAAAATAAATAGGGTATTTCATGAAGTATTACTTTTAGACTGAACAAGGCTTCATAGGAAGTGAAAGAGAGAGTCTAGCTCTAGTCAATTATATTCATATTGACAATGCACAATCCCAAGTAGGAAACCAGGGGCAGTGTTGTCATAATTAACTAAAACTAAAATTATTTCAAATGATTGAAATAAACATTACATAAAAATATGAACTTAAAAAACTTAGATTAGAAATGCCTTGGCAACTTACTGATATAAAATAAGTTTAAGTATTATAATTAAGAAAACTAAAAAGCTTTAAGCTAAACAGAAAACTAATAAAAATGGCAAAGCACATAAAAATGGGTAAAACAAAGTAAAGTAAAAATGAAAACTGAAATATAAAAATTCAAAATTTTAATAAATACTATAACAATATATACATAGTAGTAAAATAACACTGACGGGAAGCACTTAAAATCAGCATACATAAGGACAACCCTTAACTGTGGAAAAGCACAAGTGACGTATTGCGTTATTTTTCTGTGGCCATATAGGATTGATATAACAGCTCATTATGACTCTAAATGTTCATGTTTCTCAAGACCACACATTTGAAACCTTGTCTACCAGGCAAAAAGCTTCCATGATCATAGGCTTATCCTTTCACAAACATCATTAGAATTCAAGTAATTCGGAGTGATTTTTGAGAAGGGATGGTTTGGCTCTGGGGGATAACCATGCTTGGCAACAGAACGTACAGATTGTGTCTTGGAATCCAAACCAGGCTGTTCCACAAACACCAGTTGGTGCAGCATTAAATCCTATTCCACCCTGAACCCTAAAGCAACCACAAATGGCTGGTCTACATAAAGTATTCCAGGTCTGTCTCTCTTCCTGGCAGTCGTGACCTCCCAGAGCGTTGACTTGACTTGGAGTCTGAGTTCTTGCATCATAGGTGTTCTGGCAAGCTTGAGCTGAAATTGTAATGTCTCTCTGAAACCGTCTGAGGGTTTGTGTCTCTTTCACTGTCATTGTTATTTCCATTGTCTCGAAGGCTGCCTCTGTTGGCTGTTTTGAGAGAATTCTATTACATAGCGGCCTGGCATTTTGACACTAATCCCTGAGAGCCAGCTGTCTATGGCAGAGAGAAACTGCATATCAATGATTTAATGCAGTGGTCTGCTAATACAATGCAAATACAATCACTTGTTAAGTGCTGTACAACCAACTTAACAAACTGAAAACCAATTTGGCCAGGCTTTGAGACCATCTAGACCAGGGTTTCTCAAATCCAGTCCTAGAGGGCCACTGTCCTGTTTACCTCCAGCCCTAATTAAACACAACCGAACCAGCCAATCATGGCCTTCAGAGTAGGCCATCCAGGGCCGGATTTGAGGGACCCTGATCTAGACAATAAGAACACCCCTTTACCCAGGCTGGGAGACCTTCTAGACCAAGGGTGTCCAAACCTGCTCCTGGTGTTTTGCAGAGTTTAGCTCCAACAAATCACACCTGAAACAGCTAATCTTCAGACTCGCTAGAAACTTCCAGGCAAGTGTGTTAGAGCTGGTTGGAGCTAAACTCTGCAGGACAGTGGCCCTTCAGCAGCAGGATCGGACAACCCTGATCTAAACCATCTAAGACTAACAAATAATAAAATACACTGCAGTGTCACCTCTTTTCTCACAGTATCTGAAATTGCGTGATCAAGGATCCGGTCTCTCTAAACCCCTCCTTTCCGAGAGCCTATACTCTGCTCTGATTGGTCAGATGGCCCAGTCTGTTGCCATTGGTCTACCACTTACACCGCGAGTGTAAAAAACTTCCAGGCAAGTGTGTTAGAGGTGGTTGGAGCTAAACTCTGCAGGACAGTGGCCCTTCAGCAGCAGGATCGGACAACCCTGATCTAAACCATCTAAGACTAACAAATAATAAAATACACTGCAGTGTCACCTCTTTTCTCACAGTATCTGAAATTGCGTGATCAAGGATCCGGTCTCTCTAAACCCCTCCTTTCCGAGAGCCTATACTCTGCTCTGATTGGTCAGATGGCCCAGTCTGTTGCCATTGGTCTACCACTTACACCGCGTGCCAGAAACTAAACGACCATTACCATATCTGAAATTCAGCTCCAGAGGCTTCCTCAGCACTTGTGAACAGTGATATGGACAGTAATGATGGCATCAGTTTTATTGTATCAATTCGAGCCCAAGTCTTCATCCTTTGAAAGTGGCAATATAGCAAACGCCTCCATGAAAGTAGACGTAGGGTATTTCAAACTCCAAACTAACTAGCTAACTGACTATTTTCGTGGCTGCTAATAAATTTGGCAATGGAGATTGTGTTTTAGCTGCTGTTCAGCTCAGAGATGCTATTAACCGGTGTCTATGTAAATGCGTGTGTACTCATATAATAATATGCCTCGAAGGCTGTAAAGAGACAGCAGTGATTACAGTGAGCTGAAGAAATTAAGTTACAAAGACCAAAGGAAACAGGCTCTGTTTGTGGAATAGCAATTATTCTGTTTTCTTCCCTCTTAAAAAAAATCGATAGCCCTCTTACCAATATTTCATCCTCCAAATGGAAAGGGCATGATAGAGACTTGTGATTTGTACTTTTCTAGTTTACAAATCTACAAGTCTGGAAACTAATCGGCAGTTGCTTTTAAACCATTAGCACGGTTTCTGTTTCTATTTTCAGCTCTACATGAAAATAAACGTCATAATTACACCAATTTATGAAATACATTTAAAAAAAGCAACAAACTAGAAACAATAGACCCTTTCACACATACAGTCTTTACAGTAAATTACCGGTAAATTACCGATAACAGATCATGTGTGAACAGGACCTTTTCAAATATACTGATAAATTGGTTCCGTCAATTTACCAGTAAGGGAAGTTGTAACATTACCAGTAAACTACCGGCATATGCACTGTGTGAACACGGAATGAAGATTATTTCACGTTCTTTTGCATATACGAGGTCAGAACACGCTGACGTAAGAAGTGATTTGGGCCAATCAGAAGGCATTGAAAAAGCAACGGCTCTGGGCCATTCATAAAATTACGAAGCACTGTTTACAAATGTCTTCAAATTGGAGTGATACCGAAACTAAAGCACTTCTCGTCGTCCGGGCGGATGAAGAGATTTGTCAACAACTTTAGAGATCACTTTGGGTTAATGACATCACAGAGTTTACCGGTATTTTGGAACTGATGCGTGAATGGTCTGAACAGCACATTTTTTAATTTACCGGTAAAGTCGTTCTGGCAATTTTACGGTAATTTACCAGGATTGCTGCGTGAAAGGGGCTATTGTTTAATGAGGTTGCACATATTAGGACACATATAAAATTTACAGACTTCTTATATGGAAAAACTGACCAAAGCACTGTTAAACTAATCATTTATTTTGCATTCAGAAATGTATACAAATTAAATGTATGCCTAATGTAATGAATAGCAAATTATGTTTTGAAATGGTAAAATAATTTCAACATGGCTGATGGAATATTTCATTTCAAATTTGGAAAATAAAAATAAACAATGATATGATATAATAATTCATGCACTAGATGGTAATAAAAACTGTTTCTATAGGAAATATCTCAGCACTGGAACTGTAATTTGTGCTTGTTTCGTGCATTCAATAAAACACATGTGTTCATTTTTAAAAGTAAAGGGAAAAGGAAAATAAATGGGCTCCAATTTGGTCTCAAAATGTCAGCTAAACAATATAGAACACCATTTTTTCAGTTTTTTTGTTGAAAAAGTGAAGGATGTGTGTCTGAAATTCTAATACTCTATCATGAGTCTCTCTCTCTCTCTCTCTCTCTCTCTCTCTCTCTCTCTCTCTCTCTCTCTCTCTCTCTCTCTCTCTCTCTCTCTCTCTCTCTCTCTCTCTCTCTCTCTCTCTCTCTCTCTCTCTCTCTCTCTCTCTCTCTCTCTCTCTCTCTCTCTCTCTCTCTCTCTCTGTGACATTTTCTCTGTTTCTGTAATGGACTGGACTTTCCAGACTCATTATTTTAACAGGCTGCTCGGCAGTCTGTCTTTGAGAAATGGCTTATGAACGGATCCTGTTAGCTACGTTTTGCAAAAAGCTTTGAATTTCATGACAGATAGCTCCAATTCCACTTTCTTTTAAGCATATTCTGTGCATGTGTACTTAGGCAGTTCAGAATCATGAATACCTCACTCATGATAAGCTTTACAGTCCTGACAACCAGGATACAGATCCCAGCCCAGAGGAATGTTTTCCTTTTTGCTTAGAGGTTACTGTTTGATAGCTCACTATACTTAATTGAGTTGTCAGTTTAAGTTTCATTAAGTATCAACCGGATCTCAGATGTCTCTTCTGTAGTTACTAAAGAGAAATAAGAATATAAATAAATGAGACAATTGGTACTGTATAGTGATATATAATAACAGTACAGAAAAGTAGAATGTGGATAACAGCGTAGATCTTAGAAGAATTTCATGAGAAATGTTGGCGCTCATACTGAAATCTCTTACTTTTGAGTGCAGACTTTGTTCTCTTGGCAAATGTGATCACAATCTGAGACACTGTTGAGATCTCTGCTAAAAGGAGTCATGAAGTCTTTATCTCAGAAGAACAATCTGATAATTGGGAGACTTCAGAAAAGTTTTCTTTCCATTCAATCGTATTGTTGTCTAGTGTCGGTTTCAGACTACACAATATTTTTGTCGATAGTCACAGTGTCAGATAAGATTATGCGATTTTGACTACTAAATTATTGTTGTGTTATGGACTACATTTTGCTTTCCAACCAATCATTGCTTGGCGTCTTTTAAAGACTTGCGTGATGTCATTGAGAAGGCGGACCTAGCGACTGACTTCAGAAAACAAGAGAGTAAACAATGACTACCGAAGTGGTATTTCAGTACTCACTGGGTGACTGAAGCACCTCTGCTATCGTTCGCCAGCATTTAACATTTTCCACTCGTGGTAGGAAACATCATAAAGGCAGGAGAATTGAACCTTGCATTATTCCACCTAGCAGCAGTCTTTTGTTTTGCCATGTTTGAAGAGCTAGCTCCTATTGGTCAACGTCACAGATGTGACGGAACGCATTGTGGAGGACGGGAAAAAAAATTCAACCTGCTAGTCTTTCTGTCGGGACGTCATAAAGCATCAAAGACGCGGCGTAGGTGGTCTTATCCCAATGCCCATTGTCTTTTTACGAATCACCATGACATCCTACGTCAACAGATCGTGCCAAAATCTAGGCCTATATACAGTATATAACTGGCTTAACCAGTATGGTTTAATCCACTGTGTTTGTGGAGGTCTTCAGTCATCCATCTGTGATACTACCAGTCAAGTTTATCTCCTGCTTTCTTGTAAAGTGCTCTGGCAGCATTCAGGCTTGATGCACTTTTACTCCGAATTGCTTTAAATTATGTAACAAGATTTGAAAAAGTCTTACTGACCCTTTATGGATTCCAGGATAACAGACACTCCTTTTTGAGGTGATTTGGGAGCTGAATGAATATATGAATTCATGTCAAAACTGATGCTAGTGCAGCATAAATATTCATGAGGAAAATGTGGTTAAGGGGACATGGATTGGACAGTCCCCTTAGAGTCCACTGTGAATGCATCAGACAGTAAAATGTGCTGGGTCATAAAGCATCGACAGTGGTTAAATACTTACTCAAAAGGCTGATTTATACCCAGAATTCATAAAGTAATACAAGGTCATATAAATTAAGAAACAAATTATAAAAACGTTTGTAAAAAAAAAAAACATTTAAATCATATCTGTAATCTCAATTATCTTGTACATTGGGAGCAGGAAGTTAGTTTATTGATATTATATATTATATTATAATTTCTTCCACTGGATTTCATTCTAACTCTAAATGACTAGAGCCAGGAAAATTACATTATCCATTGTATCAGCACTCTGTATCAGAACAATGTCGGGGCGGTCGTACTTTTTATAGATGCATGGCATACGGAACACCTACACAGCCTCAACCCTATAGGGGGCTCCCACGCGGTGTGATAAGCCATATACAGTATATAATGGTTAAGCTTGCCATTTAAAACTACACAGAAGCTGCATCTAAGTGCCAAGTGAGTTTTACTGTGAAACGGGATGTCCCGATTAAGTTTTAGTGCTCCCGATCCAATCAGAGTCATTGAATATTGAGCAACTGGATTCAACATTGATAATAATAGAAAGACATGTTTCTTGAGCACCAAATTAGCACATTCGAATTTCTGAAGGATCATGTGACTCTGAAGACTGGAGTAATAGCTACATGACATTTTAAAGGAGTAGTTCACTTCAGAATTAAAATTTCCTGATAATTTACGCACACCCCCATGTCATCCAAGATATTCATGTCTTTCTTTCTTCAGTCGAAAAGAAATTAAGGTTTTTGAGAAAAACATTCCAGGATCTTTCTTCATAGTGGTCTTCAACGGGAACCAAGGTCCAAATTGCTGTTTCAATGCAGCTTCAAAGGCTCTACGCGATCCCAGCCGAGGAATAAGGGTCTAATCTGGCGAAACGATTGGTCATATTTTAAAAACAAAATACAAATATATTTACTTTTCAACCACAAATGCTCGTCGTGCACGTCCACAACTTCACGCATTACAGTAAGTAATCACGTTGGAAATGTCAGGCGGAAAATGTAGGAAAGGAGGCGAAAAACTTCTTCTTTTTTTTTGTAAAGGGTGTTTGACTTAATCTTTGCACGTTCGCTCTGTAAACACAAGGTCGGTACTTCCGCCTACATCACGCGTGACCTTTCAACGTGATTACGTAATGTGTGGCGCATCACAGCTAGTGCAAGACGAGCATTTGTGGTTAAAAAGTATCATTTTTTTTTAGAAAATGACCGATCATTTCGCCAGATAAAAGCCTTATTCCTCGGCTGGGATCGTGTAGAGCATTGAAACTGAAATTTTTACTGTATTTTTGATCAAATTGATGAGCCTTGGTGAGCATAGACTTCTTTTAAAAACATAAAAAAATAAAAATAATAATAATAATAATTCGCACCAACCTAAACTTTTGAATGATAGTATAGCCTTCTCTGTCTGTTTATATCACTTAGAAATCGGTTCAGTCTAACGCATCTGTGTTTCCGAAGGTAAACCGAACTACAGCTGTAGAAATTAAGCACACTTTAGCGGTAATGCTCACGGTAGATCTGCTGCCTAATCAAGGGGCTAATTGCACATTCTCATAGCTCTGCATTTTTATAACAGTCAGATAAAGGGTCACAATAACACAGCGTTTCTAGAAAACTCAACTGTCCATCCCTGATTGGCTCTCTTTGCATCCTGGTTTTGTCCAAATAGTAAACGTCATTACACTTCCTGCGCTGATTAACTTAATCTATGCTGTTGTAGTTTATTGTACTGTTTAGCTTGTGTACAATGTAAATTAATTTGACTCTCGTGACTCAAGGTAACTGATTTACATGCATTATTTAAGTAATTGCCAAACTATTCCGGTTTTATAGTGACATTTCCATCTCCCTCTCGCACTTTAGCTTCACAACTATCCCTCAAGGTCAGATTTAGTTGAGTAAAGCAATCCTACAGAAGAATCAACATGCACTTTGTAGCAAACAATGATGAACATTACAATATGACTTGTTCTCTGTTATCACAAACATATCACATACAAACTGGCACATCTGTAAATGCACAGTAATAGAGCAACTATATAAGAATCTCGATGCTATTGGATATATATACTTAAACAATCTTACAAAACAAAATTAAACTACTTGTATACCACAAACATGTACAGTATACTTTCAAACTAAGGTAGAGTACTGTGACAAAAATCATCCATTTATGTCAAAATGTGGTCCATTCAGTCAGGTCACACCTTCTTGCACAAACTACATGCAATGCATGATGATCCCTGGCTGTCAAATCTGCAATTTTTCCACCACCGATGCCCTTTCAATAAAAACAGGTGCATGATCATGCGGTGTACTATGATTCTCATTTAATGAATGTTGGGGGTTGTAAATGGTGATTCAGCTGTCCATCTCAAACCAGAAGCACTGTCTATGATTATGTTTTATATGTTCTCTGGGAAATTTTTCATCAAAGTAATGCTCATACAAACATTTACTGCATATTTGCGAAGATGTTTCAAGGGATGAGGGCGCCATCAACAGCCAGACAATTACTGCTTTCTTGCAAAACTCGCTGAGTCCTAGAAATCCAATCGGACCTTGGCGTAATCCTCTGGGTCTCATTGTCAAGACAATAAACAACAGAAAAATGGACAATTACTTCAAATCAACATTGGAAGCAAATACGGCAACAGAAATGTAAAAACATCAAGGGAAAACCTATTCCAGTCTTAATATCACATACAGTCGGCGGATACAATCTCGCACGTTTTATGCGCATCGGATAAATATGTGTCAAAATAAAATGTATAACGGCCCCAACATCAAGAAGATTTGTGACAGACTGGTGAATTCTACAGAGTGGAAAAGCCTCCGGGAGAAATATGTGGTGGCACTTGTGCAGAATGAAAGCCCTTTCAATCAGTAGGGTACATTAGAGGGCCTTTTTTTTGTAAAGCAGTCCCTCTTGGCTTTCCTCCAAATGCAAGATGGATAATTCTAACTGACAGAGTGACCCCCTTTATACACAAATGGTGGCGGTCTTACGGAATAACAATCAGATCAAATAGATGCACTAAAGAAAAGCAAAAAGAGAGTGATAGGTCTTTTAACAGACATTTGATGGAAGGATATAGCACATCACGTGAACTATGACCTTCAGATGTGTTCTGGAAGAAAATGTTCTATGGTCTAAGAACATAATGATTGAGGAAATGGGCTCTAATATTCTAAGAAAAGAACTCAGAAGAGAGAGGATAAGTGTGGTTATGGCAACAACAGATGCAAGTGCATGGGAAGCAAGATCGTAAAGTACAATTTCTTTTTGCAGGCTTCGAGAGAATCTGCAGACTTTTTTTCTGCACTGTTTTTGGGGTAAAATCTGTGGGATTACGTGACATGGATTTAAAAATGGTTAAATATACTATAGAAATCTGAGAGTTCTTCATTCTTATTGGTAGCTGAAAGCAAATATACATGAACACAGAGACGAACGAATTTGTTTAATGTTATGAATGACGCAGCGTCTAATTCAGTGGAAATCTGCAGATTTTATATGGACATATATCTGTGAATACTGCAATTTTTCCTCAACCATGATTGGGAAATTTAGAATAATTGTAATATTTATTTCAATTCTGATTCATTGCTTCAATTTCTTGAATTGCTTTTTTGCTGTCAAAATAAATACATAAATAAACAGTCTTAAAATTTTTCCTCTCCTCAAATAATGTGTACAACTTCAAGTTCAAGAGAGGTCAGTTTTGTATTCCAGATTTAGACATGTAGAATTGCATTTGAATTATAAATTAAATTGGCCTTAAAGAATTAATACACATTATGAAAGACAGCTTACTCTGAGAAATGCGTAAATTGTTGTCACTGCAGACATAATGTAACAGAGAAGCAAGAAAACTTTCAGAACAACATCTCTGAAACCCCTCAACATGCCTGGAGTTAGAGACACAGCACAAAATGTATTACTGTTACAATCAGTCAATGAGCCCTTACTACACTGTCCTTTCTCTAATTTCCCATAGCACTTTATATTTCAGCAATAACATTAAAAAAACATTATGAAATCATAAAATGCTTAATAGATCATTACATTTAATCAGTTATGAGTGTGCTAACACTTTGATTGATATATATATTGATAGGTTATGTCCACTTTATCCTGTCTTGATCTTCCTGACATGTTTATTGCATCATAAACATGTCTATATTAATCGTCATGTGATAAAAAAGTCTCATTTAAAGTATTCAATTACAGTAAATTCACAATAAAATCCAAAGTGTAAACCTAGATGTCCATAAAACACTGATTTATTATGCATTATATAATTCATGTGAATGACTTATTAATGAAAGTCAAAGATGATTAAAGCTAACATACCATTTAACTGATTATACACCACATCTTCTAGTCGCTCGAGCCGTTTGAGAATGGACTGTCTGTCCAAGGAGTTCGTAACTTTGGCATTCCTGCCTCGCAGTCTCTGATCCGACAGCCTCCCGATCTGCACGAGCTCTTCGGATCGGTCCTGGATCCTGCAGTAGACCGAGAACAAGATGATCCCGACGAACACCAGAATGTTGACCGTCAGCAGAGTTTTGATCTTGCGTGCCACAGCCATTAAAGCCCGAGAGCGACACTGTCAGACCCCTAATATTGATCCATATGATCCGCTGTGGTGGGAGCTGTCCGTTCAGCACCACACACAACCCGCGCGCGCCGCAGTTTCACAAGCTTAACTGCTGATCAACGCTCCTATCTGATGATGCAAGTATATATGATATAGAAGTAAAACACGTAATAGAGCTTGCAATCAAATAACACCGCCTCGGGGTCTTGTGCTGACCCCCATTACAAACGTTTAGAAATGTGTCAGAGCAGCCTACGGAGATTATGCTCAGATTAAAAGCATGCGCTGTGCACTCATGAGTCGAAATGCACGAGATGTGCACGGTTCAGATGGCTCATTTTAAATGTCAGTGCATGTCAAACAGCGATCCTCCGTGTGCAGCATCCTTCACGCGACTCCGTCTGTTAAAGCAAAGATGCATCGCGCTCGGGCATCGAAATAAGATGAGCGATTTCAATGACCGGACAGATGAAATGCACAATCCTTATGCAACGAACGCAGGTGGAAGTAAAAAAGAAAAAGAAAAAAAGACGCTGTCAAGCGATGGTTTGCATGGCAGCGTTCTTCTCTCGCGCTCCCCGCATGCTCCCTCCCTCACATCCCGCTTTTCACGCGCTGCTCAGCGCTCTGGTGACGTCGGCAAACTCATAAATATTCAACACTGTGTGAGGGGATGAAAGGCTGGAATTTGATAGATGATGAGGATAACTGTTGGATTACATTCTAATGTTTTCACGGAGACTGGCCAATTAAATTACATAGAGTTTGTATAAGAATAATGATTTCAATGTTACGCCCAAGTGCAAATGTGGCATTTCCAAGGAATAATACAATCAGTGGGTCATTAACAAATGAAAATGTTCTCCAAGACAAGTTTACTTGTCTTCCTTTATTTTGAGTCTTTTATATATTCTCTTTGTGTCTCTTGCCAGTTCGTTCTTTCAACCTGTGCTTTTGTTTTTCTTGCTTTCACTGGGCACTCTTGAGCTTCTAAAGCCTACATCTATCAAATGTTTTGTTTACCATGAAGAAATACTTAAGTCTTCCGAGAAGCACTTTCAAATGTGTCTGTAACCACAAAAGCAAAATAATATATGTCAGCCAGAATGCACTCAATGTGGGCTATATGCTCACAAAGTCACATTTATCTAAGGTTAGGATATCAACAAAAAAAGTGGATTATTGTCATATCTCATAATAGATTTACACTCAAATAGATTAAAAAGAATTACAAAAACCTTTTGTTTAAAATATCCTTAAAGTAGTTGATCGTATCATGCTAAAAGCGCCAATACATTTGTATTGCGGTAGACATTCACTTGCATTACTTTACTCTGACCTGGAAGAACTTTATATTTTATAACTTAAGACAGGCGTCACATGGACCACCTTTACGATACTTTTAAGTTGAGCTCACCAGTTGGGGAAAGTTACTTTTAAAAGTAATGCATAACAATATTGTGTTACTCCCTAAAAAGTGACTAATTGTGTTACTTAGTTAGATTTTATGGAAAGTAATGTTACGTTACTTTAACATTACTTATTCTCATCTCATACCGTTTTTCGCCTATACAGTAAGGATGTATGCGATTTCGGATGCAGCCCAACAATCTTACTTCAGCTATAAAAAAGAAAATACAAATGTGATGTTTATCTAGTAATTTTTGCTTATATGTATGGTTGAATTGGACCAAAGGTCAGGAGTAACTTGCGTTACTTATTAGAAAAAGTTATTTAGATATTTTGTTGTTGATTTAAAAGTAATGCGTTACTTTACTAGTTAAAAATAATATGATTGCGTAACTCATGTTGATTATAATGCGTTGGCCCCAACACTGGCGCTCACATTAGCGAAATTTCAGTCCATTGTCTATAGTCAATGTTGTAGTCATTTTCAAACCAAGCAGCTTTCTGTAGGATATGAGGCGGACCCCTTTGACCAACTTGAACCCGTTGCAAACTCTACGTGGGGAAATATTTTGCCCTCACGAAATTCTCGATCACGTGGGTTTCTGTTGAAATGACTGAATTACGTCAGTGAAAATTCACCTAATAACGGTAAATGTGACCATACTTTTATGGTGATCTACTGTCCTTTTTGAACCTCGACATGTTCAGTCCCTATTCATATAAAGAGAAAATCCATTGCTTGTAAAATACCAGAGATGGGACCAAGTCACACATGTGCAAGTCTCAAGTAAGTCTCAAGTCTTAACCTTCAAGTCTCAAGTAAGTCCCAAGTATTTTTTTCCTGGGCAAGTCAAGTCAAGTCAAGTCACAGGCTATGTCAAGTCAATTCAAGTCAAGTCCTGTAGTAGGTCAAGTCAAGTCCAAGTCAAGTCACCTTATTATTGTAATTTTACCTGCAGAATTTGATCTATGGGCGTCAGTTTGGTCTGAAATGAACAGAGGCGCATTCGGAAGTGCATTTGGGAACAATGACGCATTCATTCACTTTTCTCTTTCACGCAGGTCATGTTTTGAAAGATGGTGTCCTATAGCTTACTAATTTAAAGAAATAAAAATGTATACAAAAATGTGATGATGTCCGACTTCTTTTATGAAGAAAAAAGCCTTAAGTTTTCAAAAAGCATTAGACATATGACCCACTATTCTGCTTCGTGTAAGTTATCAATGAATTCAAACGTGCTTTCACGCGTTGGCTGGCGCTGAGCCAGAGACATAAGCCTTGTTTATACTCGACGCGTCCGCAAGAGCGCGAAGTGCCCTCGGCAAAAATGACGTAATTGCGGTGTGGGCGGTCGTGCGCGTTGGGTGCGCAAGACCCCATTTCGCCTGGCGGTGTGCACGGCACTTTTTGTAACATCGCGCGCGGCGCCGCATCCGAAGATGAACGACTTCGAGCCGAATCTGGCCGAACTGGTATGTCTGTAC
The DNA here is from genome assembly GCF_029890125.1 of Rhinichthys klamathensis goyatoka. Taxonomy (NCBI): domain Eukaryota; kingdom Metazoa; phylum Chordata; class Actinopteri; order Cypriniformes; family Leuciscidae; genus Rhinichthys; species Rhinichthys klamathensis. The sequence continues at coordinate 3,086,041 of NW_026606735.1, read as the reverse complement.
CACCATGTTTATGATCCTTCTATACACAGAGACATTTGCATTGATGGGCGACCATAAAAGCCTCTCATTTTGTGAATAGAAACACATTTACATTAAGCACCCAGTTTGCACTTGTATAAAGTAACTGCTTACATTTACAAAATAAGCCTACAAAAGTAAGCCCTGCTGATGAAATTAAGGTTTAAACACTCTTCAATAAGGCTTCAGTTGTTTACTAGTTTACATGCAGCGAAAGTACAATAAACCTACTGCATTTATTACTCTTTTTATATGAATCAGAAATTAATAAACTACTAATAAATGGCAAACTACTTCTTCACTGCTGATTCCTGGTGGTTTAGAGGAGAATTACTCCGAGTCGCCCCCTGTCGTTTCACAGAATAGCACAACGGCGAGCGCGTCAAGTATAAACGCCTCGTCCATGTGGAGAGGTCCGCGCGCAGTCAGCGCCAGCGGAGACTCGCACTCGTGCGGACGCGTCGAGTATAAACAAGGCTATACGCTCTCAGTGCTGTCATATATCACAACTGTTCAGTGTTTTCAACCACATAATTTTTATTTTAGGTTTCAGACATTTAAATACACATAAGTACTAGCAAAAAAAAATATTTGTATTTTGTAAAATACACACTGATGTCTACGGAAGCGTCAATAATAATCCTTTCCATTATAATAAGACGTCATGTTTTATTCATATCAGATACACATTGTGTAAGTATAGCTTTGCATTTTACCCTATTCTTCTCCCAGTTCACCGGTCACTTAACGTTACTTTCATGTATTTCGTGAGAAGTTGAGAAATTGACCTGTTGTAAACGTTAACATGGCACCGCCCATTCGCACATATACAGCTCAACTAACGCGATCATTATAAAGGTGTTTAAACAACAAAACACATCCACTTACACATATTTGACAATCGGAATATCAGTGTTGTATGTTATAGCTAATACATTTGTGAACATTTTGAATAAAACAGGAAAAATGACATAAAAGCAGATCATCATTCATTCAGCGCTGTGTTGTGGTTGCGGTGTGTCACGTGACAAGCAATGACGCGTCACCATGGAAACATTAAAGTGAGTGATAGGTTCTAAATAACGGTCGCCTAGAAAAACTCACGCTGGGGGATCAGTTAGAATAGTTTAAACTTACTTGTGAAAGGGTTAATGGCTACTTTAGCTATTATTACATTAGCTAACTACCAACTAACATTAACAAATTGACAAGCACTTACTGGGCAGAATGGCTCTTCAAATGACGGACGAAATTGGAGGTTGTCGTCTGGCTGTCCGCAATATTAATGTTGCATGTCTTGCAAAGCGCTGTTCGTCTTTTGCCATCTTCTGTGAATAATTCTTGAAGCCGAAAGCGAAGACCCTCGGTAGCCCTCCGGCCGACATTTTGATGTGATATCTGATCTAAGTGGGCGTGGTGTGCGTAAGGTACGAGAGGGCATGACTGATGATAGTGTCGTGATCAACTTTAAAAAAATATATAATTTATATATTTTATATTCAAACTGAAAACATGATGTGATTAACACTCAAGTCATTCAAGTCATCGTGTCTCAAGTCAAGTCAAGTCCCGAGTCTTTAACTTCCAAGTCCGAGTCAAGTCTCAAGTATTTCATTTTATGTCAAGTCAAGTCACAAGTCATAAAAATAGCGACTCGAGTCGACTCGAGTCCAAGTCACCAAGTCACAAAGTCACAAGTCCCCATGTCTGTAAAATACATTATTAAAAATTTCTCTATTTGTGTTAAACAGTGAGTAAATTATGACAGAATTTTCCCTTTTGGGTGAACTAACCTTTTTATATAAACAGTATTGAGCACACTCATTTACACATGAGCAGACCGACACGTGCACAAAGCAACGGGCAATTCTAACACCCTGCTTTTGAATGCTTGCCATGGGAGCTGCCTGACCAGTGATTCAATCTAAATAATGAATCCGGTAAGTTGCAGCTGAACAGATGGAGAGACATAAAATAAGAGAAGGGAAAAGAATGCCAGTGTCAGCTATACAGTAGCATACCAATATGCATACCATTTTTACACTATACAGTATAGAATGCTGCATACATGCATTTTTTGCTGTATTTATAGATACACTGATGAGACAACTTACTTACTACATTTGCAACAATGTGCAGTATTCAGCAAAAGCACACTGCACATAATACTGTATCCTATAATGCAATACACACAACTTGACTTTCCATTTCAGTGCGAAAAGTGAACCAGAAGTGATTATAAAGTGTGATCGGTTTCTTCAATCATTATGTGATTAGAATGTCAAAAGATCTTTTTTTTTTTACTCGAAGTAGGATTCAAAATGCAGAATAAGCACGTTTCATTTCCTAGATGAAAACTAGATGCCACATACTACTATGTGAAATGTTTATACTTTGAGATACTATTCCTGCATTATGCATTCTTTACAAATTTTCTGTATATAAATGTGTTTTACTGTTTAAACAATAGTCTGCAGTTTTCAGTGTATAATGTAAAGTACACACTATGCTAATATGTCATTTTGAACATTGCCAATGAGTGTGTGTGAGACAGAATGCTTTCACCTGATTAGACAGTAAAGTGGGCCACCAAATTCAATTTCATTTTCCACAGATGTATTATACTAGCATTTGAATTTATCTTGGTTAATTGTATTCAGTGCACGCCTCTTTTATTTACAGAGCAGCTAGGGCAGGAACTGTGAGCTGGCACAGATGTATTTTACTGTCTTGTAAGGTTTCTCACACTGCTGTTGAGATAGAATCAACAAATAGTGCTCATAGGCAACAGCTGTATTGCTAGACTAATCAAATAAGTCATAAGTCAAGAGCAGGTGAAAAGGCATCCGCCATATGAATCCTAAAAAAAATGTTAAAAAGATCCTGTTGAGGAAAACATCGTGCCCTGTTTGTGTTAAACTCAGATTTGTTCAGCCAGTCTGACTGTAAAATGGAAGCTGCAAACGCTCACACAAATTGTATGATGAGCAAACCTCGCCTGGAGGTGTTGGAGTTTAATCCTCTCAAAGCAACCCATGCAGCCTTGGTTACATGGCATCTTCAAAATAAAATAGTAAATAATTTATAGAATAAAGATAGAAAAACTCAGGAGACTGCACTCAGTAACATCCTAATGCATGCATGCTGTCAGAGTGAGAGTTGGCCGCGAGTTGACTAAAAGTTAAACTGAAACAATGGTTCCCATGATGTTTTCAAAAATAAAGAAAAAGTCTCAGAAATCCTGTAGATTCACCTGTTTTTTCCCCCTGCGTTCTTTCATGTTTATTCAGTTTTACCTACTTCAAAGTAACCATAGTCCTCTACCTACAAATAAGGGAGTTGGAAAGTACAGGAGATATGTATTCATCCAATCCTGTCAATCACATTGCATCGCAAGGGTATATAAACGACCGCTTGCCACACTCCTCTGAAACCACCCCAAATCTATTTTTTCTAATAGTCCATGGGAGAAATGTAGAGTTTCTGTCGAATCTCATTCCTCCATCATGAACAGAAAGCTGAATATATTTATCTTTACCTCATTTAAGGTAAAAGTCTAAGTCTAAGTCTAAGTCTATTATAAAAAATGTGAACTCTTGAGTTCTCCTTACTGTAGCTTAAGACATGTATGTCATTTGTTCTCCTATGCAAAACAAGAACTGGCTGTCTTTGCAGAATTTAATTAGTTGTCCTGCCTAATGTGAATCGCATTACAGAAAATGCTGATTGGGTTTGTTAAGACGTCTGCTAAAACAGATGGGACTGGGAAATGCTTGCGTTTTCTCCAAAACAATAGATAGAATGTGATTGCTGCCGATCGATTACAGCTACTGTATAGTATAGTATAGTATAGTATAGTATAGTATAGTATAGTATAGTATAGTATAGTATAGTATAGTATAGTAATGTATAGTAAATATTTAAATGTTTATAATAACTGTCTGTAATGCTCATCTTTTGTTTTGTTTTTTGAGCCACAGTTTAGTTTAGTTATTTGGCATGAAACTTAAACTGCAACCGTATTTTCTTCTCTATTGTGACATATATTTTTGAGTGAAACGGCTTCTTGAACAGTGTTAATTTTGGCAGCCATTTTTTATTTAGTCTTAGTCTTCATCTTCAGACGAAAATGCTTATTGGTCTTAGTCACATTTTAGTCATTTTTTCTTTCATAGTTTTAGTCTAGTTTTAGTTGACGAAGTCTGCATTTTTTGTCAACTTTTAGACATTACTTTTAGTCAAACTGCAGTTACCGACTTTAATTTTGGTAGCTATTTTATATGTAGTGTTTAGACAGAAAATGTCCTTATAATTATTCTCTCTAGGCCAATTCAATTAAGCTTATGAGAAATTTGAATCAAGGTAACAGGCTGTATTGACATTGCACTCTTAAGCAGTAGCACTTGTGCAATTCTACATATCCCCTTTCCTTAGTTCAGTGGTTCTCCAATATTTTAGAGTGCCGTACCCCCTGGTATTTCTTCCACATAGACTGCAGTCACACCTTTTCCTTTAAGGGACAACATTTGCCCCCTTTAATTGATTTTTCTATTTCATTTTTTACCTTTATAAATACCTTTAAAAATAAATAATGCTTTAAATAAAACAAAGTTCAATAAATATGCAATGATTTTAAAAAACGCTTAATATTAATAAAAATATTATATTAAAATTGCCAGTAAGTGGCGGTAACTCACTGGGCCCTATTTTAACGATCTGAAACGCAAGTGGCAAAGCGTAAAGCGCAAGTAACTTTGTGGGCGGATCCCGGCGCTGTTGCTATTTTCCCGGCGGGATAAATGCCTCTTGCGCCTGGCGCAAATCTAAAAGGGGTTGGCCTGAAGTAGCTTCATTATTCATAGGTGTGGTTTGGGCGTAACGTGAAATAAACCAATCAGAGCGTCATCTCACATTCCCTTTAAGAGCAGGTGCGCTTGTTCTAAAGCGGATTCCTATTATAACGGCGGATTTGCCAGGCGCGCGCCAGGAGCGGTTCACAGCCGAGGAGAGCATCGTTCTCGTCACAGAAGTGACATTGGGGATGGAGAAACCCACCCAAATTAACTTCTGTTAAACAGGCGTATGATAATTTGGGTAAATGTGTAAGCTACATGCTTTTATAATAAATTGTCTATCTATCTATCTATCTATCTATCTATCTATCTATCTATCTATCTATATATCTATATATCTATCGTAATAATGTATGATTTGCAAAAATGAAAACTGCTGCTTAGATGAGAGAATCAACGTGTATGCGCGTTGTGCACACGCTACATTGATTATGGCCAAGCATGCGCCCTTAAAATAGCATAATGAATAACGCGCAACGCGCCACTGACTTTAGACTAGTTTTTTTTCTGGTCAGTGGCGCAATTGTTTTATAGAACAGCAAAATAGCATGAGGGAAAGTTTGCGCCGGAACACGCCTCCTCTTTGCGCTGAACCGCCCCGGGGAGCGCAAGTGTATTTCTTAGTTAACCGACGTGCGTCTGTGGAGGGAAAAACCCGCTTTGCGCGGGTGCAAAATAGGAATGATACATGCGTCAGTGTACAAAGTCATTTGCGCCGAGTGCAAGATAGGGCCCACTGTCTTTATGAGTGAGTCATCGAGTCATTCATTCATTCATTCAGTAACGAAGCAAGTGGCTATATTTATGAACGGATCATTGAATCTCACGATTCGTTCAAAGCCACAGATTCGTTGACGAATCACCGTTGTGTGCTGCAGTTCTGCTGTGGCTTTCGTTGCAAAATTGAGCAATAAGCCTATTGGCAATACTGTTTTAAATGTAGTACATCACTTAATGTTACCCTTTTGTTGTTGTTGTTTTTTTTTTTAACTGTTGTATAAAATCAATGTCACATTTGAAATCGTGTGGATATTCGGGAAACATTGCATTCTTGCTCATATAATATGATCAACATTAAAAACACTGCTGGATATCAGCCTGCATTTTGATCGCAGATTTAGTCGCACAAACAGCGCAAGCGCCTCGTGACAGAAAAAAGACAGACTGAATTACACTTTAAGTACAAAATCTCAAATGAAGATCGCTGAACGTCTCGGTTACGTATGTAACCCTTGTTCCCTTTCAGTTCGGTCACGTTCGACGTAGAGGTAGCCGGACGTACTAATTGGGATCACGCTTAGGGAGCCTGTCATCTTCGAGTATTGAAGAAACGAGCCAATGCACATTGGCGTGCGAGATTTGCATCTCACAATCCACCCCACGGGTATAAATACGGAAGTGGATAATCGCACCATTTGTTTTTCGCTGAGGAGCTGAGCAGAGCCCGGAGTCAGCGGTGGTCCAACAATAGTGGCGACGGGACTACATCTCTGTTCCCTCCTTCAGGGAACAAGGGTTACATACGTAACAAAGACGTTCCCTTTCAGTTCGGTCACGTTCGACGTAGTCGGACACACCGTACTGATTGGGATCCCCAATAAAACGCCACTAGTGCTGCCACCTTCCAGTGCCTAGACAAAAGCCTCCTGATCCCACCGCATTATTGAGGCGAAGATAGGACAGGGCTTAGGCCAGGGAAGTCACTGCTGTTCCGCAAGACCCACTCAGTCAGACTTGGGAAAGTTTGCCCCTTCGGAGGAAAGGAAGACGCTTGGGAAGCCACATCCTGCTCGTAGGGAGGTATACATGTGGAGGATACACATATGGACTGGGTGTTTTACCAGGCAGTACAACATATGGAATGTCACTGAGGTGGCTCCAGCCTATAACAGGGGGGAGACTCATCCGGTCAGTGACGGCAGAGCGGGCTCTGCCAAGGGAAGACACGGGCTCGCCGCAGGGATCCGTACCGTGGAATAATACACATATGGGATCGACGTAGGGATCACAACATATGGACCCAGCCTATCACAGGTTCCACCAGTGCATACGAGTGTTAGGCCTGACATCGGACAATCCGCCACGTCCGTTGCCGAAGGGTGTGGAGGAACTCAACAGGGTTCGGCTAAAGAGGAACTTTACTGAAGCAAGAACGGCGCACGTATCCAGTCCATAGGATGGGAATGGCTCAGCAAGCCGAAACTTCGAACTGGACTTACAGTGCAACTGGCTTCATTTGAAGGGAGCCCACGGGAAGCAACCGGCTCAACACATAGGCTATTTTTCTAGCGAATGCGTTTGGTGTCGCCCAGCCCGCAGCTCTAAAAACATCTGTCAGCGAGGCACCTTGTGTCAATGCCTAGGAAGGAGCTATACTCTCTCTTTGGAGAGGCTCACCACCCAGGGGGGCACGGCGCACCTTGGGAAAAAACACCAAGATGATCGCAACCACTATCCAGTGGGCCAACTTCTGCTTGGAAACAGACTTCCCTTCTGTGGTCTCCGTAACAGACTGAGGTCCTGAGGCTTTGCATTCTGTCCAGGTATAACCGCAAGCAGCGGAAGGGACAGAGAAAAGCCAGGGCTGGGTCTACTTCCACCGGGTCACGGCTTTCAGGCTCACCACATGGTCCCCTTTTCAAGGGAGAAGTAGGAACCTTGGGCACATATCCAGGCCAGGGTCTCATGATTCCATGAGCGTTGGCCGGCACGATTTGTCAACCGTAAATGTGTGCAGGTCCCCTACCCTCCGGGTCACGGCTTTCAGGCTCACCACATGGTCCCCTTTTCAAGGGAGAGGTAGGAACCTTGGGCACATATCCAGGCCGGGGTCTCATGATTCCATGAGAGTTGGCCGGCACGATTTGTCAACCGGAAATGTGTGCAGGTCCCCTACCCTCTTGATAGAGGCCAAGCAAGCAGGAGAACTGTTCTTTTAAAAACAGGTTTTTTAACTCAGCTGCCTGGAGAGGCTCAAAAGGAGGTCTCTGCAGTACAGTAGCACCAGAGATAAGTCCCAAGAGGGTATAGAGGGGGCACAAGGCGGATTCAGTCTCCTTGCTCCCCTCAGGAACCTGATGATCAAGTCGTGCTTCCCCATGGATTTGTATCCACTGTATCATGATGTGTGTCAATTCATAGAGGCAACATATAATTTGAGGGTGGAGGGAGACAGCCCTCGCTCTGACCCATCTTGCAGAAAGAAAGCATAGAAGAGATCGAACATCTTCGGGGGTCTTCCTCGGTGAGAAGAACACCACTCAACGAACAGGTTCCACTTCAGGGCGTAAGCATGCCTCGTAGAGGGTGCTCTCGCAGAAGTGTTATGGTGTCTACGACATGTTGATCACCTAGAACCTCCGCGTCCCTTTCGGGACCAGACATGGAGTTTCCAGAGGTCTGGACGCAGGTGCCAACGGTGCCCCGTCCCTGAGAAACTGTCTCAGAGGAATGGGTCAGGAAGGGCTGTCGAGAGGAGCATAAGTTCGGGGTAACTAGGTCCGGTTGGGCCAATAAGGGGCAGCTAGCAAGACCTGCTCCTTCTCTTCCCTGACTTAGCACAGTGCTGTGCAAGAAGGCTCACTGGGGAAATGCATCTTTGCGTAGGCCACAGGGCCAGCTTTGTGCCAGTGTCTCTGTGCCGAGGGTTCTCCGCTCGGTCAGGGAGTAAAACAACTGGGAACGGGACGAGTCCGGAGAGGCAAACAGTTGTAACTGTGTGGCCCCGAAGTGGTCCCCGATCAGCTGGACTGCCTGGGGATGGAGTCTCCACTCTCCCTGGCCACAGGCTGTCGTGAGGCCTCGGCGGCAGCACGATTGAGCAGGCCAGAAAAATAAGTGAAATGAAGCAACCTCAAAAGCGTCTGACTCCAAGGAGGAGGTGGCGGGCGAGTTGCGACATGCAAGGGAAGCATAGCACAACGGTCACAGTGTTGTCTGTACAGACCAGTACGGGGTCTGCAGCGGGGTCTGAGTGTGTGGTGCGACACTTACCTGTCTCCACGGGTCGGCAGGGTCCAGGGGGTGCGTTAGAAGGCGTAATCGGGTCCTCGAACTGCACCCAGCTGCCGGCTGGCGACACAAGAGGGGACTGAGGGGCGCAAGGCTTTACAGGGTCGCACAACGCCAGTCTGACCCTCTTGGGACCCAGGAACAGAAGAATTTGCTCTTTTGACAATTTGGATACAGAACGGTAACCATCTGAAGAGCTCGTCCCCCCATCCCTGGGTGGCCTGTCTCAGAGACGCTTAGTCTTGGCCTGGATGGAGGCTGCTGCGGAGGCCCAGCGGGAGCTGAAGCGGCGGCGAGGTGGAGGCAGCAGCGGGCCGCCGGGGCAGGATGTGCTGGATGGCCTCCATCTGCACTTGGGCGGCAGAGAACTGTTGGGCGCAGTTCTCCACCGGGTCGCCGAACAGCCCAACCTGGGAAATTGGGGAGTCCAGGAACCGAACCGTGTCCGCATCCATTATTTCACCCAGGTTGAGTCAGCGATGGCGCTCCTGGACCACTAAAGTGGACATCGCCAGACCGACCACGCACGCCACAATGCTCCTGCCCCGGAGAGCGAGGTCGGTTGCAGTGCGGTCTGGGCTACCCTCTGGGCTATCCTCGTGCATGTCCATGGGTGCCTTAGCCTGGTAGACCTATAGCAACGCCATGGCATCCAAAGAGGAAGCTGCTTGCCCACAGGCTTTGTAAGCTCTGCCCGTCAGAATGGACAAGAACTCACAGGCCTTAGAGGGGAGACGAGGATCCCCCGTCCAAGAGGCAGCGGCCGCCGGACATAGGGGTGTTGCGACAGACCGCTCCACAGGAGGGATAGCCTCGTAACCCTTCACCGCTCCTCCATCAAGGGTAGTGAGGGGAGAGGAGCTACTCAGGCAGTTTCTGGCAGAAAAAGGTACCGTCCAAGACCTGGTAAGCTCACATTTCAGTCTCGTCTTTTTTCATCAACAATATTTGTATGTGTTGATATAGTCACAGTTATCGTTTAATGACGTGGGTGTCGTCTCTCATGGTCTTGTCTTAGTCAGAGGAAAAACGGTCGTCAACGAACATTTTTCCTCATAGATTTCGTTAGCGAAATTAACACTATTCGTGAACAAGAAAGAAATATAGGGCAGGACTTGATTTTGCCCATGAGGAATTGATTGGATTGTTTACAGGTAAATCATTCATAATAAACACTGCAATATTCCATTGAAAACTTGTTGGTGCTTAAAGTTTGTAACAATTTTCTTGTATTTTACTGAACTTCAACACAGCGACGAGAAAATAGAAATATACTTGCACGAAGCTGATCCTCAGTGACATGCTTTATTTGTGCTTTTGCTCCACACAGAAGCTAAAAGCCAACGTCACTTGCCTTTCAGGGCTTTTAGCAGCACTAGCTCAAGGGGAAGCTATTCTTTCCTTGTACACCTAGTTGTCAGACTCCAGACCTGAAAAGAAGAGAGAGAGAGAGAGAGAGAGAGAGAGAGAGAGAGAGAGAGAGAGAGAGAGAGAGAGAGAGAGAGAGAGAGAGAGAGAGAGAGAGAGAGAGAGAGAGAGAGAGAGAGAGAGAGAGAGAGAGAGAGAGAGAGAGAGTAAGAGTAAGAGTACTTAAGGGAGAGTTGAAGTAATGTGTCTTTACCCAGCAGCGTCCTACACAGCCCTTCCAAATTAACAAGCATATCATTAATCAGCAAATTGAGTAACTGCTATATATCAGGTACTTAAGGTGCATAATCAGCAAGTTAAGCTATTCATTTATTTATTGGTTTGTTTCTACTTCTGTTGCAGAGGAATGCATTTTAGATAAACAGAAGTTGAATTAAGTGACTACACAAAACATATTGCAACTAAAAAACACATTTTGCTCACATTTTCCTCCACAGGATATGTGGATTTTTGGACATAATATACTGTGGTAATACCATGTTTTTTTTTTAAGTATATGTAATGATAGTATGGTATGATATATTTAAATGTATTAATTTAGCATCCGCTTGCATTCACAGCAGCTTTCAAATTAGGATAATACAAACTAGATTTGGCAAAGCAATTTTCAGCAGCTGTTACTTGCAGTCTTCAGTGTCACATGTTCCTTCAGAAATAAATTGAATATGCGAGATTTGGTGCTCAAGAAACATTTTGTATTACCAATGTTAAAAACAGACAGAGAGAAGCCTAACTATATTAGCCCCATATTACTGGCCTAGAAAAACCTTTTATTCTGAACTTTTAGTGTAATATATAACGACACTAATCCACTGGAGTGTCTACAGGTCTGCCTGAGTTGTACATTATCACTTCCAGCTAGCCTGCAGCTACCCACTCCTCCCTGGTTACATTAATATGCTTATTAAACATGCAAGAAGCATTATATATTAAGATTTTGTTAAAGTCCCCCTGTAGTCAATAATTATATCCCTTAAAACCCATCTGTAATCAACAAAATGACATATTTAAATGTTTTCCTGTGAAAAAAAAAAGATTCATGCCTTAAAATAGCTTAAATATAACTCTACACACTTACCCCATTTAGTATACAGGTCCTTCTCAAAAAAATAGCATATTGTGATAAAGTTCATTATTTTCCATAATGTAATGATAAAAATTAAACTTTCATATATTTTAGATTCATTGCACACCAACTGAAATATTTCAGGTCTTTTATTGTTTTAATACTGATGATTTTGGCATACAGCTCATGAAAACCCAAAATTCCTGTCTCAAAAAATTAGCATATTTCATCCGACCAATAAAAGAAGTGTTTTTAATACAAAAAAAAAAGTCAACCTTCAAATAATTATGTTCAGTTATGCACTCAATAGTCAATACTTGGTCGGGAATCCTTTTGCAGAAATGACTGCTTCAGTGCGGCGTGGCATGGAGGCAATCAGCCTGTGGCACTGCTGAGGTGTTATGGAGGCCCAGGATGCTTCGATAGCGGCCTTAACCCTCTGGGGACCAGAGTGTTTTTGGGGCCCTTAGGATGTTTTGACATGCACTGACATTTGTGCTTTTTTCAGTTATTTATAAACATGTTAATGGCAAAGGTGTAAATTCACTCTATATAGCACAAACTTGGCTACCATGATATCTGAGCAACATGTATGTACATGTTTGTATTTTTAATAGAATAATGTTTATGCGTGGTTATTGAAAAAAATAAAAATGAAAGTTGCTGAAATAAGACCACAAAACACATATTGATTATTTCTTCACAAGACTTTTGAAAATTGTATCACATAGCCTAGAATATTTGCTCCAAAACTATGTGAGAATCATCCTGACTACTCATTCAGATAAGTCAATAAAGTCTTTTACATTTTTAATGACGTGTTTTGTTTAAGAAAGCTTTATGCAGGAGGCGTGATCTCTCATTAATATGTGTGGCATTCCACACCAGAGAAAGACAAAGACCCTCCCCATAATGGCCCTATTAGGTGCTATCAGGCCCTATCATTACAGGAGCCTTGCACAAAGAATGAGGAGATTTAAAAAAGAATGGCTTTTAGATTGTTTGGATTTATATAAGGAAAATACAGGGTGCATACGTCTGGACACTTCTATCACACACCCTTCACCATATAGACATGGTTTTATTTCAGTTCAAAGTTCAAAGTTAGAGTTGGAAACATCTTGAAAAGAAAATTGTCTTTCTCCATAAATGTCTTAGTTTGATCATACATATTTCAAAGTTGAGGATTCATTATTTTGATATAGCTTGAACAAACACTATAACATCTTAGTTGATTAGTTTATTGACAAAACATACTATATATTTAACATATGAGCAGAAACTCCTAAAAAAGCTTATTTGATGTCTATTTTAGAGTAAAAACTTTATCCAAAACGAGTCAACGAAATGTTGTCTGTTATTTAGTCTGTAACAGTGCGTATCTGTGCGTTCATTCATTCATTCATTCACACACACACACAAACATGATTCACATTTTTAAACAGTATGCTATTTTTCCGTTTACAGACACTACGTTATTCTATATCGCGATTAGAACAAAGCACTTGCAAAAAACACTTACTTCTCAGCTGAATCTGTTCATCCTCGAAGTGAAAATAAACCCAGTGGTAAATGTCCCAGGATTGTTCCTCATATAGCCGCGCAAGACGACAGTAGATTAATCTGACTAAAAAATAATGTGTGTTTTCAGAGTTTATGGGCGTTAACGCGTCTCAATGTGTTGCTTCACATATTTGCGTTTGAATAGCGCGTGCTCTCCGTGGGCGTGTCACATTACCAGAGATAATCAGCTCGAGAACGATAATGAGACGGGCTGACACGTCTCTCTTTTTATATAGATGACAAAAACGGAGAATATTAATTTTAGTTTTGAATCGGATCATTTAAAAGTACAAACTCAAATGATTTAAAAGATATATTGCTTATGGCTGGGTGAATAGTATTAGCTGAGTTGTGTTGAAGATTAGAGACGTGCTCCAGAAAAAAAGTTCACGGTGACTGAGAGGCAGAACGCACACCCTGTTTATTTTCTTTATTTTACAAAAGCACAATGTTTTATTTCGATTGTATGTGGGCACATAAAAAAGTAGACATTTACCAGATTATTTTTTCATATTTCTTAACGCCATGTCTATATGAACAGAAATGATGGTAGTACTTTAAGTCTATTTTTCTGCTATGTGAAAAAAAACGAGCAAAACGCACCGGCGCGTTTCTGGTCCCCAGAGGGTTAAGCTCATCCGGAGTGTTGGGTCTTGCGTCTCTCAACTTTCTCTTCACAATATCCCACAGATTCTCTATGGGGTTCAGGTCAGGAGAGTTGGCAGGCCAATTGAGCACAGTAATACCATGGTCAGTAAACCATTTACCAGTGGTTTTGGCACTGTGAGCAGGTGCCAGGTCGTGCTGAAAAATGAAATCTTCATCTCCATAAAGCTTTTCAGCAGATGGAAGCATGAAGTGCTCCAAAATCTCCTGATAGCTAGCTGCATTGACCCTGCCCTTGATAAAACACAGTGCACCAACACCAGCAGCTGACATGGCACCCCAGACCATCACTGACTGTGGGTACTTGACACTGGACTTCAGGCATTTTGGCATTTCCTTCTCCCCAGTCTTCCTCCAGACTCTGGCACCTTGATTTCCGAATGACATGCAAAACTGAGCAACAGTCCAGTGCTGCTTCTCTGTAGCCCAGGTCAGGCGCTTCTGCAGCTGTTTCTGGTTCAAAAGTGGCTTGACCTGGGGAATGTGGCACCTGTAGCCCATTTCCTGCACACGCCTGTGCACGGTGGCTCTGGATGTTTCTACTCCAGTCCAGACTCAGTCCACTGCTTCCGCAGGTCCCCCAAGGTCTGGAATCGGTCCTTCTCCACAATCTTCCTCAGGGTCCGGTCACCTCTTCTCGTTGTGCTGCGTTTTTTGCCACACTTTTTCATTCCCACAGACTTCCCACTGAGGTGCCTTGATACCGCACTCTGGGAACAGCCTATTTGTTCAGAAATTTCTTTCTGTCTTACCCTCTTGCTTGAGGGTGTCAATGATGGCCTTCTGGACAGCAGTCAGGTCGGCAGTCTTACCCATGATTGCGGTTTTGAGTAATGAAACAGGCTGGGAGTTTTTAAAAGCTTCAGGAATCTTTTGCAGGTGTTTAGAGTTAATTAGTTGATTCAGATGATTAGGTTAATAGCTCGTTTAGAGACCCTTTTCATTATATGCTAATTTTTTGAGACAGGAATTTTGGGTTTTCATGAGCTGTATGCCAAAATCATCAGTATTAAAACAATAAAAGACCTGAAATATTTCAGTTGGTGTGCAATGAATCTAAAATATATGAAAGTTTAATTTGTATCATTACATTATGGAAAATAATGAACTATCACAATATGCTAATTTTTGAGAAGGACCTGTACACGGAACCATGAATATTTTTTTTATTATAGCTTTATTTAACATTAGAAATATATACAGGTTAACAATTACATTAAATACAATTTAAAACACAAAATGATTATGTGGAGAAGCAACTGCATGTGTCCGTGAACAAGGATGATATAATAGTTTTAAAAGATGAAATTGAAGTATCTAGTTTGAGAATATTTTGCAGAGCATTCCAGTCTGTGAGCGGCAGCAGATTGAAAAGAAGCAAGACCAAATGCAGAGTTAGTTTTGGGAATACATAATTGAAGATGAAGTGAGGACCGGGTGTTGTATGTGACAGGCGGCTGGCAACAGGTGACCCAAGTAAGGAGGTGAGCGGCCGAGAAGGGTCTTATAAATGAAGTGAACCAGTGAATTTTGCTGCGATTGTGAAGGGAGGGCCCCAGTTGACAGATGAATATAAAGCGCAGTGGTGTGTATTGAAAGGAGCATTTATGGCAAACCTGAAAGCTGAATGGTAAAGAGTGTCAAGAGTGATAGAGTGGACTTGCAAGCAACCCTGTATATAGTGTCTCCATAGTCTAACATGGGTAGGAATGGCCATTTGAATAAGAGTAAGTGGTGAAGGAAGAGCGGTTCTTGCAAGGTAGCTTGAACAGCATCAGGGGAGGAACCCGTGGCATAAAGGATTGTATCATCAGCAGCATATAAGTGAATGAGTGAATTACCAACTGCCTTGGGAATGTTATTAATATAAATTGAGAAAAGTGTAGGGCCAAGGATGGAGCCTTGGGGGACACCCCTGGTTACTGGTAGAGAATGGGAAAAAAGGTTTTCAAATCTGACACGTTGAACCGGAGAGAAAGATAATTTGAGAACCAAACCAGTGAGTGATCAGTGACACCAATGCTGCTAAGTCTGTGGATGAGTGTGTTGTGGTCCATGGAGTCAAAGGCTTTTGCAAGGTCAATAAATATAGCAGCGCAGTGTTGTTTGATATCTAACGCGGATGTAATGTCATACATCCTATCCTATCCAACTATCAATGGAAGATGCAAAAACAATAATTTATGGTGTCATCTGCATATAAATGAATACTTGCGTTCTGATAGGTTATCACCAAGATTGTTTATATATAGTGTTGTAGCAACAATGACTTATTTTGGGGAAATTATTTAACTCAAATGGGGAATATTATTCATTAGATAATGAATATGTAATCGCATACATAAATTAAATTATCCCAAATAGGGAATGGACTAAACATTACCATATATGAATAATTAACACGATTGATCGTAGTAATTATTGATATATAGGTCAGTTAAGTCAGATTAGTTTTCAGAGTAAATTTACATGTGATTCCAACTCAGTTTGTCAGGCCCCCGGTTCGTCCTGCGGCCGGACCCGAAAACTTCCTTATATCACAAGATTACCTGCCTGTATACCGAGTGAATATTTTCCGGTGGCCACACGGAAGTATTTGCTCGTATACGGCAGTTTCAGATGTTTAAAATAGTTAACCGAGGTAGAGCTTTGGTAACTTTACAGACCTTTGACATATTACAGAGACTTCAAGCATGGGACAATGAGACAGATTCGATTCAAAGGATTATGGAATTTAATAACACAATACTAAGGGTTATATAGACTACTAAAAATCACGCAGGAGTAAATAATATGCATATCAAAACAAACAATTAACACAGGATTGCCATATGACGTATTTAAAAAGAGGCAGATAGAATGAGAGAGAGTGAGAGAGAGAGAGAGAGAGAGAGAGAGAGAGAGAGAGAGAGAGAGAGAGAGAGAGAGAGAGAGAGAGAGAGAGAGAGAGAGAGAGAGAGAGAGAGAGAGAGAGAGAGAGTGGGTGTGAGAGAGAGTGAGAGAGACAGAACAGTTCAAAACAGTGCAACAGAGACCCAAAGGATTCCAATATTAATCTAGACAACTTTAAGCAGCACTTAATTGAGATTTGTACGTTACTTGATTTAAACACGGTCCCTTTGTGTTGAGTTGTGTTACAAAGGCAGCGTGGTTGGAGTTGTCTGGCGCGTCTTCCGGTAGGAGGCAGATGTTTGCGAGTGCTCCAGCTGCGGCCCGTACGAGAGACGATTTATCTTAAACTTGTTTCGTTCGTGAATACACTGAATGAAACCGAACTATCAACTGAGGTAGATCGAAAGAAAGCAACTTAGATTTAAAACAAAGTAGAAAAACGACGAAGAAGGAAAACTCCGGCTGGAGTTTAACAGGAAAATTTAGGAATCTCTCTCTGGCGTAGGAAACTGCAAAGAGGATAGGGTGGCGGTCTATTTTAAAGGGGCGAGGGACACGCCTTTCTCGCGTGTCTGATCCAATCGTTTTGCAGGAAGGCGGGTCGGCAGACCTTGTGATTCACGCCTTCCGGATCATGTGCATAGTGGCTAAAACTTGTTCGAAATACACTTCTAAACTAGTATTAATAAAAGCATGCATCATATTACATTTTGGGTTGATGATTCAATCTTCTTTGATTATTCTGATTACAACCATACCAAGTTCGGCATTCCTAGGGCTTAGTAAAATGCAGATACATGATTTTCGTGATTAAACAGATGTTAAATTGATCACATTTCATAAAAGCTTACAGTTATACCAGTTTTGTCACCAGGGAATCATGAAGCACAACCAGAAAAACATTTCACACATTTTACAGGGTGATTTTGACCATAGTGTTCAGAATGAATGTCTCTCGTGTATGTGTGTGCGTGTGTCACGCGGAGAACTTTTGGTCATCTTCTGTTCTGTGTATGTGTGTGTGTATTCAGAGTTCTTAGAGGGGGATTTCACGTGTGTGCGCTTATCTGAATGGACAATGTTCGTCTTGTCACCTTCGGAGGGGTTCTTCCGTGTGATTCTGATTCCAAGATGGGCCCTTTGGTCACATGTCTGTGTCACATGTGATAAGCAATGCCTTTCTTTGTTTAACCATTCGTGGCAAACGCCAGTGTGTGAATCAGAGTCAGTAATTCAATCAAGTCCAAGCCCCATTTGCTTTGTGTGGCAAATTACAACAGAGAGACTTTGTGATTGACTCGGTAACCTAATCAACAGTCCCATGACCCTTACTTTTGTCATAGTCTCTGAATTAAAAGAATGCAAAACCAGCAGTTTAAGAAAATGGCAGATCTGACCATGGCTACAGTGTAAATAACAGGGGACCCAAAACGGACCCCTGTGGCACACCAGATTCAATACTGAGCCTATCAGAAAGAGACCCCTTAATTTGCACCCTTTGGCACCTATTCTTTAAATAGTTCCTAATCCAACCAATGCGGTTTCAGAAAGACCGATACTATGTAGACGTGATAGAAAAATATGCAAATGAGCCCGCCTCCACTCACTCATACAGGCTCGTCTACAAGTCGATGTATCAGAATTGTAATGCATTTTATGTATTGCTCTCTGCGAAGTCGGACACATAACGGTATTGATATGATTAGCCTTTTGCTTGACTATCAAAAATCGAATAATGTGTTGCTAATGTTACACAAACCATGTTCCTGTTTAGCATTCTTAGAAATGCTTTGAACAACTCAGAACGTCAGTGGAGAAATGAAAGCTTTAGCTTAAGTTCTGTCAGGAAGACTCAATCAGGGCGTCATGTATTACCTCATTTTTATCCAATCAGGTGTTAACAGTCACAGTATAAAAGATTGGTACTTACACCTGTCTGAGTTCGCAGATGCTGACGCTGCCATTCACCTCCATCCTCCCCAACCACCACCAAGATGGTACCTTCCCCTCCATCCTCCCCATCACCACCACCAGGATGGTCCCTTCCTTACCTCCAGGGGGTCGGCTGCGCCCCCGCCTTCATGTCAGGCGGGACATGCAGATTCGGCTAACCTCGCTTTGCTCGCTAAGGACGGGGCCTACGCCAAAGAACTCATAAATTTATGCTTGCTGAGCTGTCAATAAATGTATACAGCTTTTCAATTTATCTCCCGAGTCTTTCTGGTAGAAAGGTATGTTCATCATAACATCGTAATATACATCATACATCCGCTATACTGCTAAATATACCCGATTTTTCATATCAAATATACCGGGATAACTTGGCTTCTTTTAAGACTCCCCTGCTTAACGGCATAGTAATGATATGCTAAAGGTCGCCCGCACGTTGACATGATTGGTTACAAGGTAGTTTGTGACATCAGAAACACCAGCGATTTCAAACCGCGTTTTGAGACTGTCTTTTTTTCACTGCATGTTTTAAGAAGAAAATACTCAGGATTGGTGTTGATTTATTTGCACATGGTTTGTATTAAAGCATATTAAAAACATCACATAGACATTTAAACAACATTTAAAAACTGGATTTTCACCACAGGGGGTCTTTAATTGACTTAATCAGATAATCTGGTTATAGTCCATTGATTGGTGGCAGCTCCCTCACACTCACCTTCCTTTAAAAAAGCTTCATTAACAATCAGTTTTGCAATTTAAAGGTCTGACTCAACTAAGGAGCATAGGGCAAAGCTTAACTGTATGCAAATTATGCTCAAGCAACTGTCCTTACTGCTGCAGTATGCTGGCAAGAATGGAATAATTAACATTAGTGCCTTCAGATTTACATGCAAGCTGTAGCACTGCAATAAAGATCTGAATTCTTGACGGAAAAAAAACGAATGATGCTTTAACATAACTATATTGCTGTCTACTTTATATTCTGTTGTGTAATGGCAAGATTCTGTTTAAAAGTTGTAGATGCTTATACTTGATATGGTGACTTTGGATTCCAGTGGCCAGTGGATGACCTGCATGTAGGACACTGTTTATCCCAATTTTGGAAAACAGTCATAGTAGACCACCTGAATACAGCTTGAAATGAACTAAATGTTCTGTCGTATGGGCTGTACTTTCACTCAAAGCCACGTTTAGTTCATGTCAAGCTAAATATGTGTTCTACACTGACAATACAAAAAATTGGGATACACAGTCATCCACCGGCCACTGGAAACAAGTCCCTTAATGAGAGACAGAGAGATAATGATGATTATGATTATCATTATTATGGTTATTTTTTAATTAGAGGCTTAAGATGGCTCTATAAGAAGTGCCAGTAGCGTCTGGTTGGACTTTGGCATAAAACCACAAGGAATTCTGCTGCAATTCCACTGCAAAAGTTTAAAACTGGCACGAGCTGCACCTGCCTGCTAGTCACCAGGGAAACAGGCCAATATGTATGGGTGTGTGTGTGTGTGTGTGTGTGAGTGAGAGAGAGAGAGAGAGAGAGAGAGAGAGAGAGAGAGAGAGAGAGAGAGAGAGAGAGAGAGAGAGAGAGAGAGAGAGAGAGAGAGAGAGAGAGAGAGAGAGAGAGAGAGAGAGAGAGAGAGAGAGAGAGTGTTTGGGGGGATGTGCATGCTCTCTGTCCATCTGTGGTTATCTACAGACCAGCTGTTATTGTCTTGATGGTTATGATGTGTTACATACACATCATGTTAATACAGACAGTAGAACAGACACATAACACCCATACAAACATGCACATATGGTCATATCCCCTTCATCATTCCTTTAGCAGGCATTAATGCACACACACATGCGCACACTTTGACAAATCCCTCCACACACCCTCAGCCGAGAGTTGGGAGCTAGATATCAAACAGCGAGACTGAAATGGATATTAGAGAACAACAGTGCAGCAAGCCAAGAGCCACACCCATCCAATCAACTGTCATTATCACATGGTCACCAGATAAATCAATCACAAAAATATACAGTAGAATGATATCATACAGCAGCTCTAAAAGAAACTTGATGGTGACAGAAAAGGAAGGGAAAAAAAACCTTGGGATAAACCAGGCTCAGTCAATGCGCCAGTTCTCCTCTGGCCAACAAACGAACACGGTGTGATTATAATATATGCAATGTGATACAGTATAGGCTATGTGAAAATCACATGGCAGCATCACAAAGTCACAGCATTGAATAGTGGACACGTGTCATATCACATAACAGCAGCAATCACACAATTATGGTTGTAACAACATCAAACAAGCACAACATGCTGGCATCACACAATCCAACCTTTTCAACATCCCAGCAACAACTAGAGGATTCCAGTACCACACAATCACAATATGATGTTATCGTATCCCTCCATCATGCAAACACAATAACATTTAAACATCATCACGCAATCACAGCATTATACAATTTTGACATACCAGCAAAAGGATATCAGAACTCTAGTATCAGTCAAATATAATACCCAAAATCACAATTCCCACACAATCATACTGTATAATCACAGCATTGCAACTTTACAAAAAATCACAACAGAGCAGTACTCTACTGGGCCAAGTTCCAGTAACATTATATAGTGTAAGCACAGCTTTGAGCAACCATTAATCTATTCTTTTTCATTTCCAACAGACGAGGCAATGCAGAAGCAAGGAAAGATCAAAGTATTGTATAGCTCCTCTTTCACTTCCTCTCCCTTATCCTCCCCCACCCCGCCTTCATGTGTGATTGTAATTACAGATAGAGGCATTGCATGGCAGTCCTCAAGAAAATAATTAAGTAAAGTGACAGAGGGTGGTTGTGGCTTAAAAAAGACAAAAGTTAGAGAAAAAGTTAAGGTTATTGAGGTCACATGGTAGAAAAGAAGAACGGGGACAAACAGGGAGAGGACCTGCAGGTCGCTAATTGAGCGCAACAGCCCACTTTATCAACAGCCTTGCTTCCAGAAGTTGTTCACATTCATGTTCTCCATAGGGATTAAAAACAACTTCAAAAAAGGGCTCTTGAACCAAACCAACCAGCTTTGAGAATGAATCATAACATTACAAATGTAAAAAAAAAAACTCAAATCTATGAATATTTGGAGGGGAAAAAGAAACTATGTAAATGGAGGAAACTGAAACACCATGAACTGAATTTTGTAAATTGAATAAAATATTATGAAATAATATAAAACTATTAACTTGATAATAAGTATAATGATCAATAATCTTATAATGTCAAGTCAAGCCACCTTAATTATAGCGCTTTATACAAAACAGATTGTTCAGAATTAAAAAAAAGCTCTAAAAAGACCATAGTAAAAACAGTCACATTCAGTCGAAATCAGTTCAGCGTTGATTCATTTTGATTCAATAACTGTGTAAAATACATTAATTATGAAATGAGTTCAACTCAGCTATAAAGCAGCTCTGCAGAAAACAGTGACGACATCATCCAGCTAAGTTGAGTGCTCATCCAAGAGTGTTAGTGCAGTCAGATCAATAACATTGCTGAATATTAAGTGAGCCCAACTAAGCAAACCAGAGGCGACCAGTGGCAAGGAACAGGTAACAGAAATGGAGAAAAAAATCTTGAGAGAAACCAGGCTGATCGAGGGGTCAGTCCTCCTCTGACCAACGAATGAAGATGGTGTGATTATGATTCAGCCAGCATCAGAAGTCAGATTGTGGATCTGTAGCATTCAAAATATTTCAGTTCCTTCTTCTGTGTAATGATCTCACTGTATAAAGATCTTAAAATATTTATAATAATCTTAAAATATTTTAAGATGCAAAATTTTCACAAAGAAATATCTAAGTGAGAGTGTAAGGAGACTTGATTGCGTGATTTGAACTGCTTCATGGGAGTGCGAAATCACTGCTAAGCTCTTTCCGGCAATTTCTGTTTCCATAGTAACATTGAGTTCTCTGATTGGTGGATCTTCATGGGTAGTATGGTTCTTCACTAGTAATTGGGCTGTTGATTTATTTATTTATTTGTGTTTTAAATTAAGCTGAAATCCCATTGTCTGTCTTGAAAAGCTTATATATTATCATTCAAAACTATTTCTCTATGGAGAAAATAAACGGAGCCTTACTGTTGCGCTCTATTGAGGGAGGGTAAAAGGATAAAGTACTGTGATTTCCTTGCCATGACAACAATGTGATGAATACAAATACACAGTTGGGGTTGGGGGGATGACATCAGAATCTGTTGATTACTCTTAATGGAGACCTTAAAATTAGTTATCAAGAATTCTACACCTTATCACAATAATTCTTATCATTTTGTTTGGAAAAACAAGAATATTAGTACAAAGCAGATATGTGCATATATACAGTATGTACAGATATGTGCAGGTATATGCATCACCTCTCTGAAAAAAATCGAATAGCCTACACTTTTCAGTGGCGTAACGCAAATCCACAGGATTTTGATTTATTTTCTTAATATTTCTCTTGTGGCCTATAAGTAGTGAAAAGTATTTCATGTTAAAGTTGTTTTTGAAATGAGAGGAGTAAGCTAATCTATCTTTTATTTTCCTCGCAGTGCGTCGGTTATGGGGTAATGAGCTATAAAAATTTTGTGGGGTTGAATTGTAATATTAATTTAATATTAATTTAATAATAAAAGTAGTAGTAATAATAATAATAATTTAATACACTAATTGAAAATGCCAAATCCACTTCATAAGGTCGATAGCTGATGCTTTTGACGATATCTCTGGGTATCGTCAATACACGATTTCATCGTCTATCGGTGTAACCTGGCACGGGGGTTATCGTGCCGCATTCCAACAAGCGGGACCCCCCCTCCCCACGTGCCCGTCCGCTGCGCCACTGACACTTTTGTCATACACCGCATGCAGATGGCAGGCTGGTTAATCGACAAAGATCTTTCTGAATAGCATGCTAGACTACACTCTCTCACAATTTATCAACATGGGATCCTCCTTTCAGGAAGCAAAGTCAATTGAAAGTTAATTTCAATACACTTGATTAATGTTTTTTGGAACATAGCCTCTCCTAATCGTTCTATTGTCTCATCAGAAGGCCACAGAACATTGATCTGCATAGGAAAATAGTTCTCATAAGCCACAAGCTGAAAATATATTGACAAAAAGCTGTTTCCAAGAACTTTTCTGACTCTGTGCTAAATCTGCAATCAGGCGCAGATCATCTATTGAGTCTCTAGGATGTTTCATAAACATCAGGGTTGCATTAATCCTACATTGCTTTTATGGCCTTTTAAAAGCTTCTGGCAGTTTACTGGCATAACTTTATGTAAGCAGTTTATGATGGTAATGCTAGTTCCTAATTCAATAGCAAAATACTGAAGTTTCTGAATGCTACAAAAAAAAAAAGAAAAAGCACAGTATTTCAGAAAACAAAAAGTGCCATTATATGCAAATGGAGAACAAAGCATTTGAGGTAATACTGCTCAAAAATACATCTGCCTGTGATGAATGTGCACTTTAAAAGCAAAATTCCACAATATTCTTTGAAGTTTATGCATATAATTTGCATGATGCATACATAGGGGTTGGACAGTGAAACTGAAACACCGGTCAATATAGTGTTGGAGGATTCGCGTCTGGTGGCCAATCTTCACTGATTTTACATTACATCAGTATGAACAGAGAGTGGAGGTTGAATTAACAGAGCAATAACACAGCGGTACATAAAATCCACACAACATAATGGGAGACATATCAGAGTCTTTGTGGTGTCTCGATTCGAGAGCTATGGTATCCAGGGTAATGCATGCCGGCATACCACCGCGTAGGACGAAACACATCCAACAGCTGTCTGCAAGGGATGTCCAGGTACTAACCCGGATAGTATCCAAAAAAAATTTAAACCACAGCTGCCCCAACGCATTCTCATCCTAGGGCGTCATATTTGACATATTTTGACATTTCGTCTACATCCAACGCACATGGCACCCTTTAGCGTCAGTATGAGACGCAGATAGATATGGGTAGGTTTAGGTCTGGGGTAGGGTTAGACCGCTAGGATATGGGCCTTCTGGCCCATATCTATCTGCGTCTCATATTGACACTAAAGGGTGCCATGTGTGTTGGATGTAGACGAAATGTCAAAAGCGTCAGTATATGACGCCTTGGGATGAGAACGGGCTGGCTGCCCAACTCACTGCAGAATTAAATGTGCACCTCAACTCTCCTGTTTCCACCAAGACTGTTCATCGGGAGCTCCGCAGAGTCAATATTCATGGTTGGGCTGTAAACTGTTCAAACGTAGGGCCAATGCAAAATGTCAGTTTCATTGGTGCCAGCAGTGCAAATCTTGGGCTGTGGACAATGTGAAACAACGAGTCCACCTTCATTGTCTGTCCCACATCCGTGAGAGTTATTGTGTGGAAAAGCCCCAAAGAGGCTTAACACCCGCACTGTTGCCTGCCAAGAGTGAATAACGGGGGTGGATTAGTGATGTTTGGGCTGCAATATCACGGCATTCCCTACTGTGCTTGATGGGCGCATCACTGCCGAGGACTACCGAACCATTCTGGAGGACCATGTGCACCCAATGGTTCAGGTGCCGTGTATCAGCATGATAATGCGGAAAAACATACAGCAAGTGTGTGGCAGACTTGTGGCAGAATGGTTTGATGAACATGAAAGAGAAGTCTCCCATGGCCTGCACATTGGAAGTCTACACGGAGCATCCGAGACCCGGGACCCGTATAGATTCGGGTCTATATTTGAAATGGTCTGCCGGGTCCGGGTCGGGTCCCAATCTATTACTTCAGGTCCCGGGTCTGTTTAACATTGTGTGTAATACCCGAGTCGACCGGACTCGGAGAACACCTGGCTGTGATCAGAGTCAGTCAGCACTGCTTGTGTGTTTTTTGAAACTTGCACATTTTGCAAATAAAAAAACACACAAATTGCGCTAAAAAGCTCTTCAGGTTGCTCCAGGCAGCTAACGCGAATGTGCAGTCTCAAGCGCATCATGTTTCTATGGCAACCAGAGCTTGCCAGTGACACAATGACTTTACCAATTGACGATTGGCTCTTTTACTTATTCCGCCAAACCGCGCTTTACACTTTGTCCCATGGGCATGGCACTGAACGAGCAATCGTTATTATAGTTCAAAAGGGCAAACAGTCAAAGTTATTATGCGAGTTAACTCGAGTCGAAATGCAAATCTGCAAAGTCACATTTGTCATTCTTCACCGTGACATCAAGTGGACTTTTGAAGCTGAAATAATGAGTGGATTAAGCTTGGAATACCGAGAGGAATAACATGGATAGAACTTTCTTGCGGAGGATTGTAATGCATCACAGTCAGGTAGCCTACAAGGAAGGGAGACGATGGCTACTAAAATTAAGTAAGACAACAAGTTTTATTTTTCGCAACTGGTTTATTGACTTGTTAATAGCAGTTTAGAGTAGAATATGTGACAATCGGGTCCAGTCGGGTCTGTGTCTTCCTGCCGGGTTCGGGTCCAGCTTTCAAATAATAGACGGGTCCAGGTCTGGTCCTGGTAGTACATTTATGGCATTTCTCGGATCTGCACGGGTCCGGGTCCAGCTTTTGAAATAATAGACAGGTCCGGGTCGGTTCCGTGTAGCACATTACGGGTCCCTTCGGCTTCGGGTACAAATTTTTGGACCTGTGTAGATTTCTACTGCACAGTCACCAGATCTAAATATTTGTGAGCCACTTTGGGGTATTTTGGAGGAGCAAATCAGAAAAGATTTTCCTCCACCAGCATCACATAGTGCCCTAGCCGCCGTTCTGGAAGAGGAACGGCTCAAAATCCCTCTGGCCACTGTAAAGGACTTGCTTTATTGGCTGCAAAAGGAGGCCCTACACCATACTAATACATTATTGTGGTCTAAAACAAGGTGTTTTTAGTTTTATTGTCCAATCTCTGTATTGCACTCTGTACCAATCTCTGTACTCTGTAGTCTTTGAAACCAATAAGGTAATGTTCTTTCATTCTTTTCAACCAGGCATCTGGTGTTTTGCTATTGACGTTCAAGTTTGAGATAAAAAAAAATTTAAAACAAAAAAGGTGCAACAGAAAAATAAATTAATTGTACTTTTTAAAAATAAATTGCTCTTTTAAAATTATTCTAATATACAAGTATTTTATTTACAACTTTAATATGCAACTTTGTGTTGCACTTTTGCTACCATGCTTCCCTCCTTTTATACAGTTTACCTTCCGTTTTTTGATGCAAAATCTACAGTTTTAATCCAGTGTTTTTGACAGGCTCTAGAACATTCAACAATTACACTCACGCTGTCAGGTTTGGACACTCATCCACTACTGGATTCCACAAGAAGGCTTACCTGACCCATCTATCAACTCGGTTTTCAATTAAATTGCATTTATGCATGTATACATCCAAAGTATTATGTAAAATCTATTTAGCGAGTTTCCTGGGAAACAAACCTATGACCTTGGCCCTGCTAGTGCCATGATCTATAGTCAAACTACAGAAACTCCAGCACTTCTTTAATAAAGAAAATTGACCCCTCCAGCTGTGCCTAGCTGACTCACTGTCCATTCTCCTGCTTAATTAACTGTTAATGAGTTTAAGGTAATGACTTACCAGGCTCCCAGGCCAAGCAGAGGAAGACGCCAAGTCAATCCCAGACTGAACTTAGCTCGAGGTTTCTTTCTGCAACAACTTCTTGTTCCTTATGACAGATTTAGGTCCTGTTAGACTCCACCCAAAGTTCCTTCACAGGTTGCCGGATGCATATTGCACTTAAAACTGTGAATCACATTTGATAATTAGATTTCCACACTGCAATAACCAGTAATTGAAGTGCACAGTCCACCTGGAAACAACATTTCCAAAGGTTCATATTATGATAAAATTTGCAAAGTCTGTTGCGTCAAATCTTTGAAATATATTCAGCGTTCGGCTTGAGGCAAAGTCGATATTCACAAACAGAACTGCATATTCTAGTTTATTTCCCTGTAATGGTAATCAGTACTAATTAGTGTTGAACAGACAAAAAATTCTGACCACAAAAACCACACACATTGCTATACTGCAGAATTCCAAAGACAGCAGTTGTCTATTCGCTCTCTTTCTCTATCACTTTTTCTTTTTCACCAGCTGATTGGGTAAAGCTTGTTATCTGCAGCTGTCATTGTGAATCTCCCTCAGTGACTTGGCACTGCGAGTATTAACTGTCTGAATCTATTTCATCTCATAGATTCTTCACACAGAGAGGTGTGCAGTATACAGCATCTCTTAGCCAGATTAACTCCCAGTCATCAATCCTGTCCTGTCACAGAAGACCAGGTGAGGTCTGACTCTGATCTGATAATTCAGAGCATATGATGAGGTGTGACGAATAGCACTAGAGTTTCAAACTGAGACTTGATCTCACATTGTGTAATTTTACTGTTATGTCACAGAACTGTTTGCTGAATCACGCTGTAGGATTAAATGTAAATAAAGGGAGAATGGGGAAAGGGAAAATAGTTAATTAAACATATTTGGCATGTCTTCACACAATATTAAGTTGGAAACTGGGACCTGCCATTAAAACTAGGTAAAACAAAAAAGCCCAAAAGGGCTCAATTTAAGCAGTAAAAATTACGGATTTTTTGTAAAAAAAAAAAAAAGAAGGTTATAAGTCCTTATGAAAGTACTTATAGTTTATGAGATATAGACCTTCTGACCATTTCCCTGTGTGACAACTAGTCCCAGTCTCCATTACAAAGTACAAAATATTACCTTTTCCACAAGGTAATTCATATGCGGCAACACTGGGTCCAAAGCAATTCACAGTCAAGGAGCATTTCACAGTTCTTCCTATCCTGGGTTGCACCACCCCACGCAACATCTCTGATCTAATAAATCACTGTGTCATGGCGACTGATAGGGCAGTCGAGTGGGACGAAATGGGAACTGCTTTGAGAGAGTATATCTACAAAGAAAAAGAGGGAAGATTCATATTTTATATTCCAGTGCAGGATCATCTATGGTGATGAGCTACTAAGGCTCCTGATGTAGACGTCATAAACATAAATTTTACATACCAATAATCAAAATATCTGTTGCTATAGCGTTACTTATAGCTACAGTTACTGCTATAGCGTGACAAACATCTATAACACGCATCACAGTAGAGGGTTCTCAGAACCAGATAGTTCTTGAATGCATTAAAGTGTTTTTGGTTTAAGAACTCCATTTGAGGATCCATTCCTGTCTTGTATCAACGGTTCAGGCTGCTGGTGGTGTAATGATGGGGGGGATATTTGCTTGGCACACTTTGGACCCCTTAGTACCAACTGTGCATCGTTTAAACACCACAGCCTACCTGAGAATTGTTGCTGACCATGTCCATCCCTTTATGACCACAGTGTACCCATTTTCTGATGGCTACTTTCAGCAGAATAACACGCCATGTCACAAAGTTCAAAACATCTCAATCTGGTTTCTTTAGCATGACAATGAGTTCACTATACTCAAATGGCCTCCAAAGGCACCAGATCTCAGTAGAGCACTTTTGGCATGTGGTGGAATGGGAGATTCGCATCATGGATGTGCAGCCGACAAATCTGCAGCAAATGCATGATGCTATATCATGTCAATATTGACCGAAATCTCTGAAGAATGTTTCCAGCATCTTGTTGAATCTATGCCAGAAAGGCAGTTCTGAAGGCAAAAAGAGGTCCAAACCGGTACTAGCAAGTGGTTGGTGAGTGTACACAACATGTTCTAATGTTTTACATGTTCCCAAATGTTCTAATGAAACCCATAGTAGGCCTAATAGAGGAAACAACTCTTAATGAGAGCCATTGTCTCCTGCTGGGTCTTCAATTGACTGAGAGGGTCTTATTCTGGTCTCACAATTTTTCATAATGTTAATTTTCTTGCAAATAGAAGTTCACAGTGGAGTCCCTGTGATGAGTCACCATGTATTCCAATTTGCTGTTATCACATGAATTTATTCAAGCGATAAGTGCTTATGGCCCAGATTGTTTGTTTAACCCCTGCAGTGCAGTGTTTTTGTTTTTCTTTAACTATCTTCCTCCCTCCAAAAACCACTAAATCAATCCAGATCTGTTGTATCATGTTAAGCCCCATAGCTCAAAAGGGACGCAACAAAATAGGGACACACGAGAAAGCTGAACTTTTAAAGCAAAATTGTATTAACAAAAGGAAAACTATACAAAAGCTGTGTAATGTAGCAGTCAGACATCAGTAGTGTAATGCTAGATGAATGCATGGGAATGTAATGTGATGTAGCATTGTGATGCATGAAAAAAAGAAACACAACCAAACAAATAACAAAGGTAAACAAATCAAATAGGTCGCCCGCATCTGCCATCTGTCTTGCTTCTTTTAAAGGCCCAAAGGGAAGTAAGCAACAGGTGTCGCTGATGTAATCATTTGGGAGGGCAGAATAATCCAACCAGCGCTGGGGAAAACCCCATTAAAGACACGGGTTGTCACATATCACGAGATTTCTTTGTGTCTTAAAAGCGCACCCTGTGTGTGACGACACAGTCCACCTCCAATTAGAGTGCAATTTAGGCCACTTAAGGAGAAAATCTGTCGGTTAAAATCGAAGAGATTTGGATCGTGAATCCTGGGCAAATGCATAGCTGCCCACATCACAGAATGAACAGATGTATGCAAGCCTGGAAAGATGGATCAACACAGCACAAAAGACATTGCTGAAGCATGAAGTGTGCATGTGTGTGCATTTAAGAAAGAGAGGGGCTGGGGAAGTGAAGAGAGAGTGGGGGAAGGAAGGCTTTTGATTGGTGGGGTCCACTGGAAATTGGAAGCAGTTGGCCTTGGAGTCTCTGAAAATCCCAGATTATCCACACAGCATAAATTCATTCAACTCACCATGAGAAGACTCGTATCTGAGCTACCACAGTCGCTCATTGGAAGGAAGAACACTCGAGGAGTGTAAATGCATTGATTTAAAATTCTGAAGCCAAAAAAACATGCAACATGCTGTAGGCTATGTTTCCCATAAGGAACTGAACCTCATCAATATATGAAATGTCTCTGGATGAAGGCAAAAATGGGGGAAACCGGCTAGATGAAGTTTTCCTGGAAATGTTTATTCTTTATGAAAGACTTAGGCAATTATTTATACAATTTTTAATGCTATAAAAAACATTCATCACATTTGAGTGGTCTGTTGGACTAGTTTCCCCAGTTCATTTTGGCGCCCTAGGCAAGATCAGTGGTTTGGTTCACAGCAAATGCTGTGAATGCACACAAACTCATCTCTGAATGTGCTCAGAGTTTGGGTTGCTTATAATGTGCATTTGGGAATGTACCCCAACCATTTTTAATGAGAAACGTTTATAAACCTGTTGCCAACAAAGGAGAATCTTTTAGGGCTCCCTGCAGTTTTACGCCCCCCAAAAAAATCAATGGTTTCACAGAACTGTACAATCATAATATTATTATATTTTTATTTTTGCAACTAATATTTCCTATTTTGTTTAACATTTTATTTAATCAATAAATATCATCATAAATAATAATAATAATAATACTTATTATTATATATACTATATATTTATTATACATAATTATTATTTGTATGCATTCTATATAATATATTAATATTATTATTATTTATTATATTGATATAATATTGATTTTTT
Source organism: Rhinichthys klamathensis goyatoka (assembly GCF_029890125.1). Classification (NCBI taxonomy): domain Eukaryota; kingdom Metazoa; phylum Chordata; class Actinopteri; order Cypriniformes; family Leuciscidae; genus Rhinichthys; species Rhinichthys klamathensis. The sequence continues at coordinate 3,054,918 of NW_026606735.1, read as the reverse complement.
TAAAATGCATTTTAAATAGCTATCCTAATTTTAATGGAGGGGGGGTATTACATTCTTTTAATTTTCCTTAAATTGTGCAGCACAACAAATCAGCTTTAAAGGGATAGAATAAGAAAATAAAATTCTGTAACCATTTACTCACCCTTATGTCACTCAGAACCTGAATGGCTTTTTCTTTTCTGTGGAACACAAAAGAAGATATTTTGAAGAATGTAACTGTAACATTTGACTTCTACTTTGACTTCTAAAAACAAAAAAAAAACAAAAAATGGAAGTCCTAACAATTTACACTTCAGCATGTTATAGAGGTATTATGGTTCTTTTACAGAAGCTGACGCTAATGTTTTTAGCATCCTTAGCCTAGGGCTTTCTCTGAGCTTTCACAATTTCCCCTCAGTTTATAGCTCCATTACTGCAGGCAATAACTGTGGCATTGCAGTGTTAATTCACTGGCAGTAAATTCAGTGACGGCAGTAAATGGTTCAGCGCCTCTGTACAGCACCAGGTATGTGTGCGGACACAAGGAGATTAAAATCCAGCTGAAATACTACTAGCACATTCATACCATTTTAAGACGTAACAATGGATCTAATATAAGAGGTTGTCCAGGGTGTAATTTTAAGCTTGTTTCCCATAATTCCACACTGGTTATCATTTTACAGCTTGTTTGAACTTTGGAGGCTACAACTAAACCCTGAGCTTATTATTTGGCACGACATTTACGAAAGTACAGCATGGAATTATTGTGCCACAGAGACAAGAAATAAGGAGATAGGAAGATAGCAGACTTTCTATAAAACATATCCAGAAACATACTCTCCGCAAGTACACCAACGCAGGCACAAATGCTTGGGTAGTGCATTATTAATGATTAGACCCGTTGGACATACTTAAAGTCATGATAAAATGGAAGTAAAGACAGATCTTTTCTTTTATATTGTGATGTATATCTGATCCGAGTGTAAAGTATCATTGGGATTTGGTTCACTTCTATGCGTCAGTTGTTGATTGGTTTTTGAGATGTGGACATTTAAATAAAAATGGCGTCAAATTAATGCGAGCATGCAAGGGCGGGTTTAAGGGTGTGTTCACACTTGTAGTTCGGTTCGATTGGTTCGTTTGGTCCAGACCAAAAAAAAAAAAACATTTAGTCCTGGTTCGCTTAGCATTCAGATTGGCATTTTTATTCAACCTAAAGATACCAAACCTAAAGGCACATGGATACGTTCACAACCTGATTGGTCGGCTTTTATTTTACTTTTATTTTGCATATCTCTCAAATTAGAAAATCCATTTAGAATTTTCATTTCATGCCAACTTTAACGTGCCAACAAACCTCAATACTCAAGGGGGTGATAGTTTCCTTCCAAAGCCAATACAACTTTTGTAAAACCAATGTATCATTATTCCAATATTATGAAGCTGCAGACTCGGAGCCTGCATCTACAGTCCCCCACCGAGAGTCCCGCATTCTCAGACCCCTCGTTTTTCGAACACAGCGCCTCCTGCTGTTCGAAAGATCGTATAACACCCGCACACAGAGTACGCTTATCCAAATGCAATTAAAAACAATAGGATGCAATATTACGGTCTCCAAATAAATGATCCAATAAATATTTGCGTTCCCTGCAATATTACGGGCTCCAAATAAATGATCCAATAAATATTTGCGTTCCCTGCTTAATGCATGTGCCAAAAAAAACTCATTGCGATGGAAGGGATACAATTACAGATTGAACTATCTTCTGAAAAATAGTATGTGATTGTGGTGAGCAGGACGGCCGAGGGACGTGAGAGAACGTCGCGAGGCCGGTGGTGCGATTGCTAATGAGCAGCACCTGTGAAGCACACCGGTCTCGCATCTCTCACGGAGGAGCGGAAGCATAAAGGGGGAGCGACGAAGTGTATGAGCGAGAGAGGAACAGGCCTGCTTTTGTTTGTGTTTTGTTTTATTTTGGTAGCCAGCAGTCGTCCGTGAGGGGCTGCTGGCAGGTAGTTATATTTTATTTTCGGTAGCCAGCAGTTCCGTGAGGGACTGCTGGCAGGTATTGTGTTTATTTCATTTAAATAAAGTTTTAATTTGATTGTCCGCCGGTTCCCGCCTCCTTCCCTCGGCAGCAATCTCCGGCCCACGGCGAGCGGCGGCGACTCGCGCACCATGCTTGATGGCACCGCGGATTCACCACAACGGCGAGGACCCTCGGACAGCGCGTTCCTCCCTCTTCCCGGGTTTCGGCACCAGTGTAGCAATGTTCAGGGAAGAAGGAGGCGGGAACCGGCGGACAATCAAATTAAAACTTTATTTAAATGAAATAAACACAATACCTGCCAGCAGTCCCTCACGGAACTGCTGGCTACCCAAAATAAAATATAACTACCTGCCAGCAGCCCCTCACGGACGACTGCTGGCTACCAAAATAAAATAAAACACAAACAAAAGCAGGCCTGTTCCTCTCTCGCTCATACACTTCGTCGCTCCCCCTTTATGCTTCCGCTCCTCCGTGAGAGATGCGAGACCGGTGTGCTTTACAGGTGCTGCTCATTAGCAATCGCACCACCGGCCTCGCGACGTTCTCTCACGTCCCTCGGCCGTCCTGCTCACCACAGTGATATTATATTGCTACAATGTTTTTTTATATATTTTTTATTCAAATTCCAATTTTTCTTTCAGTTCAACCTATAATGGTCTAATTAACATTACCATGCTAACATTACAAAATCTGTTTTTTTTATATATTTTGAATGCGAAGCAAAACAAATCAGAATAGACAAAACACCAATAATAAACAATTCTGTACTTTATTTAATGATCACCTAAACATCATCTTGCTGTAAAGAAAAAAGGATGACTTGACTTTCATGACTTTACTTTTCGTCTTCAATTGCATTAAAAAACGAATTTATAAGTCGCTTTGCATAATCATAAAATGATATGTTGCTGGGTTCGGCAGGGGCGACTCCATCGATGTATGGTGTACCCTGGAATAGCCTACAACAGTATAGGACCGATAGCACATGTCTTATGATGTTTCAAAAAGAAAAAGAAAAAAAAAGAAAAAAGATGTTTGCAAATGTTACCTTCATGTTGCACTGCTCTGTTGAAGTGTCCCTTGAGATGTTTTTGAACTTTGGACAACTTTGTGGGTTTGAAATATATGGGGGCACAAAATGGGCAGTGAAAATCACTGCAACATTTATGACATATCTACAAAAAGTCCAAGGTTAAAGGCTAACGTTAGCTATCAAAATATTTTCGGGGGGAAGAGGGCGAAAAAACATACATTAACGGCTCAAATCTTGTTACAAACTATCTTTACAAATATTAAATGGACTATTCATATGTTGTATCGATGAGCTAAATTAGTTTTATTAAAAAATAAATCAAACGAGTAGGGTACTACGATTTGCTAAATAAAATTGAAGATAGCCTACTCACGTTTTGGCTTAAGTTCTTCACATGTTCTTCACATGTTTATCCGATACAATTTGATAGGAGGCGCTGTCTCGAAAAACGAGGGGTCTGAGAATGCGGGACTCTGGGTGCAGGGGGACTGTAGATGCAGGTCTCCGAGTCTGCAGCTTCATACTACTCCATTATTCAGGTATCTATAGCAAGAAATATGTTGTAATCATTTTAACTAACCTCAACTAATAACCAATTTACTCAGCAAGATTATTGGAGTATGTTTTACAACAAAAAAAAAAAAAAACTATTTCAGTCTTTCTACTTCAAAATGTCATGCTTAATTCAATGTTTTACTTACAATGTGTACTTTTTGTTTTAAATTGAGCAGTTTCTGAGTAAAAATTGTTTCAAAGTTAATCAGACTCCACACTTTGTACAGTCACAGTGTAGTTGACCTGAAAAAAAAATGAAACTGTCAACAGAAATTAGATCACATAAATGTCCACTAATGCACCCTTGCAGCAAGACTCAGACTCAATGCACACTACTGTTGAATTCTGAATCGTGTTCTGACACATTTCAGAAACATAATGATGACAAAGATAAAGACATTAGGGTTCTTTCCATCTCTCTTCTTTGTCCTATTCCTTTTTTGTTTCATCATATTCACCTCTAACTACTCTGCTGTTTTTTTATTCCCATTTTCGTTATTGGCTTTCTATTTCTCTCTAGAGGATGGGAGGAGAGTATTTGTCAGTGTCAGACAAGCTCCACTGAGTTCTGGAGTGGACAGATCTTAAACAGAACTCAAATTTAGAAACCAGAACATATTCATGTACACGCCTGGCCCTCCCTCACATACACCCAAGCCCTACACTCCACACACACTGGAGGATACCACAGTAACAGACAAGAAAGAAAATCCAATGATGAGTTGCCAAACAAACATTAATTCACTTGAGTGGGTCAAATTTTCCTGTACATGTGAGTTGAGATCACTCAATATGTGAGGATCAGTTCTTACTTCATCTTATTATTACTTTATCCACCATCCCACATCAGCCCACCTTCCCTCAGCATTACAGCCTGAAAATGAAATTATGTTTCATTTAAGGTTCTTGTATGAAGTAATTTAACTGTCGCAATGAGAAAACATTGACAAAGACAGGTTCATCTCTCAAAACAATGATTCCCACTGGAGACCTCCCACAAAACTGTAAAGCTGGTTCTATTGTGATGAAATCAATTTAGTTTACATGTTCTAACTTCCATTTGATGTGTTTATTTGGTAAAGTATATTACCTTCCATTGTGTTCTGCTAACATTTCTTATAAAATTCTTTATGACAAAGCTTATTCAGCATATACCGGATGCACTTTCTCCAACTTTAAAATAATTTTCCAGTTTCAATATAAATTAAGCTCTACTGATAGCATTTGTTCCATTATTTAGCAAGGACACATTAAGCAGGTCAAAAGACTATGAAAAAGACTTGTACATGGCACTTTTTCATTTGATGAATGTCTTAGTCATCAAATAATCCTGAAAAGAATGCATAAGCAGATGTGAATGCTTGGCTAATGTATTGCAAGCGAGCAGTGCAAATTATCTGTTGTGTAGTTGGCCTGAATGAGAAAATTGACAGTATAGGAAAACTTTGAACATTAACACTCAATATAGAGCCTTTTGAAACAACATATACATGCATGTGTGACACGGAGAGTGCATAGCTAGAAGCATCTGCATTCACACATTTTGCATTACAGATTCATTCTTGTGGGTGGACTACAACATAGTTCGCAAATGGTTACATCACTAACTAGTATAATGCATATTGAAATCTTATGTACTTTAAAAACGGTGTGTATTTTCTATTTTCAAAATTTCCCTAGTGCTCCATATAGACTTCCATTTATTGTAAACAAACCAAGAGATTTATTTTACAATCCTGTGGTGATAAGCAGCATGTCACTGATGAAATCAATGGAGCTGGACTGAATCTGGACCATTCCTTTTGAATATTAACTTAATCCAACAGGAATCTTACTGACATTTTGAAACTACTGTCCGAAGCCTGTATGCCCCATATGTCACATATGCTGTGCAGTTTGACACCGCTAAATGGGGACATGTGATGTGAGTTGGCAAGACATGGAGAATGTGTGACAACCCTGGTTCCATCCGAACGCAAGGCACACTGAGAGAGCTATAGGGAATCCTCACATTTCTCCATGGGATACTCGTGTCATCTTGACATAACCAAATCTAAGGTGGCAGATTTGTCTTGATGAGACTATTAATGTCAGAGACACATGTGTCCTGGCAGCTCTTTGCTTATAATGTGTTACTTTAGCAGGATCTTTCCCACAATTTAATTAAAATTGGAGTTCAGAATAGGGACTGAAGCAAGAAATTAAGTAATTATCTTTCTTTATAATGAAAAGTTCATGAAATTTCATCAGAAAATTTTGATTGTGGTAGGAGAAATTTAGAATAGAGTTATTTACAACTGCAGCTCATTCCGTGTATCATACGTCATTTCGCCATTTCTACGTCATTGCACATGCAGTCCTTTCCAGTTTCAGTTTTCAATCCCATCAAGTGTTTACATGTTCTCTCGATCGGATTAGAAAAAGAATAAACCACACCTTTAAATCTAAATCATGACATAATTCATTCGGATCAAGCTCAATCCAATTACTAATGGATTATTTGGTTGCATGCAAACGTGGCCACTGATCCATATTGGCAGAAGTGAGAGACTGTAAGTTTTGAAAGCTTATATCTTCTAAATGCGAATTTTGTCATTGTTTTGGAGAACACTAGCTTATAGATAACAGCAACAGGCTAACATATTCATACTAAAAGCCAAAAAACTTGGGGACTTTAAACCCTTAATAATAGCCCATCAAAATAAATAAATAAATAAAACCCAACAACAACAAAAAAACATATTCTGGTAAGTAACAGGGTTGACAAATAGCCTACATTAAAATGGGCTAACAAATGTATAACCAAACTTATATTTCCCATAAATTAAACAAAAACAACTTGATTTATTATTTTATCTTATAATAATTCGGAAAACAGGGTTGAAGGTTGAACTGGACACATTTCAACACCGTCATTTGTGAAAAAACTGAATCAGAATTTTAAGTGAAGAATTTCTGTGCTATAGCAGACCAAAACCCCCAGTTTATCATAACTAATAGTTTCCACGTTAAAAACGATTAAAGCGTAACATACTCATCAATTATTTTTGCAGTTTTATAGCATTACTTATTTCTTCATTCCACTAAAAAGTTACAGGTTTAAAATAAGCTACACCGTCACTTTTAATTGAGATGGTAATCTATTATGTGGCATTTCGTCCATGTTTGTGTGCAATGTAAGAGTGAGCTTTAATTTGTCTGTAATCCGTAGATGAAACTGGGCCAGGTATACAGGGAAAAGCTAAAGGAAAGCCTCAGCACTTTGAAACTAATGTTCTTTTCTGCAATACTGACAAGAATCAAGACTCAATCTCTGTAGTATTCTAGAACTAGAATCTCCCAGTTTCCTATATTTACTTTTGAAACTGTGCCCAAATTTACAATACTACCCCACATCTCTATGACATTCATGGCATTATGTAGGGCCATAAATGCGAACACTAAAAAACATAACATAGCAGACCTCTCCTAAACAAACCACGATTTGAGCTATCATTCAGGTCTGTGTATCCTTTTAACAGAACACAAATATGACCACATATTTACAGTACAGTAAAATCTACAGCACTCATATCATGCATTTATACCTCATAAACCCTTGATGTTTTGCTGCTACAGCACAAAAGATTGTGATTGTAACTTTGGCAAAACATCAATGGCTTTTAGCCGAAGGTTTCCTCCATCCAAAATGTCAGTCTGCGATACTGATCTTTTATTATTCAATACGACATATCTCACAAGTGAGCCAGGTTAAAGAATCAATTTGTTTAAGGGTTCAGGACAGAATTTGATTTTCAATCTCAAGGGTGCACCACCTTATTCTCTAACAGGGCCCTCTTCCTATTACCCAGAATGCATCAGCATATCATTACAGTCCCTGTAAGGAGAGAGGAGGGTCAGAGTCGTTCTGTAACCATGGTGACTGTGATTTTAACTCCAACCTTGTCTGGATTCAATCATCATACAGCCAAATAAAGGTTGGAAATACACAGTATGTGCTGTTCCTTGTGAAATGCATGCCTTACGTGTTCAGCCTATTTAATATAGCATAGATATCACAGATGCCAATGTTAAGGGAACATGCATCAACCCAGCACTCAGGGGGATTTTTGTTACCTGAGGGTCAATGTTTCAAGGTGACTTGTGTCAGCACCTGGCCTGTATGGATTCACACTAGGGATCGACCGATATGGATTTTTTAGTGCCGATACCGATACCGATTTTTTTCCCATCAGCCTTAGCCGATGACCGATACGGGCTGCCGATTTTCTTGAGCCGATATTTGGAGCCGATACATTTTGCTCCCTCAATTTACATCATAAAAATGACATGATGTTAACAAATGTTACAGGTCTCAATTTAATAAAAGTAACATTTATTTAACGTAAAAAAATCAATATTTAACAAATAGTAAAAACATGTGAGGTAGAACAAGAACAAGTAGATAAACAATATTTAACAAATATTAAAAACATGAGGTAGAACAAAAAAAAGTTCACTGCTGAAAATAAATATTTAAGCATAAATAAAATAATTACACTATTGCACACAGTAGCAACCAGCATAATAAAGTGCACAGTGCACACTGTACTTCATTTTAAAAGTAACGAACTATTTACTGCCATGGTTTAAATTTTCTACATAAAATAAAATGAGCATGTCTAGTCTCTAATATCACTGCGATGGCGAGGGAGACACACACCACACGCGTCCAAACCTCAGCCAGGTGGTCGCTGAATAAATCTCCCACAAAAAGCACGGAACAACGTTGGTATTACTTAATCCTATGACCAGTGTTCGTAACAGCTACCGTACGCATACTAGGGCTGTCAAAATTGCTCAAATGGCGTTTGTATATTCCCTCTAAAAAAACATATTTGAACAAATCGTCGTGTATTTGGTCAATGACGCGCATTACGTCAATAACAGGACAAATTAATACAAAGAGACATAACTAGTAGTATTAAGTAGCTTATTTGAGTTTAAACATATTTGACAACGTATTACTACAAAAAAACCGAGTAAATCAACTAATGGCCAAGACCGCAGAGCTCACTCTGGCTCGCCCGGACTCGCAGGCGCACTCTCTCTCTCTCTCGCACTCACCCTCACGCTCTCCGCGCATACCGGTTTAAATGAACAACAACAAACAAATGTTGAGTGCTGATCAAGAGTTTTGTGCAAGCAATTTAAGGTATACAGCAGGCTTCATTCAGTGATTGAAACAAATACATTAATTGAAGTTTCACAGTACATAGAACCGACACTGAGCGCTCCGAGCGAGCTGTGCTGTGGTAACGTTAGTCTGCTACCGCGGGCGTGTTTTTCCACATTCGAATATTAATTTTCACCTTTAAAATTCAGTTTTTTTTAAACTATTCGAATATATATTCGTATTTAGAATATTCATTGACAGCCCTAATGCATACTGATCGGATAGCCTACAGCAATTTGCAGCTCCCTAAATACAATGGCAAGCGAGTCATTCGCGTTTTCCATTTGGACCTACAAACTTGCTTAGCTATATAGTTGCAACCACATAACAGTTATAGAGCAACGTGTTTCCATTTTCAAAGTGTTTGACAATATTTCAGCAGTCAAACAGTTAAAAGATGCTTTGAAAGTTTAAAAGTTACCGTTATCTTGAAGCGCAGGTTGCACTCTGCTAGTGGGGGAGGGACGGTGCAGGGTCTGCACGTGAACTGCAGCGTCTCCAGCAGCACAGAGCTGCCTGTGGACGCCTGTCTATAAATAATGCCGGGAAAAAACTATCGGCGAACGCAGCAGCCGCGTATCGGCCGATTCCGATACACGTAAAAACCGCAAATATCGGCCCGATATATCGGCCTGCCGATATATCGGTCGATCACTAATTCACACACCATTAAGCAGCGTTCTTCAGTGTGACTGCCAGGTCCAGGGTCCTACGTGTGATCGATCAAGGTTGCAAAAGGTTATGAAACATTCCAAAGCTCTTCTTAGTCTCAAAACAGCACTGTGATCTCTACTTCTGGCATTAGATATTATAACATCCATTTAAAATGAAATCCTAATCAACAACAGGATCAGCATGCAACGTGTCACTCAAAGCTCAGACTCTGAATCACATTTTGAAGTAAAATTATCTTTGGTGTTAGAGTGGAGTATATATATATATACACACACACACATTATACAAGTTATTTCCAGCCCTTTAATTTGATTGGGCAATTGATGCTCCAAGTGTGCATAAAAGTAAGAACAATAACAACAGTGATATTGTAAAACATTATTACAATTTAAAATAACTGTTTTCTATTTTATTATATTTTAATAAAATATACTTATTATTATCAGTGTTGAAAACAGCAGTATCGACCATTATATAAACCATTATATCTTTTTTTTTGGGGGGGGGGGGGGGGTTATTTAATAAATAGGAAGATTAAAATATAATTTTTTGTAGCAATGCAAAAAGTCTTTACTGTCACTTTTGATTACTTATTATTAATTTATTTTACCCAATAAGTCTTTTTTAACATTGTTAATGCACTGTGAACTAACATGAACAAACAATGAACAGCTGGATTTTTAATAACTAGCCTTAACAAAGATTAATAAATAGTGTAACAAATGTATTGCTCATTGTTAGTTCATGTTAGTTAATACATTAACTACTGTTAACAAATAAGACTTTATTGTAAAGTGTACCATATTTTCTATAAAAAAAAATCATATGAACCCCAGACTTTTGAACAGTAGTGTAAATTATCAATTTAGCTCACCCCAATCTTAGATATGTGGTTACATTTTTATAATAAACATACTCGGGCATCATCATCACAGATGAAAATTATGAGGCTGCTGTATGGAAAATGCTTTTGACTGTATAGACATTTTAGAGGATCTCCTACCCTCTTTATTGTCCTCTTGAAGTCCATTTCGTAGACTTCATCCATCAAATCGCTTGTCATGAAACATGCCTGGAGTACTGTGGGCCGCTTCGAGACCTTTTAATTCATACCTTGTGGGAATTCTTAATTAACGTTGTTCCACCATTAATATCCTGAAAATCAATAAATGACAAGCATGACATTAATGTAGCATTAACCAATTTATAGAGATTAACAACACCTCAGTGCATTGTTCATTAACACTGACCTTCAGAAGTTCCATATATGCGCTTGAGAAACACACACGGATATACCGAAAGGCAAATACACATTACATCATGCTGTCAATATCCATTTAAACTGCAATGGACCATGCCAATGCAGGAACATGTGCAAAGTAACATGGGCACACACTGTGCACAGACATAAAAATAACATGACTTGCACAGCCTTGACACATTGTGGAAAAGTCACATGTAAAGTCACACATATGTACAATGGAAGCTTTGACATCCTGACATACTGTATATTCTCGAAAGGATGCTGTCAGCAAATGCAGTCAGTGTCTCTCTCCTGATACGAACTGAGTGGACTGATTCAGTCAGTCACCCATTGGGGGTCTTGTCAACCCTGTCTGAGACAGGGCTCAAGTAAATGCCACTCTTTACTGATGCCGAGGTAAAGAAGGTGATGCAGAGGTGAAAAACACCTGCCTACTTTAGATCTGTACTTTTCTGTTGGAAAAGAAACAAGATCATTTTTATCTTCATGGAAAAATCTCATGAATTGTACATATTAAGAAAAATCACATGATTTTTGTGTGGGTTTTAGAATGTGCAAATCTTACATTAGCATTATTTTGTAACTATTTATTGAGTATTATTTAGTTGTATTATTTGCATCTGTACAATGACAATTTTGATTTATATTTCCTCAAACTGATGTGAATTAAAAATGACTTTTAAATAAATTTAAATAGTATATATACAGCATGCACTCTTTACATATTATTTAGCATTGTATTTATCATTATTATTTTTGTAAATATTTAAGTATTATTTAACATTATTCTTTGCAGCTGTATAATGACTTGAAATTACAAGCCTCAAAAGCATGTGTATGTGATCACTGATCACCTACAAAACTAAAACGCATAAATATAACATGCTCCAAGCCTCCCACATGTGCACACGTGTGATAATAAAGAGTTCAAATGTAAAATTCATTTGTTTTTGGGCGAATCAGTGAATCAGGGTGAATCAGTGCATCTCGCAGAAGAAAGGCGGGGGAGATGAGTCAAGACGTTAAAGAAGAGATTAATCTTACCAACACACACATATGCACACTCACTCATCTTCAAGCATATTTCACAGCTTGGTATGAGGGTGGGGGTCTCTGCTTTGATGAGATTTTCTTGAAGGAAAGTCATCTCATCAGGCGAAGTTCAAAAAGAGACTCCATCTACAGCAGCAGGATAAAGAAGAACAGAAAAAAACGGCTTATGTTAACCTCATTGGATGAATCTATAATTTCTCCAAAATAAAAAATGTGGCTAAATGGAGTCTTATCCTGGGACACAATTTGTGAGTGTAAGTATTTGCTGCCATCTGCTGTTCTGCTTTATTATAAAAGACACATTCAAACCTATTTTTTACAGTCTATGATTCAAACATTCAGTTAAAAAAAATGATGGCAATCTGTTTTCCATACAGAATCCTTAGAATATCAGAATAATATCATATAAATCAAGACAAAAAGAGTATCAATAATAATAATAACACAAAATAAAATAAAAAAATATAGATAATAGGCCTACAAGAATAATTCCAAAGGTTGTGATTAACCATCTTCCTATACTTAAGTGCTCATACAAATGCACTTAATAAAAAGTCCACTTTTTTGTTACGTTTATGTAGCAAATATAGTCAAAACGCTCTATTATAAGTTAATAAATAAAAGATCAAATCCAAGAAAGTCCATATACAGTCAGTGACCCATCTACGTGGGGAAAGACCCAAATCTTCAAATCTCTATGTTAATATTACGTCTAAAAAGCATTTTTTAATCTGACAATAATATGTAACATTACAAATATTTCGCTTTTTTCGGGCTCTTATAATGAGCATGCGCATTAAACAAACGGACAAAGCTTGCCTGACAATAATAATAAAAATGCACAATAGGCTATTATATCTGACTGTGTTATCAATTGATCAGTTGCTTTTTTACTACGAAGGTGATAAGATCCACCATACTATGAGATTCAGAGTAAGTTTCCTTTGGAAAAACCAACCTTGGCTTAACATCGAGTTGTTATGAATTCTTCAAAGGCGGTGCATTTGTGGGCAGGTGGTCTGAGTCTGACCAACTCAAAAGGCCACGGTTTTACTGATAAATCGTTATCTGACGCGGGAGATTACCATATACCGACGTGAAAATCATTTTCCCTCGAAACATTTCAGCTAATAACACGCCGTGACCGTTTGTGGTTCTGTGTGTCGGCCGTTTAGAATCCGAACTCGAAATGCCAGACACATTCGTGAATGAATCAGTCTTGCGAGTCGGTTCTTTTCAATGAATCAATCATAACCATAGATCATAACAGGTTGAATCGGTTTGTAATTTAGTCTGATTCTTTTGAACAGGTCACTGACTCACAAATTCAGCGAATTTGCAAATGAAGCACCTGAGGCGGTTCTTTTCAATGAATTGGCCAAAACTGTCTGAATCGGTTTGCAATTCAGTCTAACGCGTTTCATGCGCAAGCGGTTTCTACCACATAATTGTGATACTTTAAAACACAGAAAACATAAATTGTTAAGGATGAAGTAAGCCTAACTTATATGCTACAAGCCGTTGAAAGAACAAACCCCCCATCGTTATAAAGAATGTCTTTTTAAATTCAACACCTTCACGTGGAACTTGCGAGTGAGCGACTTTGACTGCAGGTAAAATAATTTTCTGATCAAAAGAGTATCAAAACACCATGACATTGCCTTGACATTACCGTGTTTTAGACATTGATTAGACTAGAACCTATGTAGGCCTATGCAAATACAATAGTAGGCTATCATTCAGCTCTGTACTTTTAGCCGTCTAGGCTTAGCTACTTTATGTCTGCCATCTGAGACCATCAATGTACCACGGTACTCCCCCACAGTAAGCAGGCAGGCAGACCTTGTCGGTCTATGCGTTAACTTTACACGATTGTACTCAGATTACTCTCTATCAAACCTCCAAAAGCTATAGGCTAGATTAGTTATGGTTAGATTAATTATGGAATGTGAGGTATGCGTACATTCAAATAGAATGCATAATGAATTTCTAAACTTGAAAGCAACAGAAGTACCCCCTCCTGTGCCTCTGTAATTGCCATGACTTGTTGTCATGAATATGTTAATTTTGGCTTGTGTTTATGAAACATTCAGCATAACAAATACTTTTGACTGTAGCAATCAGCCCTCCCATTTCAATATGAAGAAATGTGTTGTGTCTTGCTTGCATAAACAATTCTGTGTTCACTGAAAGTTCCAGACACATTCTACATCAGAATTCTTCTGACAATGCTATAGCAACAGTGTTTAAATTAGTTTGCGATGCAATACATTCCCAAGTGTTGCATTTCAATCAGCTATTTGTTTAACTTGCAGAAAAGTATGATATTTCACATTTGATTTGCCCTGCCGCAAGGTGAGTGTATAATCCATTCCATTTGAATGATATTCATTGCCCATAAGATTGAATGATATGTTGTTATTTTCTATTGGAATCTGTTTCTGAAGGAAAATGGCTCATGTCAGCTTTAAGTTAATAATAATAACCATTTCCCTCATGTTTTGTTTTTCATCCCTGGCTTTTCATCTCAACATCCATTACAGTGATTGACAGCACAACTGGAAAAATAGATAGAGACACAAATCTACAACAGTATTTATCTTTTTGCCCTCAAATAAAAACTGCCTGCAAAACCTGACACTTCAAGCTCTCAATAAGAGATCTACAACTGTGTAAACGGCCTTAGAAAAGTGGAGGTCTACAGCGGTTTAAAACTCTTTGAGTGTGAGTTTACAGGTTAAGGCAATGGAATACTAATTGAGAATTACCCCATCAAGCACTTTTAAGGCAGTTTCACACAGAAAATGGTCTTGCTTTCATCTGTGCTGCTTTTTAAAAGTAAATATGCGCAAGTCTGACATCTTTGAAAGTTGCATCTTTCTTCTTTTCTTTCTTTCTTTCTTTTTATGTATAAGACTGTTTAACCTCCAACCCTTGTGTTCAAATCTGAAGTTAATTGCAACTGATGATAAGGCACATCATGTGAACCAATGTTACTGAATCGACATTACTTACACTACCAGTGTTGTTGTTTTTGAAAGAAGTCTCTTATGCTTGCCAAGGATGAAATTATTTGATCAAAAATACAGTAAAGACAGTAATATTGTGAAATATCATAACAATTTAAAATAACTGTTTTCTTTTTAAATACATTTTAAAATGTAGCCTATTTTTTCAGCATCATTAGTCCAGTCTTCAGTGTCACATGATCCTTCAGAAGTTATTCTAATACTGTATGCTGATTTGCTGCTCAAGTATCAATGTTGAAAAGAGTTTTTCTGCTTAATATTTTTTTGTAAACTGTGATACATCAAAATTCTCTAATAAATAGAAAGTCCAAAGGCATTTATTTGATATTGTGTGTGTGTGTGTGTGTGTGTGTGTGTGTGTGTGTGTGTGT
Source organism: Rhinichthys klamathensis goyatoka (assembly GCF_029890125.1). Lineage (NCBI taxonomy): Eukaryota > Metazoa > Chordata > Actinopteri > Cypriniformes > Leuciscidae > Rhinichthys > Rhinichthys klamathensis. Next base: position 3,039,693 of record NW_026606735.1, on the reverse strand, counting down.
GTGTGTGTGTGTGTGTGTGTGTGTGTGTGTGTGTGTGTGTGTGTGTGTGTGTGTGTGTGTGTGTGATGTATACTGTATATTTGATGCATCCTTTGTTTCTGAGCCAAAATTGAATGCATCCCATCTGACCCCAAAATCTTGAACAGTTGTTTATATGAAACCTGCATTAACACATTCAGAGGCACCAGATGTTATGGTTATAGATAGAATGAGTTTAGTTTAAGTTTTCATGTTTATTTTGTTTTAGTTATCATATGGTGTATGAGCAATATGGACTACTTTTAAGCTGCTGCTTGTTCTTTTTAGAGCTTGTGGGCTCCTGCGAGCTTTCACTTTTATTGAATGCCTGTAGATTCTTAACATTTTTGTGTTCCAAGGAACAAAGAATGTCAACTGGATTGAGGGTGAGTAAATGGAAGCATTTACATTTTTGGGATGAACTATTCCTTTGAGAAATATATGCTTGAACATTCTTGGCTACTTTGCTTTCATCTAGCACATGCTTGTTCATTCTCTTTTATTGCAGGACTCGCTCAACACTAATTGCTGTTACACTCCCCTTGCAGAAACCTAGGGTTAAGTGCTTTGCTCAGGGCAAAAACAGTAATGGGTGTTACAGCAATTCTCCATTCCATGAGTCACCTGTACCCAGGATCAAACCAGTGACCTTTGAGCTACCCACCCACTACTGTAGACTGCCTCCACCAAAACTTATATTTTAAAACCAATAAGCTCCATGTGCTTCAGTCTATGCCTGTGGTCCAAAGGTATTAACTCCCTTCTCTCTGGTAGGCTGGATCTTCAAACAACCATCTGGTGCTCACACTACAAGGGGAAAGATTATTCTCGATATGGGCAATTAGAGAAGTTGTTAGCTATGCAGTCAGCTAGTATAGATCACAGATGTAACAGGAAGCACTCCTGCGGTGAAAGCTCAAAGGGAGAGGGTGCAAACCGCAACATCACATTCACCTCTGTATGTTATGATTTTTAGCTGAACATCTGTGCAGTCTGAGGTTGTGTCTTCGGGGAAGAGGCTGAAACAGAAAAAAAAACATGTATCTTAGACCCTGTTTTTAGAGGTCTGATCTAAGCAATTAAAAATAACAAGTATATCTCTATGGATGTACAAACCTTGCTATCTCTCTGTTGAAGTTTTAGCAGCTATATTGCGGCTCTGGGGCCCCATAGCGACTTATCCTCAGAGAAAACCAACCTCCCCTGAGGAAGGAGAAATGAGACCGTTGTGGTAATCTCTCTATTGTAGTTAAGGGAGGAAGTGGCGTAGCACGTCTGTTGGCCGCTGTGCGAGCTGTCAAAGAGGATGTTGATAGAGAAATCCTGTTATTCATAAACTGGCAAAAAAACATGCACTGCAGTCAGTGTTTGTTCTCAATGCCAAGGCTTTACTTGTTTACCAAAAGTTGGAATTAAAGAGATTTTAGAGATATTTTCAAATTGAGGTTTCTTAGTTACCAAAAACAGTGGCATAAATTGTTGAAAAGGAAAAGACAATTTCGTTTGCAGCACAATAGATCCAATGAATATATGCAGGAGACAGAGGTCAAGGAGGTTTACTCTTCTTGTTCGAATGACAGAAAAGATTTTTGTTATGCAGGTGCCTAAGCCTTTTGAAGCAAAAAATAGGCTAGCCTTTGAGAAAAAAGTACCTTTACCCATTTTGAAGCCAGCTTAACTCCTCAGAGCTCAACAACTCAAAGTCGGTTTTGCCTCTTGGCAGCAGAAAAGGTCTCCTGCAAAACAGAGACCTGCACAAAGCACAGCTGATGGGCCGAGACAGATATACATTCTTTTTCTTCCAAGTGAAGATTCACAGCAAATAGGATTAAAACTAATGGTGTTTGACACACCTGGCCTTGCTCGTCTGGAACCGTGCAGCTTCAACATGTTGACATTTCCAAAGGTTGTTTTGTCAGGCTGCTCCGTGAAGCCGAAGCAGGAGAGAGTGACATATCGGAGGCTGTGGGTATCCACGGTAACGGAGCCACGAGCGATCTGCGTTTTATAAGGCCATCTAGAAAACATTAGCTCCACCAGAGTGGACCACAAATCAAATGACCTCGAAACTCAGATGCTGGCTAATGTGAGGATGGCTGCAGGTGAGTGGAGATCTAATGTTCCAGTGGAGCTCAGTGGACTGGATGGACTAGGGGAAAGAAACCTCAAAACTGTTTACTTTATCTGATAGCTTGCAGGCAACTTTGGTTATGACTCTAACTTTAGCTGGACAATAACTTTATTCTAGAGCTGCTGTAAAGCCAAAACAATCTCTGTTACTTTAATTTCCTATTATCACTGTAAAGCTGCTTTGAAACAATCTATATTGTTAAAAGCGCTATATAAATGAAGGTGACTTGACTTGACTCAGTCACCCTTTATTCATACTATAAGATACATAAAATGGTGTGGTGTGGCATAGCGGTTTGTGGGATGGCAACTTCAGATCCAACAAGGGTTCATTTGTGAGCTATTAATGTGTTCTTGTTACAGGGTTGATGCAGAAATGATTGTCCCTGAGTTCCTGTCAGTCAACTGGAGGAACACGGCTGGAGCAATGTCAATGTAAGGTTTGCTCTCCTTTTTAATTAATAAGATTTAATATAGGAGGAAGGTTTCAGCTCTATTTTGTTTTGTTTGTTTTTTAGTTTAGGGGTGTTCGCAATTATAGTGATTAAAAGTTTTTTTAACAAAAAAGTTTGCTAATATGGTGTTCCTAACTGTATCAAGTGGGAGATCACTGTCTACATTAGCTATCCAAAATTTGTGGCCAAAATTGGAATATTGCAAACAAATATTGCGAATAAAGCACCGTTTCTATCCCATGTGTTCAAGAGGACAAAATCATCACTTCCTGGGAAATTTGCTACAATAACGGTAATAATCAGGGAAGTCACTATGACTTTTCTTTTCATACGTCATAAATGACTTGCGCCTCAGAGCGCATCGATTCTGTAAATGTGTTTCCATCGTATTTTAAGCACGTCTTATTGGATAAAATAATAATCCGCCTATATTAAGTTTTTAACTTTTTATACAACGTTTTTTTATGTGCATTTTTAGAATTTATACACATCTTGGTGTTTCCATCCAGCTTTGTTTTTATCCCAAAGTTTGCATAAAAATAGGTGGATGGAAACATTAATAGTTGCTGCGTCACATAAGTGCTTTACATAAAGTTGAGCTCTGCCAATGTTCATTTAGCAAACTTTGTCATGTTGCTATAATTGAGAATAAATTATACTTGGCCTCTGCTAATCACAGTCGGTGGCTATGCTTCAGACATGCTTAATTTATTCCAAAAATCTGAATAGAATAATCATGAAAACAATGCACAAATAAATAATTAGTGCAAAATAGAAATGGAAACGGGTGTTTTAGCCATTGAGGAAGCCACTGTTGCTCTGTTATTAAATAATCACTTGTGGTTTAGATGTTCTGATGATTTTCATGTGTGTGATTGTTTCATATGAGAGATTATTGGCAAATATTTTATGTGTGGGACTTGATCGCATGCCAGACAGTTCTGGGAGGTAATATAGCCATTCATCTGAGAAAAATAATTCGATCAGTTCTGACTTCTTTATGCACATGACATCCAGTAATTTATACTGTAAATGTGTTTCCATAGTAGTTCATGCGCCCAAGCGAGCATATACTGTACAGTTTTTTTAATGTGGATTTTGGAAATTATATTCACATCTTAGTGTTTCTATCTTTTTATACATCCCACAATGAATTAAATCCACAGTATTCACATAAAATGATGTATATGGAAAGCCAATTAGGAAAAAAAACCATACCTTTATCTTGTTATTGAGGTTTGGATTGATAGTAGCACAAAGAAAAACACTGTGAACACTAGCACAAAGATGAACATTTACACTGTGGCCATTTGTAAAAGAGCCCTTGATTTAAACACTATTGATGTGAAATTCAAAGAGCAATAGCCAAGTCTCCTTCATTTATTAAACCGCACTTCCATTGAATTTCCATCAAACATTAAAGTGTCATAGAACATGTTCAGAGAAACAGCAGGTCAGAAACGACAATTATTTGGCCTTTGTTATGTGAAAAATTCAATATCACCAGTCTGCCATCTTTATTATTAATCCTGTGCGAAGGCAGAGTGGGAATCAGCCACCGAGATAGGGCTGTAATTAAATCTACATATGGTTCGACTCGCCACATTTCGCTTGGCATTCAAATTAAACGTTGTAAATATGGAATCATAACTGGCCTGTGTACAAAATCTTTTTTTGGTCCCCCGAGATAACAAAAAGAGGTGGGAAGGAGAGGGGGGGAGTACATTAGCAACTCAAATGAGATCATAAACTCTCTTTGCGAGGTAATTGTGAAATCACAAGCTGTGGTAAAATATTGTTGCCAGATGAGTTTTTTTTCTTTTTTTTTGGGTGAAAACTGTGGTCTGCACTCTGAACAGCTTGATTTGAGTGATTAAAGTGCTATTTGAGGAAATGAATTAGTTATGCTACATTCTTGTAAGAGGTGCAAGGAAGCCAAGCAGAGATATGAGTAAGTCATTGAGCAAGTGCAATGTGCATTAATATATCAGATAAGGAACAGATAAGGCAAATTTTTCAATGAAACTGAATTTTTCTTCCGTAATGTACCGGTAAAGTGAATTTGAATGTAATAAATTTGGAAAAAAGAAAATAATTAGTGTAGGGGGCTTGGTTCTGTGCTTTGGTTGTTGGTTGGATTTTGAGATGTGGGCATTGCACTCAGGCTTGAATGGGTGGAGTTTAAGAGGGCTAAATGACGGACCCTTTTTACATTTCCGGGATTCTCAGAAGCGGACGTCGTCATAGTTGGGTAAACTTCTATTAGTGGTGAACGGCAAATACAATATTTGTACTCCCATTTGCTCCCTAGCAAAAGGGGGGAAAAAACATGATAGCATGTCCACGACTTTATAAAAGAAAAATATCGAGATATTCATTACAGCAATCAGAAGAGATAATGATGTCAAATTTGTTGTCACTCCCTCACAGCAGTGTTAATTAGCTTTTTGTAATTTGCTGCTAAGGTAATATTACTAGGGCCGTCACATCGGTGTGTGTGTGCGTGCATATGTTTGCTTTTATGTTAGATGCGGTTAATCAATTTGATATCACTAAATATAACACAAAGTATAGCAGTGTAAATGTATATTAGTTTTTTTTTTATGAAAATATTTATTTTGATAACAGTGGAAACGCATCATCACAGTCTGTGAAAAAAAGTCTTGAGAAATATTGTTTTTACTGGAATATCCAGTTGACATTTTTTCAAAAATAATATATATATATATATATATATATACACTCACCGGCCACTTTATTAGGTACCCCATGCTAGTAACGGGTTGGACCCCCTTTTGCCTTCAGAACTGCCTCAATTCTTCGTGGCATAGATTCAACAAGGTGCTGGAAGCATTCCTCAGGGAGTTTGGTCCATATTGACATGATGGCATCACACAGTTGCCGCAGATTTGTCGGCTGCACATCCATGATGCGAATCTCCCGTTCCACCACATCCCAAAGATGCTCTATTGGGTTGAGATCTGGTGACTGTGGAGGCCATTTTAGTACAGTGAACTCATTGTCATGTTCAAGAAACCAATTTGAAATGATTAGAGCTTTGTGACATGGTGGAAGTAGCCATCAGAGGATGGGTACATGGTGGCCATAAAGGGATGGACATGGTCAGAAACAATGCTCAGGTAGGCCGTGGCATTTAAACGATGCCCAATTGGCACTAAGGGGCCTAAAGTGTGCCAGGAAAACATCCCCCACACCATTACACCACCACCACCAGCCTGCACAGTGGTAACAAGGCATGATGGTTCCATGTTCTCATTCTGTTTACGCCAAATTCTGACTCTAACATCTGAATGTCTCAACAGAAATCGAGACTCATCAGACCAGGCAACATTTTTCCAGTCTTCAACTGTTCAATTTTGGTGAGCTCTTGCAAATTGTAGCCTCTTTTTCCTATTTGTAGTGGAGATGAGTGGTACCCGGTGGAGTCTTCTGCTGTTGTAGCCCATTCGCCTCAAGGTTGTGCGTGTTGTGGCTTCACAAATGCTTTGCTGCATACCTCGGTTGTAACGAGTGGTTATTTCAGTCACTGTTGCCCTTCTATCAGCTCGAACCAGTCTGGCCATTCTCCTCTGACCTCTGGCATCAACAAGGCATTTCCGCCCACAGAACTGCCGCTCACTGGATGTTTTTTCTTTTTCGGACCATTCTCTGTAAACCCTAGAGATGGTTGTGCGTGAAAATCCCAGTAGATTAGCAGTTTCTGAAATACTCAGACCAGCCCTTCTGGCACCAACAATCATGCCACGTTCAAAGTCACTCAAATCACCTTTCTTCCCCATACTGATGCTCGGTTTGAACTGCAGGAGATTGTCTTGACCATGTCTACATGCCTAAATGCACTGAGTTGCCGCCATGTGATTGGCTGCTTAGAAATTAAGTGTTAACGAGCAGTTGGACAGGTGTACCTAATAAAGTGGCCGGTGAGTGTATATATATATATATATAATAAAATAATAAACTAAACGTATGCATGGATGATTCTTTCACATTAGGATGTATAACATGCAGTTAAAGAAAGGGTGAATGTTTATTTCATGCTGACTTTAATTGTGAAGTGCAATGTGTATTTGTAGCCATGACCTCATAAAAATTCCTTTAGTTTTCGATTTTCTGTCTGTCACCGAGGTAATTTTTTGACCTGGAGCAAGACCTAATGAATGATTTGAGGAATGCAGTTTTCTTTCCTGTTTATTAAAAATGAATAAAATCAAATAAAAAATGAATTACACAAAATGTCCCCATCTGCTGCCTTTCACATCTTTCAGCAAAGATGGACTATTTCAAATGATGTACTTTTGGGGGTCCTGGACCAACCGAGCAACTTTCATTGAGATCATTGGAAATGCTAACAGAATTTCACCAGTAACTACGGTACTTTTTTTGCTCAGTGTTTCATCCTGGAAGATAAAAATATTTCGTTTCAATAGAGAAATGTTTAGTTTCAACCGCAAAACATTAATGAAGGTTTAAAACTGCAATGCTGCGGTGCGTAGATTGCAGAAACCACAGACAGGCTAACACATGTTTATAAATTGCAGTCCACTCTCTGATAAGTGCCTCTTGGGTTCCTGAAATATATTTTACCACCACTCCACCATTAGCTTTGAATATGTGAGAGCTTCTCCCGAGACTCTCCAATTAACACAAACACAGATTTTATGGAAATGTAGGCAACAGATTTGTCTTTGTGGGACTTGTTGCCCCCACGTGGATATGAATCATAGACTTCAAAAGAGCACTAATCCTTCATTAATGAGAGTGTGGGGTGTAACCTTCAGAGTTGACACTCACAGTGTCAGGAAATAAATTCAATTACAGCCGGATGCCTCTGCTTAGGAGATACTCTCATGAGACCACATTATCATGTTATTTACCAACATTTTGCGTAGTCCAACTGCAATTCAAAGGAATGTCTTGAATATTACTTACTTAACCTCAGAAAAAATGTGCATTGTATGTAGTAGTCTGTTTACTATTATTCCCCAACATGACATACATGATTATAACCTACATTAGACATGCTAGAGAAGTCATAGGCCTACATCATACAGTATAGTGTTATGCAAACATTCAAACCACCATTTAAACATTTAAACCACCAGGTGGCAGTAGAAGTCTATAGTTAGTAACTCTTTGGCTTCTACCCATGGAACTCCATGACATGGAATATCAAACCTAATTACATTTTACAGTGTTTTTCCTGTAATAGAAGTGTGAACTTTTCTGCTGTTATTAAAACTACATTCAGAGCTTGCTTTTTCATAGCTCAGGAGAAGTAATGGAGTTTATGGATATGCTTGATTTGAGTATCATTTTTGTCATGTTTCTCCTGAAGTTCCTTTACAGAGATAAAAGATTTGTAAAATGAATAAGAGCATAGCTCAGGGAAGAATTTAATGAGAAATGTTGGAGGTCATATTAAAATATCATATATTTGTATCTTGGCAAATCTAAGCAGTTTTAGACATCTCTTTTGAAATTCTATAGGAGACGTGAGATTGAGTCCTTTTATGGAGAAAGTCAACTGACAAGTAGAAAACTTAATCTTATTACTGTCAAGGAGAAGCAATTGAAATATTATATAGATCTCATTTATGGTATTTCTTTCCTTTGGTCCTGCATGTGCTTTATATCAATAGGCTGACCTTTGAGCTGTAGAAGTAATTTCTCAAACATTATTTCTTTTGCTTCTGCATCTGCTGTCAGTATCATGAATGCATGAATGTGTTCAGAGGAGTAGTATTTTCTCTAGCAGGTAAATGAAAGCAGGTACAGGAATATGGTAAAGTGGGATGTAATGTGACCACCGCTCTTAAGAGCAAGCTGTGTCAGAGGACAAAAAGATTAAATATGAGGAAATGAGCATAATACCATCCCAGCTCTCGTCTCGAGGGACTTCACAGTTGGATTTTGAGTCGGACATCATGTTGCTTGTAATTTAGGAAATGGCAGGCCTATTTTTAGTGCCATGTGATGAGATGGTCCTTTCATTCCACACAAAATCTGTATCTGTCAGTGTGCAAATTATACACTGGCTTTCAGAGGCGATGACATGTTACAATGGATTTCAGTAGGGATTTTTTTTATCTGTTAAAATCTCAATTACTGTTAATCTGTGGTTTGTGGTCAGTACACTCACCGGCCACTTTATTAGGTACCCCATGCTAGTAACGGGTTGGACCCCCTTTTGCCTTCAGAACTGCCTCAATTCTTCGTGGCATAGATTCAACAAGGTGCTGGAAGCATTCCTCAGGGAGTTTGGTCCATATTGACATGATGGCATCACACAGTTGCCGCAGATTTGTCGGCTGCACATCCATGATGCGAATCTCCCGTTCCACCACATCCCAAAGATGCTCTATTGGGTTGAGATCTGGTGACTGTGGAGGCCATTTTAGTACAGTGAACTCATTGTCATGTTCAAGAAAACCAATTTGAAATGATTCGAGCTTTGTGCCATGGTGCATTATCCTGCTGGAAGTAGCCATCAGAGGATGGGTACATGGTGGCCATAAAGGGATGGACATGGTCAGAAACAATGCTCAGGTAGGCCGTGGCATTTAAACGATGCCCAATTGGCACTAAGGGGCCTAAAGTGTGCCAAGAAAACATCCCCCACACCATTACACCACCACCACCAGCCTGCTCAGTGGAAACAAGGCATGATGGATCCATGTTCTCATTCTGTTTACGCCAAATTCTGACTCTACCATCTGAATGTCTCAACAGAAATCGAGACTCATCAGACCAGGCAACATTTTTCCAGTCTTCAACTGTCCAATTTTGGTGAGCTCTTGCAAATTGTAGCCTCTTTTTCCTATTTGTAGTGGAGATGAGTGGTACCCGGTGGGGTCTTCTGCTGTTGTAGCCCATCTGCCTCAAAGTTCGACGTACTGTGCGTTCAGAGATGCTCTTCTGCCCACCTTGGTTGTAACGGGTGGTTATTTGAGTCACTGTTGCCCTTCTATCAGCTCGAACCAGTCTGGCCATTCTCCTCTGACCTCTGGCATCAACAAAGCATTTCCGCCCACAGAACTGCCGCTCACTGGATGTTTTTTCTTTTTCGGACCATTCTCTGTAAACCCTAGAGATGATTGTGCGTGAAAATCCCAGTAGATTAGCAGTTTCTGAAATACTCAGACCAGCCCTTCTGGCACCAACAATCATGCCACGTTCAAAGTCACTCAAATCACTTTTCTTCCCCATACTGATGCTCGGTTTGAACTGCAGGAGATTGTCTTGACCATGTCTACATGCCTAAATGCACTGAGTTGCCGCCATGTGATTGGCTGCTTAGAAATTAAGTGTTAACGAGCAGTTGGACAGGTGTACCTAATAAAGTGGCCGGTGAGAGTGTATATATATATATATATATATATATATATGTATTAAAAGAGTTGTGGCTTACCAGGGAAAGCAACATATACCATAGTATTTTTAACTAGAGATTAGTTTTGTGATGTTGAGATTACAGGAAAATGAAACAAGACAGAAGAAATAATGCAAGGGCACTGTATGTATATAAATTATGACAATACTTGTCATGTTCGGCTAATGTTTTTTCCAGCACTGATACTAACAAAAAGTGCTTGAGCAGCATACTGTTGCTATGGTTACCTCCTCAGACGAATATTTCTGTTTGCAAGCATCTATTTAGTGGCTGGTAAGTGATGTCTATTTTTTATATACTTGTATGCATGTATGTAAAATAATGCACTTTTAGGACATTTGGATTGATTCACTTCCGTTGCAAAGATCATTAGTTATTAACTTAGGGGCCGCTTACACGACACCATTCTAACAGAAAACCCTTAATGTGCTCTGGCCCGCTCGTAAATGCGTCTCTATAGCACGCATTGTGTATTATCGTGCAATTTATACGCGAAAATGAATTTTTACGTGCATATGATACGCAGTTTTCGCGTGCATTTGATACGCAGTTCATTTGCGTGTAATACACACGCACCCCACACCACTAATTCTACCTAAACCAACGTATAATACACACGCACCCATGTCATGTTGCCTTTGCACGTAAAAACTAATTTTCGCGTATAAATTACACGATAAACACACTGCGTGCTATAGAGACGCATTTAGTGTGATCGGGTTGTTTGCACACATGGTGGCTCGAGAAGGCAAACCTTGAAATAGGTTCCAAGGTGCAAGTGATGAAAAATTGGTAAAGGCCTTCACAGGGGAGAGACTAGACACTTCAGGACTGCGTTGTCGTCTTTCACCCTTCAAGAGGACACAAAGTCACAAAATTCAAAGGTGCTTTGTGTTGTGCTGCCTGTAAGTATCTAATGTAAAACATTCAGGGGAGTTAAGCATCAACCTAAGAACTGAAATGTACTTTGTTGTTACCCTGTAGGCCTTTCTTTTGTAACGACAGCAAAAATGGGTGACATTTCCTAAATACTTTGTCTTTGTAAAATGTGTCAGGCTGTTTACATCGTTTAAATTCTGTTTACAGTAATAATCAGCCTAAGGGCTTTATAAATAGAGAAGGTATTAACACCAGAGCGCTCGTTTTTTAACAGCTCTTAGTTTCTCATCTCTTTAGGACAGTTTCTTTTTTGTGAAATCACTTACACATGCAATTAGGAAGAAGACATTATATGTTAATCAGAGCCTGAGACTGTGTGTGTACGAGTCTACCTGTGTCAAGTGTGTGCCCTTGTGCAAGCATGCATGAGCATGTGTTGATGCCATGGTCTGAATCTACCATTGCTTTCCAGCAAAGGTTAACAAGTTTAAACACAGATTAAGTTGAGCTCATCAGACCAAGGAGAGTTCTGCTGAGCTCGGACATCTGCATTAAAGCCATTTAAAAGCTTAATCTTATTAAAATGACACCTTTCAAAACTCCGTATAAAAATGGAGAATATTGTGGGTTAAACTTTATCTTGATGGTCCCCTTTAAACATTTAACGTTGACATTCCTTTTTAGACTAGTAACATTGAACCTACTACACATGTCAACTAACTCTTAGAGTATTAATAATAGACTGTTATGGTTAGGTGTTAGGGTTCAGGTAAGTAGAAAAATTCACATCCTTGCAAAGTGCCTATAGTGAGTAGAATGTCTGTTGGGGGAGTATTGAAATAAAGTGTTAGCAGATATTAAGCACACAGTCTTCTACTAATACTCTACTGAGAGTTAGTTGACATAAGCCGGTGCAACGTTATTTATAGTCAACAGAAGGTCTAAAGAGGACCATCAAAATAAGTGTTACCAAAATTTGATTCTAATTATACATAATTTCAATGTTTGTTGTGCCATGAATTTATGCCGTTTTTATTTTTAAAAGTTTTTTTTTTTTTGCAGTTTTTTTTATTCAGTTTTATTAGTTGAATATGTCATGACAGTAATTCAAAAAGTATGAATAGTCCCAAAATAAGCCTGTATTTCCTTTTTATTTAGCAGTAAAATGTGATCCACATCCTTTTGTGAGACTCACCTTTTAATGTCTCCATCAACGTTGGGTGTCTTCTTCACACAGTGTTCTTTTAATTGCCCACCTTTAGAGTGTCAGCCCAAGATAAAAGGGATTTTTACCTGCTTTTTGATCTTCCAATCCACTCTAGCAGGTTCTCTGGGACCTCAAAGAGAGACAGGCAGGATGAGAGGGAAGGGAGGTCGCATTTCAGCACACTAAGTGGAGATCTGGATACATGTGAAATGAGTCCATGGGATTAGATCAAAACCGTTGTGTTCAATCACTTGCTAAAGGCGTCTGTAAATATTCACAGTTTTAATCAGCTCTCAAAATATTGTCACATGTGTCACTATAATTCTTTTGACTCTTACTACATATGAAACATTCTCTTCAGGGAAGCAAGAATATGTAGAGCCCTGATAATGTGTATCAATGGAATACTCATTTTATGTGGGAGTTTGACAGTTAAGTTTTGCATTTTCATTTTCTACACGCATAATGGAAAGAAAATGATAGGATTATTTCTGTGTAAAATCAGTTTACTTCTGTGTTTGCAGGATTGTCAGTCTTCCTATTCTGCATTATTTTATGGTAATAATTTTGCAATCATTTTAGTGTTTTGCCTATTCTGTTCTTACTAATATTAATGCATTTCAGGCTTGGTTTCACAAACAGGTCTTAGATTAAGCCAGGATTAGGCCGTAGTTCAATTAGGAGTTTTAAGTAGCTTTCATAAATGTGCCTTATGAAAGAAAACATTACTGGTGTCCATTTTGAGACAAAACAATGGCACTCATATTTTAGGATATATCAGTGCAAGTTGCCTTCAGTTAAAACAGCTCAGACATGCATTTTAGTCTGGGACTAGGTTTAGGACTCTTCTGTCTGTCCACTTGGTTCTCTCCATCAGTTTTTGATTGAATGAAGGCAGATTAGAATGTGAGCTTGTAGTCGATTGTAATAAAGGGGCAAATTATTGGAGAAATCCACTGTATATGTCACCTGAGAGAAGTCTGTCGTTTCTCTGGAAGATTAAGTTATGACATTTTGAATAAAAAATTCAAATTCATTTTTGTTCACTCTGGATGGATATAAAGCACTTACTAATTTTACTTTCCAAATGTATTCAGAGGTTGTTTGAAAGGAGAGAGCCATTATAAACTTCAACTCATTCTAAACTGATGATACTGTAACTGTCTCCACAGACAATCTGCCAGAGGAAGGTGACTGATGAGAGCAAGATAAACAGCCCACCCTCCCTACCTGCTGCTGTTGGGTAACGTCAGCCACCTGCGCGCCGCTAAACAGCGCCTCAGACATGTCCTGTTTCCACCCGTTACGTCCGTCACTAAATAATTCCTGACAGACACGGCGTCAGTGATTTGCTGAGGTAATTTGGTTCCCTTTCATCCAGGCCTCTCAGCAGGCCGCACCTCCTTCTCCCCCACATTCATCAAACTGCCAGTACAGCTGATGTTCTTATTCTTCACAGATAGCTCTCTACCCCTCCTCTCTCTCTCTCTTTCATACGTGCCTCCCATATACCTTTTGCTGGGCTCTATACTGCATATCTGTAGGAGGATGAATTGTTGGTCCATATGACTCATGCGATAAATTCCAAGTCCTCTGAAGCCATGCGCTAGCTTTGTGTGATGAACAGACAGAAATGTAAGTCATTATATGCTAAACAGGCGCCTTAGGGCTCATTGCGCCAGGTTTGACATCAACAACATCCCAAATGTCGTGATGCAATGCATTTGAATGTTAAAGTAGGCATGAAATAGAAATTCTCTCCATCTATTTTCTAAATGCTTCTTATTGTGAAAGATATATATATATTTTTTTTTATTAACATACATTTTGAATCAAAGCCAGTATTGACCTCTCGGTGAAACAGACTTCTCTCTGGTGACCTATGCCAGATATCTCCAATCATTTTGTCCTCATAAACCCCACCTCTTTCTTACAATTGACTGCAAGCATGTATTCAGATCAGCCTCCATCCAATCAAAAACTTTTTTTCTTTTCAATAATCCGTTTCATTCGGATGTACGTCACAATAAGGAAGAAATAATTCGTCACCATACTCCAATTACACTGTGACTTTATGAATGGAATGAAAAAGCACAAATGAAAATGAAGAAGTTCTGAACAGCGTGCAGGTGGTGAGTAAGTAACGACAAAGTTCATTTTTGTGTGCACTATCCTTTTTAAATTGTAGCTTGAATCTCTATTTGCCTCCCTTACAACACTAAGCATTCACTGCAGAACGATTTAATTTGTTTGTTTAGCCTCATTTGTAAACATGGAAGAATGCATTTAATGGACTGAAGCAAAATTTAGAATAGCTTTGATATATAGGCATTAAAATTCCATTGAGGAACATTTCCAACACAGCGGCGGAATATGAAACGAGGAAGATAATGGTTTTGTTCCAAACATCCCTCTGGGTTTATAACAAGGCCAGACAATAGCCGTGGGTTAGATTTAATAGTGCTTGTCCCATTTCCTCTGTCTTAATCCAAACTAATTAAGCTTTTGGAAAGTTTCTACCATTTGAGCTCACAGCCTAATTCTCCATGAGTGGTCTACTTCACTCCAGAACTAATAGAATAATCCTTTGTTTACCATGTATCTTTACAGATCCCTTTATTTGATAATTGATAGCTTTTTGTAAATGGTGAGGGGTGCATGCACTTTCTCTGATCCCTGAGGTTTTGTACATTATAACACAGGCTCTAAGCAAATGCAAACTTGCTGTTGGATATATTTTTTGTGCTGTTTTCAATCAGGGACAGCTAGAATGAAACACAGAAGAAGCTCGACACCTCATGTTTTAGGATGCGCATTGCTGTTTTGATGAGCTGAACTGCTGTCTAGACCACAAGATGCCCACTGCGTTTTTCATCAACATCAGCATATGTTACGTAATCAGAGAAGCAGTTTTTTTTGGAGGCGACTTTTGGGCTGCTGGCCACATTCTTGTCTTTTAAATAAAACCAGCTGAGGGAACCATGAACAGAATACTGCATTGCAATCCCTATATACTTCTGTTGATTTATAGTAGATCTCATGAGTATTTTGTGTTGTTAGGCCAGATAGCAAGTATCCAAACGCAGGTTCAACAGCATGGATATTTCCTCGATGAGGTCCTTGGCTTAGGTACATACGAATTCTGTCGTTTATTTACCCTTGTGTAATTCCAACACTGTATGCATTTCTTTCAATGTTGTTTACAACCACTTTGACATTCATTGTAAACAATTGAAACATGATTCAATATATCTTCTTTTTTGTTTCACAGAAATAAAAGAAGTCATACAGGTTTGGAACCGTAAATGATGACAGAATATTATTTTTTTTTGACAGAACTGTGCCTTTAAGTAGGTTCTTGCTTTTCTGGTTTTTATTCTCTCTGAAAGATTTTCTACAAACTGTTACTCTGCCATGACCATATTTACTTGAAAGATATACAAAGCTCCGTCATGAAACTCTAGATGGCGGAGGCTGATAGGTTCTTAATTTAATTTGTTAACGATCGCATCACCATCTACATAGCGCAGCTGATTGGTCGCTGTGGCATCAGCAGCCAATGAGATTGCTGCTCAACATTCAAATACTTGACATTGTTTGCTGTTAGCAGCGTGCTTTCAGAAACCCTCCGCCTTCCCCAGCTCCACCTGTATAGATCTGCTACAGGTGTTCTTTCATCATGTTACATGTGCAGCAGCAGCATGTTCTACATGCTCATAGCAGCAACAGAAGTGTAGCAGATCTATTCCGCCAAGACCGAATACATTAACATTAGCATATCAATTACCATGACAACTCTTGGAGAGAGAATTACAGTTATGGTAAAGTCAGATATAGAAACCTGAGAGCAACATGAACTTACAGCAGCTATTACTCCATTCTTCATTGTCATGATTCTTCAGAAAAATGTATTATATGCTGATTGAGTAACATTTCCTATATCAATGATGAAAACAGTTTTTTTGTGGACACCATGATAGATTTTTCAGGATTATTCAGGAAAGTTCAGAAAATAGCATTTATTTGAAATAGAAATCTTTTTTAACATTATAAATGTTACTTTTTGTTACTTTGATACTTTAATTCAGTACGGGCACATTGAATTTATTTAATTTCTTTCTAAACAAAAATATAGCGGTGCTTGTGCAGTAAAACTAACAATTAATTGCCTATTTTATTTGCCATTGATTCTCCCTTTTACCAATGACAGCTATTCACTGATGGCAAATGATTCCATTATGCGTGTAGAATAAAATCTCTCCTCTTTTTAAATGTGTACGTCAGCGATGTTACGCTGAGAAACCGGAGAACCCCCCTCGGGAAATATAATATTTTATCTTAGGATCTAAAAAACAAGACAGTTCCCAAAAAGACTTCAACTCAAGTGCCCACATCATGGCTGAGGGATTCAGAGAGCACGGATTGTGAAAACCAGCCACAAATCTTTCTGCTCAATTAGATTAGCCATCTCTACTCCTTCACCCAGGCTCTCTCATTCTTTCTCTCTCTCTCTCCTTCTGTTGACTCTTAAAGGAGAACTCCGGCGCAAAATGAACCTTTGGTCTAATAAAACATTGGTACCTAGTCAACCGTTCTCTGAGATTTGTTTTCATGATAATCGAATGTAAAGAGTTTTATCTCTAAAAACTGTTTAGCGTATAACGCTAGTAATGGGGGCATATAATAAGTAAAAATAAATCGCTAGTTTATACCACTAACAAGGCTCAAAATAGCCCCACACTAACACAGTAACATAATGAGGGTCCCTACATGCAAAACGAAGCATTGAGAACTTTGTAAGTGTACAGACCGTTTAATAAGAAGATAAAGATAAAGACAGTCCACTTCCAGACAGGAGCCATCTTTGGAAAACAGTCTTGACTAATCAAACCACGAACGCCATTCATACAGTTCAGAAGTTCACTGAACTTCATACAGTTCAGCTCACTTAGCACGCCGTTCGTTGTTTGATTATCCCTCATTATGTTACTGTGTTAGTGTGGGGCTATTTTGAGCCTTGTTAGTGGTATTAACTAGCTATTTCTTTTTACTTATTAAATGCCCCCATTACTAGTGTTATACACTAAACAGTTTTTAGAGATAAAACTCTTTACATTCGATTATCATGAAAACAAATCTCAGAGAACGGTTGACTAGGTACCAATGTTTTATTAGACCAAAGGATCATTTTGCGCCGGAGTTCTCCTTTAACATGTGCATTTACAATCACCCAAACCTGCAGTAGGGGTGTCTGCATGACCGCATTTCTCTGGCATGTGGAGGGTGGAAAAGATGAGGGGATTTGGCTGGGTGGAGTCGATAACATTTCTGAGCCGAATATCTGAATGGATGCTGGATTGGCTACTGCCTGAGTGAAGCGGGCCCGGGGCTCACGGGGACCGTGTATTAGTACACCAAAGAGCTTTAATAAGAGACTCATGTTAGCCGGAGACCTCAGGGAGCCTAAAAGAGTCTTTTTCCGTAAGTCTAGCATAAACACAGCTCCTTATTTTGAGCTGTGCACAATGATGGCTGAAGGAAAGTGTATTTTAGGGACAGAGTGGGACTCAGGGCTCAGACAGGAGAGGTATTTTACTCAGGCAGTGAGCATTTCTGCCAGTGTTGACTTAGCATTAAAGACAGACCATTACAGAGAGGTTAGTAAGGAGCTGAGAACTGTGGCATACACTCTCTGACCTCATATGGTTTCCCTTAGGTTTGAACGCACACCCACATACACTCACATTCTCTCACTGGGATGTAAGCTTCATGCATGGATTCACAGTGTAGAGGTGTAGGCTTGCATGATTTCAACATGGATCATTTTCTATGGATTTTCTATGGATCATCGCTGTTTTTATTTTGTTTTTGTTTTTACTCGAGTGGCCCATGTGGTAGCTAGGCATGAGACATAACCTGACTTAGATAATACGAATAACAATAGATTTTAATTATAATGCTGTCATGAAAAATGTTCCCCTGAAAAAATAGCAGTAACATTTATATTAGTTATTGTTCATTACCTAAAATAAGCTAACAGCAAACTAAAAGAAATAAATATTGTTCTCGTTGTCTTCTTCATTGCGCATCTGCTCTTGTGTACTAATCGACCTGATCTATTTGACACTTAGCATTGTGTACTGCAAATATGGGTGGCTGTTATGATAGGCTAAATAGTTTGAGATGTTCCTCTGTTTTTTCTAGTAATGATTTTTATTGTTGATTTCAAACACTGTTCAAAACCTTAAAATTATTATATTCACTTTTTTGTGAATTCATCCACAAACAATCAAAAAATCTAATATGATCATAATTGAGTGAACAATGAAAATAGTAAAACCACACTTGCATAAGACAAGGTAACTATGTTATGAAGATTGGGGCTATATTTAGTTTGAAAGGTTGACATTTTCCATATATATTTTTTCCCATAAATGTCAGGTCAGAGATCATTGTCATGTATAGCATTCAATAGTTTAGGGTCAGTTAGAATTTTTTTCAAAGGAACGAATATGGTTATTAAGCAAGGATGCATTAAATGATCAAAGGTGACACTAAAGACTTTTACATAGAAAAAATATATCTAAAGTATTTTGATCTATTTCAAATAAACACTGTTCTTTAAAAAAACAAAAAATCAACGTTTGCACAAAAATATTTATCAGTACAACCGTTTTCAATAATAATAATAAGATATGTTTCTTGAGCACCAAATCAGCCTATTAGAATAATTTCTGAAGGATCATGTGATAACATGTTAATTATAGGTCTGATATGTTAGCTTTTTACATTTTTGATATTTCATGAATCATTTTTTACTTCATCCGTACCTGCATCTGTATTCAGGGTAAACAATGAATGGAAATGGAAATGTTCAATAGCTTTGTTGTAGTCAAGACCTTAAGGTATATGTGTCTCTGTTTATGAGTTGACTTTCAAAAATAAGCCCTCCCTGAGAAACATCACTGGTGTAAAAAGTATGACAACTAGCCCTGATTCTCCCCTATTGGGCTTTATTGAAGATGGCCAAGGTCATTACTTTCTGATAAAATAGGCCAAAAGTCACTTCTAATAAAAAGCATAATGTCGAACTGTAAATGTAATGTTAACATATCTGAGATGGCTATGACCAACCATCTGGACACGGCCCCTGGTGTTATCTGGCGGTTTTCTGTCTTTTGCTGCATTACACTCACTGTCACACACATTTGCATACATGAAAGCACATGTATAAACAGCACATTGAACTGTCAAAGACAGACTATTAGCCAAGGCACAACCTTTAGGAAGGATCAGAATAAGTACTTTAAATGTTGATCTATATTAATATGATCACTATTCCATAAGCTACAGGAAGTGTAGGGAGAATGTGTGGGTCCCAGCTGCATGTGGCATATGGGTGTTATGAATAAGATATGGAGAGAGGGACTGTTTCAGTCATAGTTGTGAAGCAGATAAGTGAATAAGCTTCCACGTATGCAGGGTAGCCGGCAGACAGTCTGAGCTCTCTAAATCCTTGGCTCCAGTTTCACGAGTGGACTGACGTTAAGTGTGTCATGGCGTATTCGGTCACTTATCCGTCAACTCTGATTCTAGGCTCGAATGATTTGATAAACTGCTGTTATTGTACCGCCTTGACCAAAGTGAAAAGACACCCTTAGGGGGGTCTGAATGTGAGCTGTGCTTTCTTTGTTGTTTAAAATGCTTCAGGCAAGTCGTCCCAGAGTCTATTTATTCAACGGCACACTGCAATATGTTGTGAAGAGGTTGGATCCGTCCTGGTTTGATGGTTACAGGATGTTCTGGTTTGGTTTTCAGCATGAGATGGACAGTTGGTGAAATGGACAGCAGATTGTGAACAATCTGGCTTGAGCCTTTTGATGGCCATACAGTACACAAAACAGTTCATTTGCATACTGCTGGCATGACAACAAAACCAAAAAAAATCAATTCTGCAATCAAGGGCCAATGTTTTCCCTTAAAATGAAAAACAGAGCATTTCCTGTGAATGATACCTCTGTGTGGAATAACACTGCATATTTTCCAGGATTTTTTTTTTCTCCATGGATCCAGTGCAAGCGCTGGCTTGTGAATTGGTTTGTGCATTAATACCATCATAGGCATTGTTGTGGGAAAATCAAAGCTTGTCATCTGGGGCCTTTTAATGAGAACAAAATTCGCTACAACAGTTTTAAACACCGCGTAGTTGCCAATGCAGATGGCCTAACCCTCATTACTATTCATAGCACTTGCATGTGTCATTTTCTGATCTAATTAGGACCAGCCTGACGGCAATAGCCAAAGTTAACAGGCTCTGGATATTTTCTCCGTAGGAAATACATGACAAATGTTTAAACTGCTGAAACATTATCATCTTTATGAATCAGCAGAGCATATTATTCAAGTGTAAACTGGACTATAGCATCAGATTATGGCTCTTAACATAATAAAAGCTATTAAGTGTAGCTTTGATGTTGCTCTAATGGTTGTAAAATTAGCCAATTTAACAAATACAATTTCTAATTTGCATTTACATTTTTTAAATTTAAGTTGAAGTTCTATATTTACTAAAGCTAAAACTGAAATAATTAAATGATCATTAAACTAATAGAAATGACAAACGCGCATGACAAAATCTTAAACTAAAATAAAATGAAAACTGAAAATATAAAAAGTGGTCACAGTTTAGATTAGAGTCCTATTAACTAACTATTAACTACAACTTTTGCCTTAATCTCCTAATTACTGCTTATTAATAGTTAGTAAGGTAGTTGTTAAATTTAGGTATTGGGTGGGATTAAGGGATGTAGAATATGGTCATGCAGAATAAGGCATTAATATGTGCTTTATAAGTACTAATAAACAGCCAACATCCTAGTAATATGCATGATACTAAGCAACTAGTTAATAGTGAGAATTGGACCCTAAACTAATGTTACCAAAAAAGCTAAATTCTATTAAAATAATAGGCCTATATAAACTAGATGTACATTTTCTGAAGAAAATAAACCTGTCACTAGGCAGTTACTGGGGTATTTTGTGTGATTGAAAGCAGTAGGGCTGTAGTCAACCAAAGAAATCCTTAGTCGACCAAAGTCTTGTCCTGCGCAACGATTAGTCGACAAAAAAAAAAAAAAAAAAAAAAAAAAAAAGACGCGATGTTTTGATTGAACGTTTTTTAACAATTGTCATAGAGCATTTATAAAACAACAACGAAAAAACATCAAAAATACATAAAACTATAATAATAATACAATTCTTTGAAAATTAAGTGATTTTTTTTTAACTGCAAAAAGTGAGGAGCTCTGTCCTAGGTCTATAGTGACAGTCACAATCGCGCACCTGACCACACCACACGCTACAAAAAATATAACTGCTATCTGCCACAATGAAAAATCCTAACAAAAGCTCTCGTTTATACAGGCTGTATATTCTTCTTTACTTTCAAAGCTATAGGTTAACTTTTGTCCAGCCTATCTAGGCGTTTTAAAACAAACACACACAAAAACCCAAAGAGCCTAAAAAAACAATCCTAATAATAATAGGCTTTATTGTAGGACCGCATATAGGTTTATTTTCGTTGTGTTACATTATTTAGGCTATTTTCAAATGCGTCAAGTGTACAAATAAAAACAAAAACATATCAAGAAAACACAATCTATTGAGTCAGCATGATAAAGCCGTTAAAGGGACTGCTCACGTCTTTTGCGCGCTCAAGTTCGATTTCAAATGTAGGCGCGCGGTGTGCGCTAATGATGGAAGCAACGGTCGCGGTGCGAGTCGACGCGCTCTTTTTTTTCCAAGTGCGTCCACGCCGCATCGAGATACAAACATATAGTGTATAAAAACATAAAAACCGAAACAAGTAGCGTTCTAACTGAATGAATACAGCTAAACTACCTATATCCCTTACTGAGCACGAAGCAGCAGCGCGGCCAGCCACAGGTGCGAACCGAGTGTTCTGTGTGTGTGCGCTAAACTGTGGCGCTGTTACAAAATAGCCTAAATTAAAGCATTTAAAGTTGGGGATAAACCATAGGCTAATTATATTTAGAATACAGTAATATTTAACTGCTTATAAAGGAATAAATATCAAGGAGTAAATCATTGAAAATTTCTTTCTATTGGTAAAAAAAAAAAAATGCAACTGGTCGACCAATTAGAATGTCAGTCGACCAAGACGGCATCGACCGATTAGTCGACTAAACGACTAAAGTTGACAGCCCTAGAAAGCAGCTCCCAAATCTGTGCAATGTTCTGGTGCTGAAATATGGCTTGTTTATATTTCTACACGGATGCTAGGATGGTCTAAGTGGTTGCCAGGGTGTGGCTACACAGTTACCATGGTGATACTTAAAAAAACTGGTTTCCCGCCCAAATCAAAAGAGCTCACCCCTATGTCCCTGTAATGCTCTGGTGATGCATGAGATATAGCCTATTATCGTTGTTGTACGGTTGCTAAGGTGCTCTTAATGGTTGCTAGGGAGTGGCTTTTCAGTTTATAGACATTCTCCATTTTAAAGACCCCTTTTCATCACTGCGCTCATTGTGTAATGTCTTCCGGTTTGTATTTCCACAGCATGAAGGTAAGATCTTCCGGATTTATAAATAAACCCCTCATTTTAAAATATTACCGGTCTACTAACATTTGTTATGCCATCCGCTTCAAACATTACAATACTTATAATGAGCCCCAGATAATGAGCCCACCCCCAAGTCTCTTCGACATTCTGATCCGGAGATATGATCTCACAATAGCCCCTTTCACACAGCAACCCCAGTAAATTACCGTAAAATTGCCCGATAAATTCAAAAACGTTCTGACCTCGTACGTGCAAAAACGGTAATATTTATTCCGCATTCACACAGCGCATATACTGGTAATTTACTGGTAATGTTACAACTTCCCTTACTGGTAAATTGCCGGAACCAATTTAACGGTATATTTGAAAAGGTCCTGTTCACACATGATCTGTTACCAGTAAAGACTATGTGTGAAAGGGGCTATAATGTCTATGGGACTTTTCACGCAGTTTTTCGGCTGGTAGGCTAACATCGTACACCCGATCGCTTAAAGTCATAGTACACCTCTCCTCAATAAGCTGCATAATTTGACATGTGCAGATAAATGCTCTTATCTATCATTTGATCATCAATTACTGCCGCCAGATGAATAGAAAATGTAAACAAACATCTCTTTTAAATGAAATAGTTTAGCATCTGCAGCTGCTTTCTGTGGGCGGTAACAATAAGGCACAATGAATCAGACTTAATTTGCACAGAAAGGGGGCGTATTTGAGATAAACAAAATGACAGTAACTTCATTTAAATATTCATAGTGCAATGCCATTTTAATACATTTGTCGCCTGGTTAAACTAGATTGCGGGTGGTTATTAAAAAAGTCACAATGGCTTTTAATGAATAAGGATTTTGTGCCGTACACATCATAACTGTCAAGTGAATTTGCCCCTAGAGAAGTTTGCACGTGCACTTCACTTTTCCGAAAGTTGCACTGCATTGTTAAATGGATTGAGTCACAAACCATTAGAAAACATTCTGTCGTCTACAGGACGTGAGTGTGGAGATGCGGTCAGAGATGAGGGTTTCCTTTTAAATTATTAGCAAATTGTCTAACAAAAAACATTTTGTGAACAAACTAATTGTAATTTAACACCCAGATGCACATGAACACTGAATGTGATAACTCATTTAAGGCAATAATCTGTCACATCTGTCATTAAAGAGTATTCTCTCTCTCTCTCTCTCTCTCTCTCTCTCTCTCTCAAGTCCCTATCACACTCTTAATTATGCATGTGGACTTTGCAATCGCTCTTTCTATTCACTCTATTAAGATTCCCTTCCTCCACTTCCTCTTCCTCTCCTCCTCACCTCTGTCTAATCCTCTCTTCTCCTCAGCTCCTCCTCTCAGGCCTGCAGGCTGATTACCCAGTTTTGGCAGCAAGTGTGAGTGAATTATTTAAATCTCTGTTAAGCCTGAGAACATACATCCGTGTGAGAAATACTGTAGATCACACACCAGGGTCGAGGTCAATTCTAATTTAAATTGCAAGTAAAATCCAATTCAAATCTCATCAGCGGTAGAGCTGACAATGAAACAGAAGGTCTTCAGTGCTCTTAAGGATTGGAAATGGATGGGGGATATAACTGTAGAAATGTTGCACCATGAAATGTAAATTAGAATCAGATCTGACACTTACATAATATGATTTTTGTTAAGTATCCATAGGAAAGCATTGGGCATTTGTAAGTATAGTTAGATAATTATTGAAATTATTTTTTAATTATTTGTTTTAGTTATATAAACTATTAAATAACTGTATATTTCCGTTAACATTTTAATAACCTTGACAGAACGGGAAACTGCTTGGAATTTAATGACTGCTTTTGTCGTAATATTGAGTGTTATAACAATGTATTCATAACCAAGAAAAAGTTTGTTTTTTTTATAAGAAAAAACTCTTGGGGCTTTTAAAAAGAAGCTTATATAAAAGATGACTAAATTAGTATTTTTCAAAACTTTGGCAGACAAATTTCATGTTTTTCACAAATGTCAATATTCAACATTTTTGCATGTATTAATTAAAGTCCATCAGTAGGCCAACAGACTAGTTTGACAAAAAAGACAGAATAGCCCCATGAACCACAGGCTTTCTGGGAAACATTTTTTTTTTTTTTTTATCAGCTCAGATCTATTTTGTCTGCTTATCTATAATCCATAAATGCACTCCAGGTAATTTCTATGAAGATGGAGTGAATGCAGCCCATCACTAAATCTGCCAGTCCCATATCAGTCTTTTCTGTCACAGTCAAGACCACCTGAGGTGTAAATCCCATGGTCAACATCTAGTTGTAGTCCATTTCTATTCTTGATTTTCTTATTTTGAAAGAAAGGATATGGTCAAACAATGCAGTCCACTGCTGTTTGAGGGAGAAGCCCACAATAATCACATTCATGAATTTAGATGAAATTTCAGAAAATGGGGTGAGGGTCTTTAAATAGATGTCTGGGGCGACTATGGGTTAAGACGTGGAACAGGGACATAAAAGTGTTCTTGTTGGTCCTTCTTTTTGTTCATAAGAGTTAGCAGCGAATTTTAAATTTAATGCTTACTAAAAAAACGAATATTTAATGAAATTTTTTAATTTTTAACTGCATTCAGTAGGCCTGTGGTAAACATAACTTGACGATTCTTTGACGTTCTACACTGCTCACACTCACTCCCCAAGCTGTCTTTATCTGTAGTTACTTATTAAAAATGTACGTTTTCAAAAATGAACATATCTGCCCTCAAAATTCGCATTTTCACTATTGGTGTTCCCTTTACGTTGTACAACAAAACGTCAAAGTATGGTTACCACAGGCTTTCTTTTACACATAAATCGAAAAACCCCCTTTATAAAACCCTATAGGAAAATCTCAAAGGAACTAGTGGCGAATTAGACTTCCGTGTTCTGATGTCACACCCGTACCATTTACAAAAAAAAACGAAATATGTAATAAAACACCACCCTACCCCTCTTTTTGTTTTCATTATAAAATTATCAAACATTAATAGTCACACAGGTGGGGTTCAGGCAACACATACATTAATTATCTTCACTGTATTTATATTTATAACAACACAAAATATAAATCCACCCTGCCTATTTTCATTTCCATTTAAAAATATGAAACATATGAATAAATTACAATTAATTAATGTGGTTCAGGCAATATGTGCATATATACTCTGGTTATCTTCACTGTATGTACATATATATAATAAAATGAAATATGTCAAAAAACACAAACAATTCAGTCAAACGTACAAAGTCAGCGCTCTAGTACAATGCTCTAGTAAAGATAAATAAATATAAAAAGTTTTGAAACTTCACTTTGCCCTCAGCCAAAATGATATGCACAGGAATAAATGATAGATTCATGAGTCCAAAGATTGCCCGTTAGATATACACAAGACTAATTATATCTCATGTTTAACCACCACAGAGCCAGCAGAGAACGTCAGAAGGACTAGCCAAGATAAGGCTTTTCTTGAGCGCTGAGTGCCCAACTCTGAAACGTTGGAGCAGCTTTCTAAATAAACCGTAGATTTGAGCTTTAAACAACTACATTCTTGCCTGAAAACTACATTTCGTGACTGCCACCATTATGTTCAGTTGAAGGACTTTTCGTTTGTATTTCTTCAGTTCATGACTTGTTTTGTTTGATATCCCGCTACTCTTTGGTTACCATGGTCACGTCATTATTAGTATGTTTGTTCCAGCTGTGTTCTATTGTTCAGTTCACTATATAGTTGTACCCCTGTCTTCACTCTTTGACTGGTCACGGTCACGTTCAGTGGTGTTTGTTTACGCCTGTTCCTGAGTATATTTGCTATTAAACTTCATTGAAACTTTATTGATCTGTATTCGTCTGTCTGCCCACAAATCCCCATGACAGTGACACAATAACAGTAGTATTTTTTAAATGACACTTGTTTGACACAAAATGACACATTCTGGGATACCTGGCTGTCTCAGGTTCGCACAAGACACCTCCTGATGCATCCTCGATAAAGAAAACATCCAGGGATTTGATCTGTACTTGACTAGATGTGAACTTTGAATTGGAACAATACTTGGACAGCAACTGATGACGTTTCACAACTCCACAAGAACACCAGTACAGACAAGAATGTATATTGAGAAATGTCTCAAGACTGAGGCTGTGTTCGAAATCGACCCCTTGAATGCTATCATGGAAACTTGCATGCAAAAACCTTATTAAACTATTGAATAATCAATTAAAAAGGAATTGATACCTGTATAATATTACCCTGTAGCCACATTGGACCAGCTGTTTGGAGAATGGATGGATGATTCCGCTGCAAACGCAGATCTTCTGGCGAGACGTGGGAATTCATTCGGCACGACCCTCACAGTGCATTATGGGTATTCTCTAGCTGTTGAGCATACACAGTTGTACACTCATTATTGCGGTGCATTATGGGAATGAACGAGTGCACTTGATAACGTCCACTATGGTTTCGGACACCACTACAAATGGCTAACCCCCTCAAAGAGTGCCTTATTTAAAGGTACAGGGGGTGATTTCGAACGCAGCCTGAGTGAGAGTGCTGGGGTTTTATAGTGTGGTGTTTGGAGAGCTACATGAGGGACAGGTGTGGGCTATCAGGTGCCAGGGAGGATCATGGGGAATAGTCCGTGACGGTAATTAGGTTCATTATTTTTAGGTTGGTTACCCGATGAAACATTACAACAGTGGTAAAAAGTGCAAAAGAGCAAGGGATCATTGCAGAGATGTCAGAGTTTATATTGAACGTGAATGTCAAGTAATCTTTGTATTCTGGCAGTGAAACTGTAACAGTGCTGCCAGCTGGCTGGTGTGTGAAGCGCCTCACAAAACCACACAACAGAGAGACACAGATTTCATGCCGAAAAGAGCACTTATCCTCTAGTAATCTCTTCTAATGGGAGCAGAGCTAATACTGGAATCTAAAATAAATGTCATCAGTCATATGCAGAGGCCTGTCCACGTCTCTCACTTTAGAGCTGATTTCCCTGGAAAACAAGAGCTCGGATGAGTGGCATTTGAATCAAGTAAGATGAAGAGCAAGCTTTTCTACCTTTCACTCATCAGTCCTGCCACCCCAGGCGGTGTAAATTGGCCTATTCTGAGACCCAGAGAAAAGAGTTGTGACAGTTCATTGGGAATTTCATTTTTCTGGGTTGTGGAGTGAGCTATATATAACACTGTATTTTTCACCATCCTGACACGTTTGCATCATGTGGAGGCCTCTTTTCCCAGGCTTTTGTAATTGAGCCTCTGGCTAAAGTTCTTCTACTGTGTGTTTTTGATCACCTACTAATGCAATTAACGCTTATTTAAACAACAAATGTAATGTGTGATGGCCAGCTCAGTGGAGGAAAGATGGCCTCACTCCATTTATTTGATTGTAAAGAAATGCCTCCTAGGTAACTGTCTCGGCCTGTTTAAAAAGATCCTGTAAACCGAGGACGTTTTAGATGGAGATGTCTGGAAAAAAGGCATTGTGTTTGAATCATGAAACCTGCACTGCATTTTATGTATGAGAGACTTTATCTACAGAACGTGCTGCACTGTTTTAGTGAGCAATAAAGATGTAAAATATACAATCTGGTTGCTGGCGTTTCCCCCAGCTGCTTTTTGTTTTCCAAGTAGGCATATAAATCAACTCTTACAACTTTTGTCATATGGAGTATGTGAAATAAATAAATACATGATGCATGTTTATACGTTGAATGTGGTGTATTTACAAGAATCTGTCTGCTTCAATTGAGCATGAGTTTTGAATCAGACTTTAATTTTTTTATTATTATTATTTTGCTTCCCAGGCCTTGATGTTGCAGCAAAATGAGACAGAGCAGTTTGAAAAACAAATGATAAGGGAAAAATTTGATCCAGTTTTGATGCGATTTTCCAACTCTTGTAAACTGTTGTAGTTTGCAGCTAAGGAAACCACAAGAGCTGCTATTGTATTTTATAATGTGAATGAGGTTTCTAATGTGAAAGTAAGTAATCTAGGTCACGATTCGTGCAAAAAGAAAATACTCCACCGAAGCTCTCAAACAGCATTCAGAAAATATTCAGTAATATTTGTATTACTTAAAGGGCACCTATTATGTAAAATTCACTTTTACATGCCGTTTGAACATAAATGTGTGTGTACACAACCAATGATAAACTTAATGATAAAAATCCACCCAGTGCTTTTTTTAAAAATCCCCATAAATCATAAACACTGTCTCAGAAGAAGCCGTTCTGAGATTCGGGGCGTACTTTTGCACAAGCCCCTCCCACGACTGTTGACTGACACTGCAGTTTTATCATAGACCCGCCCTGGGTGAGCTGTACACAGTCCGCCATTGTTTCCACGCTGGAGCAGCTGTAGACAAGAATGTCTCCTAAGCGATTGAGGTGTTTTGTTGTTGGATGTAAGAATGAACATAGCAGTCTTCATTTACTCTCGTTGTTACTCGAGAATGGATCTGTACCAACTGTTCGTGATCCAGCTAACAGTCTCCGGAGAGATAGGGCTAACCATAGACTGTAAAAAAATAGGCCCTAACATTACTGATCACTGATCACGGCAGAAATGAAAGTGAGAGCGCGCGCTTTATGAGAGCTCATTGAGTCGTTTCACTGATATAAAGTTTACCAGTTTATTAAGCACCTACTGAAAATGTGTGTATATATATATTTGTTTACTGTTCTGTTAGTTGTAATGAGTGTTTTTTTGTATTTCACTGTGTATGTTGATGTGAAAAGGGGCATAATAGGTTCCCTTTAAATAATATTTGATCAAAAGTGACAGTAAAGACTTATGTATTGTTACAAAAAAATATATTTCAAATAAATTATTTTGAACCTTCTATTCATCTAATAATCAAATAAATATATATATTTTTTTTTTACTTGATTACGGTTTCCTCAAAAACATTAAGCATCACAACTGCTTTAACATTGATAATAATAGTAGATGTTTCTTGAGGTTCAAATCATGTGACACTGAAGACTGGAGTATTACAATAGAAAACCTTAATTTTAAATTGTAATATTCACTGATCTATAGATCAGTGGTAATATTTCACATTCACAATATTACTATTTTTACTTGTTGACATTTAAAAAAAAAAAAACGAATTGTCGTATTCATATTCAAATTCAGTGATGCCAAATGCAATTTATGATTTTGTGTCATGAAACAATAGCAACACTCCGATTTTGAATTTGCAGAAGATTGGATAAGTTATGACTTTGGATTCTGAAAACTATTTGGACTATTTTTTGATACTTTAATAGTGCCTCATTTTTTTGTTCTAGATCCCATATGAAAAAAACCAGTGTTAACATTCTTCAAAATGAAGAAAGTCAGTCATACAGGTTTGGAATGTCATGAAGGTGAGTAAATGATGACAGAATATTCATTTTTGGGTGAAATATAACTTTATATTATGCATTTTTTAGATTGTCAGGGGAAACAGTTTTAAGTTGACAGGTTTGATGTGGTTAAGAAAATAGTGGCAAAGAAAGTGTGTAACTTTTTTTAAAAATAATTTGGAAATAATTATTTTAAAATGATCGGTGTTGACGATTAATTCCAGCCTTTTTCTTTGCCCGCCTTTGTGAACCTGCAGCTAGATGCAACCAGTAGGATTTTTTCCGCGGCATCTAATCTGTTGTTAAGTTGTTTTCAATTTTCTCCGAATTCTGGATTCTCAATGAAATTGTTCTACATCAGAAGGTAGAGCACTTAACCTAATGATGCAAAGCAGCTTTTTGTGAAATACCCCTGGAACAACACCGCTAAGACACTCGCATGATACTCACTGAACCAGTTTCACCCACAGGCTAAAGTCAGTCTCAGTCTATTCGTTCAGCTCTGTGTGTTTCAGAGAAGAGGGATGTAGGCTATCCGTTTCTCCAGAGAGGTCTAGTTGAGCTGTCTGCAAATTGGCTTGTTCGGCTGACCTTTCGCTTTGATTAATGCGCCCGTGCTGCCCCACTTCATTGGTGGTTAAAACTCTTCAACCGCAAAGCAGGGATGTGACGGGCTCTTTCCCATCGGCCCTGCCTCATACTGAGGGACCTGATATTCATCTAGCGCAGTTATGTTAGAATGGTTAGGCTAGAAACTCACTGGAAAGCAGCACACTAACAATAACCACTTTTTATCTCCTCTTTATCATGAAGTGCTAAGTGCTTTTCACAGATACAACAGATGATTAAAAGAAGTGTGTAGCATCTGTTAAAAGGCACAATGAGTTGGCCTAGAGTGTAAGAGGATTTGTGTGGGGGGGAATAAAGGCTTTAAACATCTGATTAATAGCTGTGTCTGATTTGAAGTGCTCTGAGGAATATTCCTCATTCCTGGATAATCCTGTTGATCTGATCCTGATAACACGAAATATTTACAGAACTCACAAGGCAGCACATACTGATATTCTGCTTAGGGGTTTGTTCTAATGTACTGTTAACCATTTTTTTGGTTTCTACACAGGTACCCCCACATCCTTTATCAACACCATTGTTTTGGATATCGTTTACCATTATTACACACACACACACTCACATTTGCTTCTGTTAATTCTATCAGTTAAGAGTTTAGAGTAAGTGGTACGTTATTTTCAAATGCGATAGAGCATTAACCTTTTAGCATTATTCACCACCAGGCATTTCATTTCACAACTACTGTGATATGTACAACAATCAGAGTAATACAATTTTGCCAGATTCACGTTAATTTGTTTCAGATAAAACTGAACGTGCTTTTAGCGTACTTGACATTTCGTTTTGAAAGTGTCACGAAACGTGCAAGAACCAACATAATATAATTTTGCTGAAATGTTGCCACAGGCATGTTTTCCGATGATCCAATATTTCCTAAATGCATGTCATTGATCTTATTGTGAACAATGCATGTTTCATTTTTTTAAATTTGTTTTGACCTCGTAATCTTTTAGCAAAATGTCAACTCGATCTTCTGGTGAAACTTCCTTACGAAATGACCTCAAGCTTGCATTCAGATCTGCCTCCATCCAATCAACAACCAATGTATAGAACCAAGTCCCCGTCCCACATTTTTTATTTTTCGTTAATAGGTTTCACTTGGATGTACGTCACAATGTGAAAGAAAAGGTCTGTCACTACTTCTGTTTCATCGCGACTTTAATATCAGCTTGACTGGCTGAGATGGGCCTTCCTCAATTTTCATATTTGTGATCAATGATTATAGGTTTTTCTAGATGATTTTTACTCTGGTTTAATTATTTAAATCGTTTGACTGCCATAACACCTGTATTTTACAGTCATTATTTCTGTTTCATTCATAGGTTTAATAAGGCCAAATCTAAATCTTTCGACGACCCCTGAAATCAGTCATCCTGGTTGGCCATCACTACCTTAATCCAAATATAAAACTTTTTTCAACTAATAATTTTTTCAAACCAATATAAACATTCAAAATGTAACAAATAGTGATGAAATCATCTTGATATTTGCACATATTTTTTTTTCCTTATATGTATTTGCCTACTGAATTGTGATGGGTGGTGTCTTGAATATATTATATACACTCACCTAAAGGATTATTAGGAACACCTGTTCAATTTCTCATTAATGCAATTATCTAATCAACCAATCACATGGCAGTTGCCTCAATGCATTTAGGGGTGTGGTCCTGGTCAAGACAATCTCCTGAACTCCAAACTGAATGTCAGAATGGGAAAGAAACGTGATTTAAGCAATTTTGTGCGTGGCATGGTTGTTGGTGCCAGACGGGCCGGTCTGAGTATTTCACAATCTGCTCAGTTACTGGGATTTTCACGCACAACCATTTCTAGGGTTTACAAAGAATGGTGTGAAAAGAGAAAAACATCCAGTATGCGGCAGTCCTGTGGGCGAAAATGCCTTGTTGATGCTAGAGGTCAGAGGAGCATGGGCCGACTGATTCAAGCTGATAGAAGAGCAACTTTGACTGAAATAACCACTCGTTACAACCGAGGTATGCAGCAAAGTATTTGTGAAGCCACAACACGCACAACCTTGAGGCGGATGGGCTACAACAGCAGAAGACCCCACCGGATACCACTCATCTCCACTACAAATAGGAAAAAGAGGCTACAATTTGCAAGAGCTCACCAAAATTGCACAGTTGAAGACTGGAAAAATGTTGCCTGGTCTGATGAGTCTCGATTTCTGTTGAGACATTCAGACGGTAGAGTCAGAATTTGGCGTAAACAGAATGAGAACATGGATCCATCATGCCTTGTTACCACTGTGCAGGCTGGTGGTGGTGGTGTAATGGTGTGGGGGATGTTTTCTTGGCACACTTTAGGCCCCTTAGTGCCAATTGGGCATCGTTTAAATGCCACGGCCTACCTGAACATTGTTTCTGACCTTGTCCATTCCTTTATGTCCACCATGTACCCATCCTCTGATGGCTACTTCCAGCAGGATAGTGCACCATGTCACAAAGCTCGAATCATTTCAAATTGGTCTCTTGAACATGACAATGAGTCCACTGTACTAAAATGGCCCCCACAGTCACCAGATCTCAACCCAATAGAGCATCTTTGGGATGTGGTGGAACGGGAGCTTCGTGCCCTGGATGTGCATCCCACAAATCTCCATCAACTGCAAGATGCTATCCTATCAATATGGGCCAACATTTCTAAAGAATGCTTTCAGCACCTTGTTGAATCAATGCCACGTAGAATTAAGGCAGTTCTGAAGGCGAAAGGGGGTCAAACACAGTATTAGTATGGTGTTCCTAATAATCCTTTAGGTGAGTGTACTTTTATAATATGTTATAATTTATAACCTTTTATTCCTGCATTTGGGCCTTACTTCTAAACTGTTGATGATGAAATGTTTTTTGTAGGTGGGATATTCATATGAAACATTCTTCAAATATCATCTTTTGTGTTCCACAGAAGAAAGAAAATCCTATGAGTTTGAACCAACATTAGGGTGAGTAAATGATGACAGAATTTTAATTTTCTCGTCAACTATGTCTTTAAGTTTAGAACAACTTTTTGAGTTACTCTCCAATGCTGGAATCTGAAAGCAAAGTTTTTACACTATTCTTTTGCAAACACTGGGAAATGCAAATCTAATTGAGATTAGAATCTCAATCCATTTTTTCCCTAGGAAGTATCTCAAACCAGAGTGAAGTTTAAGACCTTTCGCTCTGGACATCAGACAAGATCACTCGTGCTAGATTAAAAGCACAAATACACCTGAGCTGGACAAGTTTGGGATCCAATTACGTGCAGTGCAATTTTCAAATTGGATTCACCTGACTAGAGACTCCATATACAGGACTGCTGCCCCTTTAAATTACACAGCCATCCTGTCTCTGGTGTCAGCTAGATGACCAGAATTAGGGACTCAGGAATGGATAATCTTGTTTGCTTTTTCCTCTCGTATTATGACAAATTAAAGAGGTCTGAAAGCCATATTTCTCAGAGTGCCTCCTTAGCTTGTTATTACCTAACAGACTGAGGAATTGATTAGTATTGATTTTCTGTCACGCATTCTCTCGGTTGTGGTAAGACCGTCAAGGACCTGGACTAAAGGTGAACTCATGTTCTGGTTAAAGTATCAGACCATGGAAGAAAAAAAAACGATTTAGACATCATTCACTTCTCTTGCACCAGGAAGCCAAAGCTGAAGGGCAAATGTTCTTTGCTTTTTGACCCGACCAACATGTTTGATTGGTGATTATGCCCTCAAATAAAGGCTTTTTGCCATCTAAACCTTTCAAAAAGCATCCAAACATGAAAGAGCTGCTGTAGAAGTGAGTCTTTGGCAGATAATGTAAGATGAGCAAGGTTAGATTATATAAATTCTCCTTCGGCTAAAGTTCAGTGGCTCAGACGTGTTTCCCTCTGGCCTTATAGGAAATGAAGACAGCATTTATTGTCCAAATTCCTGTCAGCTCTCTCTGATCCTCCAGCTAAGAGAGGAGATATGGTCTGTTAGCCATTAGAGACTTTTTTGTGAATTTCGGTTCCATTTTTGGCTTTTTCTTCTTTTTTTTTGTCGTCGTCATGGTGACAGGATTAGTGGGTTTTTAGGGACCATTCTCTGGCAAACAAACCATTCCCTCCGGCTCAGTGTGGTGGGTAAGTGTGGAACGTTGATGTTTTGGGATGTACGGACACAGATGGTGACGGATACGGACAGGTTGATGGAGGAGGTATGAATTGTCATTTCCTTTTCATTACCAGGGAGTATGGGGTAAAAAAAGAAAAGAAAGTAATTCCACTTTCTAGAAGCTTTCTCATACTCCATTTCTTAAAAGAAGGTGGGATAAAACAATGGGTTGTGAACGAAGCCAAAACATTATTTACTGCATGGGTAATCACCATAAATGTGTTTTTATTTCCCTCTTTTCTTTATTTTTTTGCAGGGCATACATATTTGTTCTTGGATATCATCATTCTTGAACATTTTTGTGGCTTGACTCAAGATACAGTTTGGATTACCACACAGATTGTTTTATTTGCTTAATTTTAATGATTGCTTATTTGGTATTATGGTTGGTTTTATTCCAGGACAACCATTCCACTAATGGAATGCCGTGTGGTTGGATCTCTGTGGATTCCGCTCAATCAAGGGTAAGTAACATAGAATGCTATGCTAATGGAGGCAACTATTCTCTACATTTTGTCGCAACATCCATGTTTTATCACAAATTAGATTATAGGCCAAGTGGCTTGAACGAATTGTTTTACAGAAATCAACTCCTGCCGATTTGTTTCAGAATCTAACCAGAGCTAAAAACGTTCCAAGACAAAGAACAAGCCTGAATGATTTTAACGAATAAATTTAGTTTGTCAGTAAAACGCAGGCTTAATATATATTGCTACGACTCTTTTCCCTTACAAGCGTCTAAATAAATGCTTCCACTTTGCAGTAAGCTCCGCGCTCATTAGGGTTGTCTTTGATCCAAAACTTCTTTGTAGTTTTACCACTTTTAGAGCGTATTGTTGTGTAATACGGGCATGAATTCATTATTGGGACCTTTTATATGGTGTCTGCAGTGGAGGATATTTTGATATTCAAGTGGTGCCTCATTATTGATTTCCTCCTTGGCTTGCATTGCACATGAGCCATTCAGTTAATGTGGCCTTTAGAGGAGAAAAGCACTGCTAATGATACACAAACAAGCTTGTAGGTTATATTATGTCAAATAAAATTGATGGATTTTACACGAATATGCCTTCAGAGCGCAAATATAAGAGCATTAAAGATGAAACAATATACATAATTGGTCCCTGGTGATCACATCTGATCACATTCTCATCAGCTGGAGCTTAAATGAGATGTTCAGTGATGTTGGGGCTAGCAGCTCTGAAACTCCCCAAGCAAATGGTTTGAATGGTTTATTACAAACAGCACAGAAGGATTTTTGAGAAATAGAGATGTTGTGCAAATCACTGTCACAGAGTTCATCTTTTTGCAAAATGTTTGCTGTTGTTCGGTACATCAGAATGCAACAGTGCAAAGGAGAAAACCTATTCAACTCACATTGCTTCTCAAATTAAAAGAAAGGTTTGTAAAAATGAATTGGTCAGAGCAAAGGTAAGGTGCAGGGGCTTTTACTCAAACTGCAGGAAGTCTTTGTAGTTAATGTAAATGAATAGAAAGAACATATTAACCCTGTGTTATGTCTGCTGTATCTGCTGAACAGAAATGATAAACTACATTTACTGTATTTATTTATTTATAGTGGTGGATAGTAACTTACAACTGCAGAAAATGTTTTAATATTATGTTTTTTAGAATATTTTAACATTTATTTAAAAAAAAAACATTTAAATGTAAATTAGTTATTTTATGACATGTTTTATTATTATATTTAAATCAGTTAAAGGCAGTACAACAAATGAAAAATGGCTGTAAAAATAAATCTGCATTGTTTATCCTTTTGATCTTTCATTAAAAAAATTCACAAAAATCTAACCTTTCATTGAAGGAAAAGAATTGTAAGTGGGGGGTAAATCACATTATGAAATAAATGTTTTTACTGTTACCCGACTCTCGACACCCCCAAAGGCCATTGTGTAATTCACACACTGATTACAATGACTTTTGTTTGTCTCTCAATAAAGAGAAGGGTGGTGAACGCTTTATCTTAAGTAAGACAATCTTACAATGTCAATAATTCATCTCACAGGTGGAGCAGGATTTATTTCACCTTGACCAAAGACGGTTCTCTAGAAGGGTTTGTATTTTAGGGCCCACAATGACCCTCTTCTTGTGTGATCCACACCGGTACTTTATCAGAGAGCGTTCAGCTTCACCCTGTCCCCAACCCTTTCATGTTAATGTCCTCTGAATAATTTATCTTTTGTCCTCTCTCCCTTTCTCTCTACCTCCTCTCGTACACAAATCAAAGGCTTTTTCCCTGGGGACATTTTCTGATTTACAAGCAAACTTCTCTATATTGTCGTGGATGGGGGTTTTTCTGTGACTCATTGCGCACACATTAAGCTTTCTTTAGGACAGCAGACTACAGTGGCTCTGGTATTGCATGTCTGTTTAGTGATAACGTGTAAAACTGAGAAAGATGCAGAACACAAACATCCTTATTGTAACTCAAACTTCCTCCCTCTCAGGTCAGTGCAATAGTGCAAATATTTATTGGTCTGCTGCCCTGTATTGGTTGGGATCTTTCAAAGTTCACATCATTTTTTATCATATTCTGAGGTTTAAAGACCTCAGGAAATAAACATGAGAGTTTTGTGGCGCTTATTCAATGTGTGTTCGTTTTGAAGTCATCTATTTGCTATAGTGTACACCTAAACATTGACAAAATTAACTTTTAGTGGAAATAAACATCTTAAATATACAGTTTTTATCTTCTAGAAAAATGGATCAAAATATTAATTACAGCTGTGGCATAAATAAATCATATTTTCAAAGGAAGAAAGAAAGAAATACAAGCCAAACTTGCCGTTTCAACATGAAATACTTCTCTATTAATAGACAGAGAACTGTTCTTGTTGTGTATTCACAGGGTGTTTAAAAACGGAGCACTTTTATTTGAGGGGTTATAGCATCAATGTTGTATTACAGTAATGTTAAATCTGTGTACATATGTTAAAGTAAACTGTATTCTTCTGTTTGGATTCGAGTGCAAGTCTGTCTGACGAAAGAAGCAAAACCTGCTGCTTATAGTGACTTGCATATTTTTTGTAAAGCTATTAGGGCTGTTTGCACCAGCAGCCATATCACTCTGTAGCCCAAGACTGGTTGTCCACTGAAGCCTAGCAGGGCTGAGCCTGGTTAGTACCTGGATGGGAGACCTCCTGGGAAAACCAGGTTGCTGCTGTAAGAGGTGTTATTGAGGCCAGTAGGGGGCGCTCACCCTGAGGTCTGTGTGGGTCCTAAAGCCCCGGTATATTGATGGGGACACTATATTGTAAAAAAAAAAAAGCACCATCCTTTGGATGAGACGTTAAACCGAGGTCCTGACTCTCTGTGGTCATAAAAAATTCCAGGATGTCCTTCAAAAAATGAGTAGGGTGCCAGATTTCCCCATTGGCAT
Organism: Rhinichthys klamathensis goyatoka; assembly: GCF_029890125.1. NCBI lineage: Eukaryota > Metazoa > Chordata > Actinopteri > Cypriniformes > Leuciscidae > Rhinichthys > Rhinichthys klamathensis. Next base: position 3,001,472 of record NW_026606735.1, on the reverse strand, counting down.
CTATCCATCATCATGGCCTCCTAATCATCACCATATACTATATATATATATATATATATATATACACTGTTTGGCTTCATCACTCCATCTCTTATCCCCCAATATGCTTCTGTTCTTGCTCTCGTTGCATCACTTAGGTGGATGTTGCACATTGGTGGTTGAGGAGATTCCCCCTTCCATATGTAAAGTGCTTTGAGTGTAGAGAAAAGCCCTATATATAAATGTAGCAAATTAATATTATTATTATTATTTAAAGGACAAGTTCGGTGTTTTACACTTAAAGCCCTGTTTTAAGATCGTTTCTGATGAAATAGGACGGTTAAGATTAAAATTTGGACACATGCTGCTGGCCCGAGAATTTTCGGTTTCTGTGGTTGCACCCCCTCACCTCCACAATGGTTGCATAGGTGCACTGGAACAATCCTTCATAAAACGCATTCAACTTTAGTTTACAAAAGCCCCGGTATATGAAGAGATGTCTTATCGATCACAATTTCAGTATGGCGTACCGCAAGGCTCAGTACTAGGACCGTTGCTGTTCACTCTGTACATGCTACCATTAGGAGATATCATTAGGAAACATGGAATTAGTTTTCACTGTTATGCCGATGATACTCAGCTGTATATTTCTTCAAAACCTAACGAAACTTACCAATTCACAAAATTAACGGAATGCATATCTGATATAAAAAATTGGATGACTAGTAATTTCCTACTACTAAATTCTGAAAAAAAAAACAGAGATTCTAATTACTGGACAAAAAACTTCCACATGTAATAACCTAGAATACTGTCTAACACTTGATGGCTTCTCTGTCAAGTCTTCGTCGTCGGTTAGGAACCTGGGTGTGCTATTTGATACCAACCTTTCATTTGAAAGCCACGTGTCTAGTATTTGTAAAACTGCATTTTTCCATCTTAAAAATATATCTAAATTACGCCATATGCTCTCATTAACAAATGCAGAACAATTAGTTCATGACATCAAGACTAGATTATTGTAATGCTCTACTGGGTGGTTGCCCTGCATGCTTAATAAACAAACTACAGCTAGTTCAAAACGCAGCAGCTCGAGTTCTTACCAGAACCAGGAAATATGACCATATTAGCCTGGTTCTGTCAACACTGCATTGGATAAATTGCAAAATAAAACAAAATTCTTTATCTAATGTATAGGCAAGACAAGTAGTTTGTTTAGGCATGGTTTGTAGGGAAATTACAAACCTGCGCACATATATTCAAACTAATATAACTATAGAATCAATTCTTAATGTGCATGTGAATATTTGATAACAAATGATAATTTTGCTGGAAGAGAATCAATCAAAACTAACTTTAGCTGGAAATAACATTATTCAAAAATCGCTATAAAGCCAAAACAATCTCTGCTACCGTAAATTGTATGTTTATCTCTGTAAAGCTGCTTTGAAACAATCTACATTGTTAAAAGCGCTATATAAATGAAGATGACTTGACTTGACTTGACTTGACAAAGACGTGAAACTCACCGAGTGGTCAGGGGTGTTCACTGATATGCTCACACAAAGGTTTTATCGTAGTAAAACCTTTGTGTTTTAAAAACTAAAAAACTTCAAAACTTCAAAAACTAAAAACTTCAAAAACTACGATAAAACCTGTTGGAAAGCATCTTTTGCAGTGATTTTTGTGTGAGCATATCAGTGAACACCCCTGACCACTCGGTAGGTTTCACGTCTTTGTAAACTAAAGTTTAATGCGTTTTATGAAGGATTGTTCCAGTGCACCTATGCAACCATTGTGGAGGTGGGGGGGTGCAACCACAGAAACCGGAAGTTCTCGGGCCAGCAGCATGTGTCCAAATTTAAATCTTAACCGTTCTATTTCATCAGAAATGATCTTAAAACAGGGCTTTAAGTGTAAAATACCGAACTTCTCCTTTAAATCAATACCGGCGATGTCAATCAATACTTTGCTTCTTAACTTTAGCTTTGGTTGAAGCTAGGTAAATGTATTTTTTGTTTAACACATTTACATTTTTTCACACAAAAAATTGAATAATTGTGGTACCCCCTGTTGAAGCCCCCTGAAGTAGACTGAATCACACAGGAGTCTCTACAGGACTACATGAAGAAAATACGCATTTTCTCCAAATGAAGTGCTTGGAATGACGTGCAACGTGAGGGAAAGACTGGAAAATATAAAAATTTCTCAGTGCTCAAAAACAGTTTCAGTCATGTATTTTAAGCTGAAGTCATGTTTGCAGTTTATTTTATTTAATAGACTATTGGCACACTTCGAGCAGACGGAGCCAGTGATGTCATCACAGCAGCTGTCCCCGTTTTCATGCTGATTTTGGCAGACTTTGTCTCAAATTTAACTGGCCCACTTATTGCCCCACCTGTCCAATGCACCAGTACTGCGATCGTACCAATGCATCAGTCTAGATTGACTCATTTAGACCAGTATACAGTTTATCCAAATCTACATGCTTTAAAAAAAAAAGACTGTTTCAACCCGACTTTGGGTCAAATATGCACAAACCCAGCCGTTGGGTTAAATTACATTTTTAACATTTGGGTTTGTCCATATTTGACCTAAAATTGGGTTAAAACAACCCAGCATTTTTTTAGAGTGCGTGCCAAATCCAGACCCCTGGCTTGCTGCCCATATAAATATGAACATTCGGCATGCGGCGTGAAAGGTTTAAGGGACAATTTGAGACGGAGCACCAATTAATTGCAATTAAACCTGACCACTACATCTGATATTAATCTAACACTCCCTCTTAAAGAAATACAACACATTGTCGTCTTTGGCTTGCTTAGGGTTTTAAAAGACACTTAAAGAGATAGTTCACCCACAAATTAATATTTTCTGTTAATTTACTCACCCTCAGGCCATCCAAGATGGTGTCATTTGTTCTTCAGTAGAAAGAACATATTCTGTGATTCATATAATGCAAGTCAATGGCTACTGTCACTTTAAGGAACCGTAAGATTGTGGCCAAAACTGGTACTGCAATCACTTTCAAATTACTGTAGAGCGGTGTATCCCCTCCCCCTCCCCCCTGACTCAAGGTTGCCAGATAGGCTGCAGGATTTGTTTTCAGCGTTTTCAGCCGTCTCCATCTTTCAAAGGCATCTCCTATACAAATCCTTGTTTTATTTCGGACTTTGTCACGAAGTATTTCGGAATCATAACGAGTTTTTTTTGGATTCGTAACGTTAGACATTGTTTTATCCGACACGTTTGTAGCTGCAGCTGTGGTAACTACAGCAGAGCTGGCAACCCGGATGCCGCAACACTACTGACTTCTTGATTGGTAGATAGGTGGAGGGTGGCGCATCTGACCAAAACACAACATGACAACATCAACATCAGTTGAGGGCTGCAACTGCACTTTTTAAATGACAATATCCTGGCCGGACTACTGTTGTCAGTGATTTAAGTATTTGAAATAAACATAATTTCTTAACGTCTAGTGACATATCAGGGCCATTTTATGATTAATTGAAATACATTTCTTACATAAGGTTCCTTTAAAAAAACAAAATTAATACCCATGGCTCCTGATGATTTACTGGATTGCTATTGTCTTAAGAATTGGTCTCATTTATCAGCATGTCTTGTTATTTTCCTGTTTATTACTGTGAAGCTGCTTTGATACAATCTGTATTGTATAAAGCACTATAGAAATAAAGGTGACTTGACTTATAATGAATAACACAAAACATGGTTTCAGGTCAGTGTGCAAGGTTGGCGAGCATTGTCACCATCCAGGTTTAAGGTCATCATGAGCATTGTCTTTGGGCTGAATGGAATCAATATGATTGCCTGGTGTTTTGTAATTAATCTACAGAGGGCCTTGGAGGTACCAGAGGCCCAGAGGAAGACTGGATGAAGGACACACTAATTAAGGCCCGCGTAAGACCACAGGACGTTCGCTGCTGTGCTGTGCCTGCTGCCTCTGAGTTTGATTGTTATTCATCTTGAATGCTGCCCGATAACTTGAATATGTGGGCTAAATATGTACATACTAATGCAGTCTGGGGTGCACAGCAATCTGACTCAGATGGGTATTATACAGGTCTATTTTAACCACTGTATGTGGCTAAATGGTTAGCGCGTGGTCTATTCGCATTGAATGCATGCCCAGAGGAACATTTTATTGCTCGGGTTACTGTTTCATAGCTCAGGAGTTTAAAAGTCAACCTTGTCTCTCATATTTTTCTTATATTCCTTATGATAGTACAACTAGAAACAAATTGTGTGTGTGTATATAGTTTAAAAGTTTGGGTTCTGGCTCAAGCTGCATTTATTTGATAAAAAAATACAGTAAAAATGGCAACATTGTGAAATATTAATACAATAACTCTTTTCTATTTTAATATATTTTAAAAATGTATTAATGTGGTGGTAATACTGAATTTTCAACAGCCATTACTCCTGTCTCACATGATCCTTCAGAAATCATTATAAGATGTAATATTTCTTATTATTGTTGATGTTGAAAACAGTACTGCATAATGTTTTTGTGGCAACTGCAAATGATCATTTTTTCAAGATTTTTTGATGAACAAAGTTCAAAAGAACAGCATTTATTTAAAATAGAAATCTTGAATGTTTTTATCACTTTTGATAAATTGAATGCATTCTTTCTGAATAAAAGAATAAAAAAAATCTTGTTCCTTTCCTTCCTTTCTTTCTGAGACTAATCCAAAGAGTAGCAGTTGAGATCTTATTTGTTATTGTCTTTTTCAGTTTATTATGATGTATTAAGGTAACTATTATTTTGTGCCACATACTGTCCACTAACCCAAAACCCTTCAACATTTAGAGTAAAGTTTCAATCCAGCTCAAAGCGGAGTGCAGAGTTGAATGCCTGTGTAATCCATCCCATGTGTTGGCTTTCCTGAAAGCACACATATAAAACCCCACTCTTGTGGAGGGACCCTACAGCGAGCCTGTGAGTAATGCCACCAGTTTGACTCTTTTGCAGCAGGCCTGTGCGAAGCTAATGAATAATGCCGATGCTACATGCAAACCTCTTCCTGAGGATTTGAAAGATGTGTTCTCCACAACGTCGCAGCCGGCAGCACACAGAGTTTATTCTCGGAAATGCAGAAAAGGCTGTGTGTGTTTGTGTTTTAACAGATTGCATGCTGTTGATTTATTTCATAACTTATAAAGTGAGGTGATGCTGCCGCCCACAGCCTCGAGACAGTTGTTTCTGTTTCTCTTCATTCGGGTCTGAGTTTACTCTTCGGCAAATAAAAAACTGAAGAAACAGGACCGCCATACAAGGCTGTCTGTGGGAGGCTTTGAAAGCAGTCCAGGTGTCACAAATGAGGAAGAGCAACACACTGGATTGGTTTAGGAAAGTGGGTAAGTGCAGTAAACACATTCATCTCTTTGTTTGTCAAAATGTTTGGCCTTGATTTTAGTCTATTTTTTGGGATTAGTTCATCTTAGGTTCATCAGCCAGGTCATTGCTGTTTCCTGCAGGAGCCCCTGGCCATCATCTCTGAAACTGGCATCTATGTTGTCCACAGTAGCAGCTGTGACTCGCCTCGGGGACGGAGCACTTGTCTCACCGCACATGCTCACGTAAGACCGAATTAAAACCAATGCCAAATACAGTAACCGAGACACAGAGGACACACTGTAGAGGACATTGACTTTCCTTCACGGTGCAAGTTTCACATGAAAATATTGAATGTCTTCAGGATGTAATAATTTGTGGTAACACTTTAAATTAAGGTCCCATATACTAACATTAGTATGCATTAACAAAGCATTTTTTTTTTTTTACAGTATTTATAGATCTTTGTCAACATTAGTTAAATAAAAAATACAACTGTTCATTGTTAGTTCACTTTTTCGATTTTTGAAATTAACATTAACTAGGATTAAAAAAATGCTTTAGAAGTATTTTCATTGTTAGTTAAGGTTGATTATGTTAACAAATGGAAACATTGTAAAGTGTTAACGAATATGTACATTTTTAATAGAGAAATGTCTCATTGTTGTACTTTTATTTTTCATAAACATTCTATAATAATTATTGCTATTATTGTAAAGCTTCCTTTGCATGCCGTTCAAATGTTTGGGGTGCAATAACTTATGCTCACCAAGTCCATAATATTGTGAAATAGTATTCCAATTTAAAATAACTGCTTGTCACATGATCCTTCAAAAATTATTCTAATATGCCAAATTAGGGCTCAATAAACATTTCTTATTATCGTCAATGTTGAAAACATTTGTGCTGATTAGTTTTTGTATGCGCATGAAAATATTGCATGTCTTGAAGATGTATAAGATGTGTTCAAATGCCGCAGCATGCTTTATTTGATATCTAATTGTTGCTTTATGGTAGCCTGGGAAAACCCAGACAACTTCCGGCAAATTTAGATTTGCTCTGAAAGTTAGTCTGGCAAAGAGCTGATTCAAGCCCATTTCCAATCCGTCGAAATCGAGGCACCAATCAGAAACGTTGGGGCGGGCTTTACACGATGACGACAGCGCTGGGATTTTGAAGCAGATTTTGTAGCCAACATTACAAAGATGGATGCCGCCGTCGAACATCACTCGTTCGAATCAGCTATCGCGTCTGATTTGAGCGATTCGAACGTTTCCTTTTTGTTAAAAACTGAGCAAAGAACAACACTCGGAGATGTTTCCGCCGCTCTGCATATGTCATCTCCTTCATCGCTCTGATTGGTTTTAGGTCTATCCGTGACGTCCGTTGGTGACGCCCCTCTGGAAATGATTTGTCTATGACGCTTTGCCAGACCATAACTCCCATAGCTTTATGGGATTGAGGCTTGGGTAATGCTATTTGATGAGCATTTCGTATAAAGTAGTGATTTGAATAAAGAGATAAGGTTTAAACCCCAGATGTGGTGACCATTACTAAACAGTTGCTCAAGGGCTGTTGTGCCCCTAAGCAAAACAATAGGTTACTAGATATGGACTGTCTTTGGATAAATATTATTTTTTAAATGACAAATAACCCATGAGCATAACATAGGCTATTCACAAGCCGGAGGCAAACATCAATAGACCGGGTGCAGTTATTAGTCATAAGGCTGTCTGCCAAACAGCACAACAAATATGAAAGTTTGACAATTTATGCATTTAAATGGACACTTAACAATAAAATCAATATCATATGAAGCTGAAAATCATTGTTGCATGAATGTTATTTAAAACAGCAGGAGTTAACTGAAATCAGATAATTAAACTTTTGTGGTTAGCATCTTTCTTCGCCCTTCACCATTTTTTCTATTTCTTGAACAATGCTTTGTCTGTCTCAAAAAGAGTGTTTTATGTTGTATGGAGATCATTTTATTTCTTTTAAATCAGAATCTATTGCCAAAAGCGATTTATAAACCATTGACATTCCCTCCAAAATATCCAAGGTTTGCTTATCGCTGGCAAGGATAGCAACAAAGGAAAGCCAAAGTCTTTCCACTCTTCTCAAACATGGAATCTATTAAGATGCATTTTAGTTGGCTGACTGAAGACCATGTGCATTGATATTACCAGACATGGATTATAGTTTTAGCATTGCATGCTTTTGGAAATTGTGAAATTTTGTAAGAATGTGTCTCGTTGTTGTACTTTTATTTTTCGGAAACATTTGTGTTGGGGAGAGTTACTTTTAAGTAATGCCATACAATATTGAGTTCACACCAAGGACCATAACGATAAAGATATAGCCTAGTTCTAAAAATCGTTCACAATATTAAATAATAGCAGAGTTCAGACCACAGCTATAACGATAGAAAAACAATTATCACTTTTGTAACGACCCCCAGCTGTTTAACGATAAAACACTGACAGGACAGCCAATCAGAGTCCATTCTAATTTAAGGGCTCGCGCATTTAAAATGCGGACGACATTGCGGAGAAGTAGCCTAATCGCCGAGGTCCAGAAAAATCCACCACTGTTTGACAAGCCAAGCCCCTTTTCAAGAAAATGGACATGGAAAAACAATCATTTATACCGTCTGAATAAATGGTGAGAAGTAGGCCCTATTACCTCATGTATCCAGCGCAATTGTTTCGATGTCTTGCTTTCTTTGAAGTTGCGGTGAAACTAGGTGTTGTTAATTATTCCACTATATTGACTACCTCAGTTAAATTCACTGTTAGATTATTAAATGGATTACACTAACTCCACTCAAAACATAGCATATTGAGGTTATCTGATGGTTAAAGCCGTGTAAATGCAACAAGAGAAGCAAAAACGTTCAATGACGTTGTACACACTTTGAAACCACAGCGTGCGATCTAACCATAGACTGGATCTAACGTGTCCACTGGCACGGAACATTTAACTGGGTTAAGGGAAAGTATTTTGACTGAAAAAATACGTGTCACCTTTAAACCATTTCATGCAGTATAAAATGATCATACTGGCAGCAACTTGATCTAATAATTCAACTTGCCCTTTCTAGAAACTATGCACCCTAATTTAAAAGGAAATGTGAATGCTAAAATGAGCTGATGGTGCTGCTAGTCAGTGACATTTGCTCACAGCTCAAGTTCTTGAAATATGTGTCTTGGAAAGAGTCTGGACTCCATCCAAGTATGTGAGGGAATTTGGCTCAATGATCCACATTGTACACGGCTTCATCCAGGGAACCATAACAATCCCTCTACTCTGTTTTCCTCCTTTCCAGCTGAAGAGTTTCTCCTCGCGACCATACAGTCAAGAGGCCTGTTGTCAGTTAAAAGTATGATATCACACCTAAGTGGATTTGATTCCTGATAGAGGTAAGCCAATTGTTATGATTCCGTTTTTAGATCCACTATAAAAATGTGAATTTACAGATAATTATATAATAATATAGCTCCAAAAAGATTTTGGGTAGCCTATGTAATGGCGCTTTTCCACTACACAGTAGCCTACCAGCTCGCCTCGGCTCGGCTCGGCTCGGCTCGACTCGACTCGCCTTTGTTTGGTTTTCCACTGTGTAAAAGTTGTACCTGTACCTGCTTTCGGGTACTTTTTTTCGTACCACCTCCGGCGAGGTTCTAAGCGAGCTGAGGCGAGCTAAGCCGATACTAAAATGTGACGTGAAAACAATGCCGACTGCTGATTGGTCACAGATAATCTGCGTCATCATTGCACGCGCCAGATGGAGTATCCAGAATAACCCCGCCGTTTTTAAATAGTTTGGCCAGAGATAGTTACTAAACTTACTACTGTTATTATGGCAACTCGGAAGAATACGCCGTGGTCAAACGAGGAGGTGCAGACTTTCCTTTGTTTGGTTGCCGAAGAGAGGATCCAGCGAGAGCTTGATGGGGCAACGAGGAACGAAATGCGTCGCTATGACGACCGGGTACTATTTGTGGCGGTACTTTCTGCAATGGAAAACGGATCGAAAAGCGAGCCGAGTCGAGGCGAGCCAAGGCGAGTCGAGTCGAGTCGAGCTGGTACTGGTAATGGAAAAGCGCCATAAGTCACACCTGAAGAATTCCTCATTAAATAGGCCCTATATCTAATTGCATTAGATAACAATACACTGTACGATTATTTTTCTTTACTTTTGGTTCCATTTAATCTGTCATTGCTGAATAAAGACATTTGTCATGTTACAAAATATTTCTATTTCAACTAAATGCTATTATTTTGAATTCCCTATTAATCTTGAAAAAGTTTCACAGATATTAAGCGGCACAGCTGTTTTCAACATTGATCATTTCTTGAGCAGCAAATCAGCATATTATAATGATTTCTGAAGGATCATGTGACACTGAAGACTGGAATAAAGATGCTGAAAATAAATTACATTTTAAAGTATATTAAAATACAAAGCTGTTATTTTAAATTGTAGTAATATTTCACAATATTACTGTTTTACTGTATTTCTGATTAAATAAATGCAGCCTTGGTGAGCAGAAGCAACGCTATCTCACAACCAATTTGTACGAGTGAGTAGCTACGAGGTGGCTAATTCGTACGAATTCGTACGATTTGTTTAAACCCCAGTGATGGGTGTATTTAGGGGCGGGGTCAGGGGTAGGTCATTCGTACAAATTCATACGAATTGGGAAACTCGTAAAATTTTAGAGACTTTTTTCTAAAACATTACAAATCTTACCAACCCCAAACTTTTGCACGATAATGTATTGCAAAACAAAATGCAACAAACAAATAATTATACATCTTTTTGTAAATATTTTAAATTTAAAACAATTTAAAAAATCTAAATAATAATTTCAAAACAGTATGTGTATTGTTTTCAAATTTTAAAAACGTTTTTTTTAATTATGATTTACTGTATTTATCATCTAATGAAATTACATACATTTTAAAGTTTGTCCAAATACTCTTTTGGGCCCCTGTATAATATTATATAACAGAATAAGCCGTAAGAAACTGAAAAACCTTTTAGTCTAGGTTTGAAGATCCAGGCTTTATCGGTGTCCAGTTGAAACCGACATTTAACCAATCACGATGTGCACTTGTAACCCCTTCACTCCGCCGTGTTTACCGCACGATGGTGACGAATCACTGGGCCGTTCTCGTCTGTTCGGCCCCATTGTTTGAGCCACAACAGCACACTGTGCAAATCTCATCAGCCTGTTTCCTGCTTCTGGCTCTTAGCTCCTGTTTGTTTTGACAGAGACACAATACATCAGAGAGGATGGAGAAATATTTATCATCCTGCTTTGTTTTATCGTGCCTCATTGTGTTCTGTTCAGTCACATTGTGTTTGACATCAGTTTTTCATTTTGTAATCCTTAACAAATAAACGCAGCCATTTAGTCAAAAGGCTGATTAACCGTTATGGCTATAAATGGCATATATATAATCTGTCATGTTGTTATAGGGTTCACCTGTGATTTAATAATCAGTTGAAGGAATGGCTCACCCAAAAATGAAAACTGTTATCCTTTACTTGCTCTCATGTCAATTCCAAACCCATGTGACTTTCATTGTTCTGTAGAACACAAAAGGAAATGTTTAGCAGAGTGTTCACGCTGCTTTTTATGAATGAACATGAATGAGAACTGGGGCTGAAAGAGGAAAAAATGCACAGTAAAAGCACTATAAAAAAGTGAATATGACTTGTGCACTATACTCCAAGTTTTATGAAGCCATACAATAGCTTTGTGTGAGGGGAAAATTCCAAAATGCAAAGCCATCTTGTTCGAGCAACAGAATATTAAATCTTTTGAGAAGATTCTCATTGATTCCGTGTAGACATACGCTGAAAATATTTTCTCTGTATTCTGTCCCCTCAGGCTACTTATGTGATGATTATATTCTTTTTGTGAGCGTGTTTGTTTGTTTGTGCGCTTGTAAGTCTTTGACAAGATTGTCAGCCTCTCTGATTCTCTCAGGATTTCTCATCCTGACCTGTTTCACTTTAGAAGATTGGGCCATCAAAGCAGGAGTGAGCCTGGGCTGATAGTTATTAAGCTTAGCAGCTACAAGCTTTCTCTGCATTTATATTGCATGGGTGGCATTTTGCTTTCCCTTTCATCTCCTCCTCTGTCCCTCTCTGTCCTCTTTCTCGCTTCTCTCATCTGCCGTAGTCACTGTGAGGAATTGATTGCATTGGAGTTTGAGGAGAACAGAAGGGAGATAAAGTGCTTTCACTCTCTTACATTATTTCTAATTGCTTTATACCTATAGATGCATGTCAGACCGCTTGTATCCATTTGAACTTAAACATATCATCTTAAACAGTTAATATGCACTCATATAAAATGTGAAAAATCACTGTTGTTGGTTGTAATAAATCCCCTTTAAAGTCACATCCCTTAAAAGTAAATATATACACTCCAGTCAAAATTAGTTTTTTGAAGGAAGTCTTTTGTGCTCACCAAGGCTGCATTTATTTGATCAAAAATACAATAAAAACAGAGATATTGTGAAATATTATTACAATTTAAAATTTCTGTTTTCTATGTGAATATAATTTAAAATGGAATTCATTCCTGTGATGCAAAGCTGAATTTTCAGCATAATTACTCCATTCTTCAGTGTCACGTGATCCTTCAGAAATCATATGATTTGATGAGTTGGTGCTCAAGAGACATTTATTATTATCAGTGTTGAAAACAGATGTGCTGCTTGATATTTCAGTTTCTTTGATCAGTAGAAAGTTTAAAAAGAACAGTATTTATTTGAAATAGAAATATTTTGTAAATGTTTATAAGAAATGCATTTACTGTCACTTTTGATGAATTCAATGCATCCTTGATGATTAAAAGTTTTTTTTTTTTTTTATCTTACTGACCCCAGACTTTTGAATGGTATTTGTATATATTTTGAATTATCGTCAATTGAACCAATATATTTTCATTTGTAATTAATCTATAAACTGAAGTGTAAACAGAACATATCATGTTCTCAAAGGATGGTTTGATTAGTTTATTGTAGTTGGAGGACTGTTTCCTGTTGTAAAAGACTGTTGGAATTACACTAATTGCTCAAATACTTATTTTATTGCTGTAGTGAAAATCTGCTGTTAGTTGTTTTTTGTCATATTTCAATTAACAAACTTTAGATTTTACATCGTCTTTACTTGTAAAAATGACTCCTAATAAATTAAATAATTCAAACATCAGTGGTCATATGTCGTCACCATTTACACAAGTGTGTGTGTGTGTGTAGGTAGCAGGAGGTAGCATTGCAGAGAAGCACGTTACGTCTCGTTAAGCTATCAAACACTCATTTGAGGGTGTTCACACTCTCTCTATTGTAAATATTGGGGTTAATTCCCATGGTAAATGGTAGCTGCAAACCATCTGTACAATCATTAATCACAGCCAGTAACGTTCCAAAGCACAGACACTCTTCTTATTTAAATAGCACTACATAGCAAGGACACACACACACACACACACACACACACAGTACTCAGTCTCACAAAGACAATTTACTGTTCCTGGCAATCTCGCTCAGGCCCTGAGCCAGCACTACTGGGTGTTACAGCAACACACATTACTGCATGGATTTTTGCTATTCAATTAACTGGTTGTAAATAATGCTAACCATTCATTTTCTGCAGCATTCCTCCCAAATCATAGAGCGCATAGCTTAAACAGCTATAGGATGCATATATTGGTAAAAAAATTAACAATATGTGAGACTCAAATTACTTTTATGCTCAACAAGGCATTTTTTATATATAATACAATAAATATTATTTGGACTATTATTACAATGTGTGTGTGTGTGTGTGTGTGCTTTTGTTTTTGTGATATATGAGGACACAAATGTGTATAATGACATGCATATTACACTGGTATTACAACTTACACGTGATATATGAGGACATTGCATGAGTCCTCATATTTCAAATAGCTTAGAAAACATAAAAAACAATGTTTTTTTAAAAATGTAAAAATACAGCATGTACAGCATGTATACTGCACAGTTTGTCCAGTATAAAAGTCATTACGCCTATGGAATGTCCTCATATATCACAAAAACACAGCTGTGTGTGTGTGTGTGTGTGTGTGTAATATACTATGGTTCAAAAGTTTAGGATCAGTGAGATTTTGTAAAAAAAAGAATTATTCTTTTCATTTTAATACTTTTATAATTCAATAAAATGGATAGCTTCAGATCATAAAAAGGCTTAGTGTATATCATGTGAAAATAGTTCTTATGATCAAAATCATGTGAACTGAGGAATCCATGAAATGTCAAATGAAAAGACCACTTCATCTAAAACTCTTCTTTTTTTTTTCTTTTTTTTTTTTACCGTCATACTATGGTTAATCAAAACTATTAAATGCATTTTATTTCAGACAGCTTGTTTTCCACATTTCTTAGAATGGATCCTCTGCCCATTTCCCCAGGATACCTCGAAGATCAAAGTTCATTTTAATCGTTGTGACATTACGTCACCTAAACAAACAGAAAAAAACCCAAAGCACTGAGCCTCGGGAGCAAAATCTAAACGCGTATAAATCATTTTCTCATTGGAGCGCAGAGGCCGATAGGAACACGGCCTGCAGACGGTACTGCAGGTTTACAGGGAATTCATTAAACTCTGGTTCAGTTTGTCCTATACTATACTTGATGTGTCTATGCTGCATCAGAGTCTAACAAGTCAGCATTCTTTTAAAGCTCAGGTTGCTCTATAATTCATGAATCTGAGATTTTACACTGGTCTCACTGTGTGGCCTGCTCCAAAGAAGGGCAGGAGAGTTCAAATGCCTGCCGATAAACACTCAGCATACTTAGCACACCATAACTCATATAGACACGTGCGTATCTGCACATTCTCTAACCTGAGTGTTAGAGAGGGACAGATGGACACTCACTGTCACTGAAGGTGACTTTATACACATGACAAAGAAGAATCTTTTGTCATGTAATTGCATGGCTGATCTAGCACATTTGGCCTTCATATGTAAAAGCACTGTTCCTAGATGGTGAAAGTCTTGTGATAAATGGCTATTTGATGCATTTTACTCAATGAAAATAAGTTTCAAACTGAGCGGCCGTTTACATGACACCGCTTGCAACTAAAAACGGAAAACATTTTATGCGGTTTCGCCGTTCATTTACACGACAAAGGCATTTTGGGGGCCTAAAAGTGCAAACTTTTGAAAACGATACTGTTATTGTCTCCATGTAGACAAACGGTGAAAGAAAACGGTGACGTTGTGCGAATGCGTATTACGTGTTCAGTCTATAGGCGTGCAGTGTTTGTTTACAAAGTGACATCGCCAACTACTGGCCTGGCAGCATAATACAGCATTTTAGTCGTTTTCGCAGATCCTTGTGAATGAGGATCGTTTTGACAACGTTGTCGTCTGTACTCGAAAATCGCAAGGGAAAACCTTTTCCGTTTTTATTATATTGTTGTTGTGTAAACACCCTGATTGTTATTCCTGATTATTTCTAGGAGTCTATGTGAGTAGTTATTATACTGCAGCTTGTGTCAAAATGATTGATGGTGACCTTTGACCTTGCCCCTCCCCTTGCCCTTCCTGTTTCCGGGGTCATGTATTAACCTTTGACCTACCCCTCCCGGTTTCCGGGGTTGATGGATTAACCTTTGACCTAGCCCTCCCCGTTTCCGGGATTGATGGATTAACCTTTGCCCTGATGAGCGTTCGATCATTTGGTTGACAGAAAGTTTTGACAGGTTGTGTAGTAGGGAGGGGGTTTTATGACCACCAGATGGTATGTGAACTTTTGACCCCGACCATGTGTTTCCGGAGTTTATGGCTATGTGTTTATGTGTGTGTGTGTGTGTGTGTGTGTGTGTGTGTGTGTTCATGACGGGGCAATTTGCTTGGTGTGACTGAGAGGAATGGTGTGTGTGTGTGTGTGTGTGTGTGTGTGTGTTTATGACGGGGCAATTTGCTTGGTGTGACTGAGAGGAATGTTTTCAGGGAAAGTTTTTATTATATCAGGATAATGTTCACAGAACGCCGAAATTATGAACATGAAGAGGTCTGACACGGATTTTCAGCCGGCACTGCACCATCCATATTGCCTGCTGAGGAGAATGAAACAAAATGAGTTTAAAGAAATAGCATTGATGTCAAATAAAAGCTTATAAAATAAAACTTCATTATATATTTTAAAGCAAAGTTTTAAAACAACTCTGGAAATTAATGAGGAGGTATTTATGCGTCTATCTGGTTAGTCACAGACTCTTAAACCTTTCTGATCAGATGAAATGTCACAAAAATGAGTTTAAAGAAATAGCATTGTGCTTGAATAAAGCACATAAATAGTGATTAATTTAATTACACATTTAAAGTAAGTTTTAACATGTGCTGAACTTAATTAGGTATCCTTTATGCGTCTGAATATTGTTGTGGATTCTTAAGTCTTTCTGAGCAGATGAAATATCCCAAACAGTTTTAAGAAATTAAAAGCACTGTGCTCGAATAAAACACATGAATTAGTTATTAAATGAAGTAAGATGTTGAATTGACTATAAGCATTTTAATCAAATACACCCCAATATACTGTCTTAAATAAAACAGTGAATAACAGTTCATTATTTGAAACAATATGTCGAATTGACTATAAGCATTTTAATCCATACATCAGTGGTATAGGGTCTTACGCAGTTTAATAAAACATATACAATTTTGAATAATAGGGGATATTATGTGAAATAAGATGTTAAATTATCATGTATTTTAACCCCTTAAGTGTCACGGGCCCACCGGTGGGCCCATATCCTTTACATTTTTAAAACAGTAATATCCTATACTAAACCTAAACTAATCTTGACAAACTATATATCATTTGAAAGCTTACAATCTCTAGTTTCCATATTTGGTGATTGATTTTCAAAATAAATTACAGAGGAGCCGTAATTTATCAATTTGCAACAATAATATTTTCATACTCTTAGACCTTTTTTTTGAAATAGTGATGAACATGAAAAATCATGAAAGAAGGGTAGAAACCTCAGTTTGTTTTCATTCCAAGAGTTCAAAAGATAGCATCCATTCAATTAATTTTTAAAAAAAAGGTCTGAATTTTTTTTTTTATATAAAGAAAAAAATTATATGATGTGGCAGGAAGCTAAAACGCACATGCGTGTTCTTTTTATGTTTCTTAGAGGTTGAAATCATATCAAAATCTGCCAAACTTCTCATATTACTTCTGAATAGGATGTCTACTTCATAAATTGTATGAAAATTGTGGAAATAATGGTTCATATCACTCAAAACACATATGGAAATGGAGGCGCCCTTATATGGGCAGTGATGGAGTCTGGTTGTCATCTAGTGAAAAAGTTTGGTACTGCGCCCAAACAAAATCTTACTGAAAGCTCATTTTTTGAGATATCAACCTAAAATTTGAAACACAACTTGTTCAGATTTTTGGCTTTGATTTTTTTGCAGTTTTAGAGTCGCCCAGGTTTTGAAAATATATATTTTATATAAAATATGAATAATTAAAAATTTTACATTGTACATTTTCATAAACTCAAACTTCTATAACTTTTTTTCTGTTTCACTTTCTTAATTTATTTCACTTCTACAAGAATCTGCCAAATGTCTTCTTTAAAACAAGACCAATCTTACGTCTATATTCCAAAGCATTCTTGAATTACAACCATTTAAGTTCGAAATGTGCATTTTCATGTCTATTCAAAAAAAGGGGGGTGACACTTAAAGGGTTAATCTAATACAACACAATATAATACATCACAATATGCTGTTTTACATAAATAAATAAAATAGTGAATAATAGCTGATATTATATGAAATAAGGTTAAATTATCAAGTATTTTAATCTAATACACCACAAAATACTGGCTTACACAGATAAATAATAGTGATGAATAATAGTTATATAATATTAGTTATATAATAGTAATGAATTATAGTTCACATTATTATGGTTATATAATATATAATAAGAGGTTAAATTATCCACAATATATGGTTTTACAAAGTTAAATAAAACATAAAATAGTGAAAATAGTTTGTACTATTTGAAATAAGATGCTAATTATCAGGTATATAATCATTTTAATATAATACGCACAATATACTTTCTTATACACCGATAAATAAAATAGTGAATAATAGTTGATATTATATGAAATAAGATTCTAAATTATTACGTATTTTATTCTAATACACCACGAAATACTGCCTTACATAGATAAATCAAACATAAAATAGCGAATAGTTGATATTATATTAAATAAGTTGTTAAATTACCAAGTATGCACATTTTAATCTAATACAGGTTCCTAGGTTCCAATATTCTATTGCATCTTCACTTCACTGACCACTATGTTGTCTGTTGTCTGCAATATACTGACTTACATAGATAAATAAAACATATAAATTTGTGAAACATATTATTTTAAACAAACTGTTAAATTACCAAGTATACAAACTTGAATCTAATACACACGAAATACGACCTTACACAGATAAATAAAACATATAATATATAGTGAATAAGAGTTCATATTATTTGAAATAAGATATTAAATTATAAAGTATAAGCATTTTAATCGAATGCACAACAATATACTGCCTTACACAGATAAATAAACATATAAAACAGTGTTTTTATACGAAATAAGATGACATTTTATTAAGTATTTAAAACTAGTTTTAAACGTATGTTGAAGTGTACCTACCATTGGTGAAATTAGGAGGTCTTTTTGGCTCTGGTTAAAATCACAGATCCTTGAATTTCTGAGGTGTTTGCTCTCCGTTTGCTAAATTGAAAATGAAGACCGCTTTCATCATGTCCGGGGCAATGGTCCGCCCCTTCCTCTCTGTGTAGCTGCTATCTTATGCTAGGTAATAGCATTAGGAGTTTGTTTCAGAAAACATCAAGCAATTAAAAGATAGTGCGGCCACCTGGTGTTTTACAATCAAAGACCACAACTGTCTCCAACCATAAAATCTTCTGATCTGTAGCATTCCTGTCTGGCGGGGAGACCCCAAAATGGGGCCATTTTGACACTTCACAGGCTGTAAGATCAATATAATTAGATGTTTATACCGGCGTCTTCAGGAAAAAGTCAAAACAAAATGGTCACAAAGTTACATATTATATAGCCTACTCTTATCCATTGATTGTGATGATAAGATAAATTGTCCTTATTTCTTGGGGAGTTGTCCCCATCCTGTTTTACTTGACACCTCACCCCTGAAGAGCAGGTTTATTTTTCTAACATTTAAACAACACCCTCTGACTTTATGAATAGACATAAATGACATCTTAATGATTTTTTTATAATTTTGTGCATTTATTTAAAGTATGCATGCGGGCCTACCATTCTGACACTAGTGATACCTTACTTCTTTGATAATATTAAAGGTTTTATGAAATATTATTTCTAATTTTTTCAGCACATGTAGTCAGAGTCACAGAAAATAATATTAGTGCAACAAATAAGGAGATTATGTTTTATTTATTTTGATCAGGTTTGTTAAAAGTATGCCTGAATGATGTTAGTTAATCTGCACTGATGATGCATTCCTTTGAATCTTAACTTTGAGTGCATCAGAATTAAATGGATGTAAAATTATTATCATGTCACATGTGACATTAACATGACAGAAAATACAGTAACACCAATGACATAACGAATCACCAATGCCACACATAAGACCATAATTAGATGAGACTAAATTGTTACATTTGGTATACAATCTAAATGAATAGCTTTGAATAAAGTTTATCTTTAAATGGTGATTTTACTTAACAGTATCTGCTCAAAAACTTTACAATTTTAATGCAAAACTGTGCTTTGTCGTCTTAGATCAAATTTATACAAAGATATGTAAGCAGTATTTTGTCCATCGACACACAACAGCAAGCAGTATTCCTGTTACCGTAACTGTTTAGTCTTTTCCACTATCAAAACATTTCAAATGGCTGCATCCGACAATATACGGCTTATTACGGTAATTTCAGGCTTTCCGCCAGCAAATGACGCCAGCTTTCTGGCAGAGCGGGGTCGCGGAAGGATTTGAATGTTGAACAGAGAGATACGGAGCGCAACAGGACAGGGTGTTTTGGACAGCGTAAATAATAAAAGAAAGAACGAACAAAAACGTAGCGATTCGAGTGGTAGACAACAGGTGAGGTGTTTGGGATGATTTTTGATGAAACTTGGGAGGTGGATGGCCGAATACTCTTTCAAGTATCTTAGCATGCGGTGTATGTAAAGTTATGTATACGTGGGCTATTTGTATATGAGGGCGCTGCGTATGAAAAAAGTATCCTAAATGAAAACTATGCAACTCCATGTCACACACAAAAATACTTGTATATGTGCATTATAGTTAATTTTCAACTTAAACATGTTAGTTTTATTTATTACGATTTTTTCTCAATAAAATCAATAATTTATTCAAGTGTCTATCATTTGTCTATTTAAATTAAAAAAATTATACATTTACAAACACACCACACACTAATGGTCAATAACAGTAATTTATTGAAAGTCATCTTTTTCTGAAAAGATAATTCCTAGCACTTGAAGATAGCACAATGGTTTATAATTTTACAGCCAAAACAAAATATGTGAAAATCACCCTATTTTAGTTCTTCATGTTCTAAAGGGTTAATTTGTAACTTTTAGAAAATAGCAGCACATTTTCAGAGACGGGATGTGTCTCTGTGGTCCATGAGACATCATAGGTAAAGTTTGTCTGGAGTTAATATTTAATTGTACACGTCTTAAGAACTTCAGGGTCAATGGGGCTCCTGAGAATAATGTCCCTTAAAACCAAAGAGTAAGCTAAAAGACACTAGTTTTCCAATGTTACCTATACCAAAATCAAATACTGTATAGAATTTGTATTATGCTTTTTCATAGGATAATCTTGCTTTACATTTATAATAAAAATGTAAAAGCATTTCTTTATATTTGCAGTGTTCTGACACAATGTCATTCATTGATACTTTTTGCTTTTATAAAATTTACATTTCTTATGTCTACAAAGGTTCAAAGTAAAAATATGATAAATATGAATCTATGTGAGGTCTCAACCACAAACGCAAAACATTGTGTTGGGTAATCCAGACATAGCTTTACTAAAAGAAAATATTATGGAAGTCATTTTCAAAACTGTAATTACGCCATATTTATTAATATAATGGCTTCATGTTCATTTATAGTTTTTATTTGTTTGTTATTAACTAATACCTTTTTGTTTTTAACCAACACTTATACATCCAGCACGCAATTAAAGAGATGTATGAGCTAAGGATGTTCTCTGACCCAAATAAACAGGAGTGTTCACAATCTACAGTACAATATACAGTTAGATATTCTCCCACTATAAACTACTGTATGTGTGTAAATAGTTGTGCTTGAAGCTTTGGTGGTATTTTTTACACATGCAAAGTACCACACATTTGTAAAGCCTATAGGACTAACTTTAAAACATAATCTTTATAGAGGAATCACATGTGTCCAAAACACACATGTGAGATTCATAAGACCAAATCACTATGAAAAGAGGGCTGGAAAAGCACCGGTTATAATAAATGCACAAAAGTGTTTTTGTTTTATTAGGTGAAGACTTTTCTTTGAGAGCGGTCAACACTCAGGGGTTATAGAAATAAATGACAATTAAGAATTTAAGCGATAGTCTTTCTGTTTGAGAATCTTTGACTAAATTGATACTTTGTTTAGTGCAACCTTCCATCTATCTATGTTGTGGAATCACACAAAGTATTAACACGAAAAGTAAGCGCATGCTGTTTTAAACTATACGGCACATCTGACTATTGCACTGAGAGATGTTATGTCCAGTGCAGTTAGGACTAATGCATGTTCATTTAAGTTTGAGACTGTTAAAGTTCCACACTCTGGTAAAAACTGCAGATACAATGGCTCAAAAGTAAATTCTAGAGGTCCACTTGCTAAAAAGTAAATACCACATGAACCATTTAAATGAATACAGAAAAGCCACTTACAGTCCTTCTATATGAGTTTGTTTAAGACTAAGCAAATCATATTTATTTTAAATCATCGTCTTTCCGGCATGTCTTGATACTTTTTCTTTTATAAAATGTACTTTCTCTTATTTCTACAAAGGCTCAATCTCAATTCATGTCCTAGCAAACATAACGTAAAAAATATAATACATATGTCTGACTTACAGTGTTTTTAAGAAATAGGTGACGCAATACTCCAAACAGTGCAACACACAAGCATGGTCAATTGGTGAAAACGCCACATATGTAAGGTAGTTTTCCAAATATCCCCTAAAAGCAAATACTGTATGTTTGTATTACACTTTTTAAAGGCTAATCTAGCTTTAAAGTTAGAATAAAAAGTTATATCCAAACATATATTCATACCTGTTGTGTTTTGATACAATGCTCTAACAATACTTTTTTTGTTTTATAAATACAATTTTCTTATTTCTACAAATAGCAGTCTGTTAAATTTGAGTTAATACACAATTAAGCATGTGAATAATGCTGCAAATACGTCTGACACGTTAAAATACAGATCTAAAATACACCATCTAAAATACAGATAATTTTTCTTTTGACAAATCTACAATTCAAATGATCACACCGGTGGTGTTTAACGTCCAAGAGTTGAAGAAGCAGTTCTTTATGCAAAAATAAAATAAAAACCATCAATAATACAAATAGTTTAAGTTGACATAAACAAAACACCCCAGATCCTTACATAAATTATAGTAAACATTTACAAAATGTAAATAGATTCTGACAGGTTTGTCAGAGTACCTGTACCACATTATTGTAATGCAAACACATTTGAGGGGTAACGTTACCAGTCCTTGTAAAGGTTATGGATCAAATGTAAGCATAATCTTTATGCAACAATCACGTTTCACGTGTTGTTTCACTGCATCCTAGCTATCTAAATGCATGCATCTATTGCGAACAATTCACCCAGGGCATATGTTTTGACCTTGTAATGTTTAATCAAATTTTGTTGGACAATATATGGTGGATTAACAGGTTCTACGTAACTGGGTCCCCTATCCAGCATGATGGGAAGGGGAAATCCTGTACCTAGTTTTCTATATTACTATTTTAACACAACTAAACTAATTTATGTAATCACAACACCTATGGATTAAGAAAAATGGTTGACTCCATTTAGCATATACGTAAGTAAACTGAACAAGCATCAAATGTTATTTTATGGTCTACTTAACTGAAGCATGTTCTTTCAACATGACAATATTGAGTTAAACGCAACTGTTTCAAGTCAGTTTAACGTAATGCAATGTGTTTAATGAGAAAGCTAATACATCGGTGTTAAATTAAAATTATTTTTAAATAAACTGAACCGTATCGTAAATAATTTTCGACTGAATTCTCTCGGGTGACATGCAGGACTAGTTGTTTATGCAAGACATAGTTATTTATGGCTTCTTGAAGACAACCAGTCCGAAACCACTTAGCCGACCTCCATTATCCTTTAAGACTGCGTCTTTTTTATCGCCTAAAGACCCCAGGGTTAGACGGTGTATAATAAGCTTTTTCATAAGCTCCGACATGTTATCGTTTCGACCTCTGTAAAAGAAATAACACACACACACATGCATAGTGGTTCAACCTTTTATTTAAAAATGACACATCTAATATTACTATCAGTAAAAACAGGATAGATAATGACTACATGTTATAAGTAATATAATAAAATAATTAATAAAATAAATAATGGGGTAACAATAACATCATTGATAGTCTAACCAGAATAAAAAGTCACGGAACACAAACATGTTTCTGTCTAGGACATAATCGGTAAACAGTTCAATAATTTGGTCGACGTTGTTAATCAATTGACAACGTTCGACCATCTCCTCCTCATCGTCAGTGTCTAATCGATTTGACTTTTTGACCAAATCGATACATACATCGACTACAAACGTGAACATGCACAACGTATCGGTGACACCAATGGCAGGCGGTGAACCGTACATCCAATCGAGAACCTGTTTTATCATATCGCATACTGGCTCGTCATCGTGAAGACATGCGGAGGTCATAGAGTACCATGTATTCTTATGACCCAGACTTCTTACATTTTTCATCATTTTCTTGAGATTGGCCTCGCGTGTAGTGTCGTCATCATCACGTGGAATTTCAAACGGGGAATCGGGTGCGTCCTCAATAATCTTGTTCATAAGACCAATGATCTGATCTTTGTAATGATCTTTAAACATGGATGTGATAAAGTGCGTTATACTGCCCGCAACACCCATGTTGGAGGAGGTTTGATCACTGGCCATTGACGATTGAGAATCCTCGCCAGATGTCGACGACGTCACAGACGATTTCCTTACAGGGTTTGTCCAGAAGCTTGTCTCTGATTTCTTGTAGTTTAGTACCGATGAATGGTTCGTCTCTTAGTTCATGCAGAATAGACCCGACTGTTCCTTGAATAGCCTGAGGATACGATTTTAATCCACGCCTGTTTAGGACGAATGCTATGATGAGTCGTAGAAGACTAGTTTTCGGCAGGTTCAAACAAACAGTAATGTCAAAGCAAGCTTTAGCAGGCCATGTAACAACAAAATGATCCTTCAACTTCTGATCAATGAGATGTAGCAGTAGTCCCAACAGTCAGCGTTTTTCCGATTTTGAATCCAATTGAAGTAATCGTCTGTAGCGTCGAAACCGTTAGCAGCATTACCAACCTCACACAACAGTTAGGAGAAACCGGTTTACGTGCGATAACTGAGGCTGAGCGTAGAGTTTTTTAGGCCTGCGATTGGGGTCCGCCTTCGCCCCCCTGTTGTGTACGGGGGTTGTCTTCAAGAAGCCATAAATAACTATGTCTTGCATAAACAACTAGTCCTGCATGTCACCCGAGAGAATTCAGTCGAAAATTATTTACGATACGGTTCAGTTTATTTAAAAATAATTTTAATTTAACACCGATGTATTAGCTTTCTCATTAAACACATTGCATTACGTTAAACTGACTTGAAACAGTTGCGTTTAACTCAATATTGTCATGTTGAAAGAACATGCTTCAGTTAAGTAGACCATAAAATAACATTTGATGCTTGTTCAGTTTACTTACGTATATGCTAAATGGAGTCAACCATTTTTCTTAATCCATAGGTGTTGTGATTACATAAATTAGTTTAGTTGTGTTAAAATAGTAATATAGAAAACTAGGTACAGGATTTCCCCTTCCCATCATGCTGGATAGGGGTGTACATTTTGAAGATAAAAAATTGGCGACTTGTTAATGCCCTTTTATGTTTATATTTAAAAGAGTTTCTGATATGTTAGTGTTTTACCATCGTGGTAAAGTGTAGACCATGTGTTTGGAAAGAAGACGTGCTAACAATAATTAAAGTGATTTCAATAATTATAAAACAGCTACTTTGGGCAAGCATTGTCTGTGACAAAACCATAGCAAATGCCTAACAATAAGTAAATAATTTGTAAAAGGTTATCTTATTAGATATATTAGTAAAGGCTGTTGAACATAATCGCTAAATAAACTAAACAATTGGATTATTTATTTTAATTTTGTTTGAAATTAATTTTAGGATAATTGAACTGTTTTGGACAAAATTAAGAATGTTAACCTGATTCAACTAAATGGCATTGAATGTATCTTATGTAATAAACTTAAGTTTACCGAAATAAACAATGTTAATTAAATGCAACATTACCCAGTTACGTAGAACCTGTTAATCCACCATATATTGTCCAACAAAATTTGATTAAACATTACAAGGTCAAAACATATGCCCTGGGTGAATTGTTCGCAATAGATGCATGCATTTAGATAGCTAGGATGCAGTGAAACAACACGTGAAACGTGATTGTTGCATAAAGATTATGCTTACATTTGATCCATAACCTTTACAAGGACTGGTAACGTTACCCCTCAAATGTGTTTGCATTACAATAATGTGGTACAGGTACTCTGACAAACCTGTCAGAATCTATTTACATTTTGTAAATGTTTACTATAATTTATGTAAGGATCTGGGGTGTTTTGTTTATGTCAACTTAAACTATTTGTATTATTGATGGTTTTTATTTTATTTTTGCATAAAGAACTGCTTCTTCAACTCTTGGACGTTAAACACCACCGGTGTGATCATTTGAATTGTAGATTTGTCAAAAGAAAAATTATCTGTATTTTAGATGGTGTATTTTAGATCTGTATTTTAACGTGTCAGACGTATTTGCAGCATTATTCACATGCTTAATTGTGTATTAACTCAAATTTAACAGACTGCTATTTGTAGAAATAAGAAAATTGTATTTATAAAACAAAAAAAGTATTGTTAGAGCATTGTATCAAAACACAACAGGTATGAATATATGTTTGGATATAACTTTTTATTCTAACTTTAAAGCTAGATTAGCCTTTAAAAAGTGTAATACAAACATACAGTATTTGCTTTTAGGGGATATTTGGAAAACTACCTTACATATGTGGCGTTTTCACCAATTGACCATGCTTGTGTGTTGCACTGTTTGGAGTATTGCGTCACCTATTTCTTAAAAACACTGTAAGTCAGACATATGTATTATATTTTTTACGTTATGTTTGCTAGGACATGAATTGAGATTGAGCCTTTGTAGAAATAAGAGAAAGTACATTTTATAAAAGAAAAAGTATCAAGACATGCCGGAAAGACGATGATTTAAAATAAATATGATTTGCTTAGTCTTAAACAAACTCATATAGAAGGACTGTAAGTGGCTTTTCTGTATTCATTTAAATGGTTCATGTGGTATTTACTTTTTAGCAAGTGGACCTCTAGAATTTACTTTTGAGCCATTGTATCTGCAGTTTTTACCAGAGTGTGGAACTTTAACAGTCTCAAACTTAAATGAACATGCATTAGTCCTAACTGCACTGGACATAACATCTCTCAGTGCAATAGTCAGATGTGCCGTATAGTTTAAAACAGCATGCGCTTACTTTTCGTGTTAATACTTTGTGTGATTCCACAACATAGATAGATGGAAGGTTGCACTAAACAAAGTATCAATTTAGTCAAAGATTCTCAAACAGAAAGACTATCGCTTAAATTCTTAATTGTCATTTATTTCTATAACCCCTGAGTGTTGACCGCTCTCAAAGAAAAGTCTTCACCTAATAAAACAAAAACACTTTTGTGCATTTATTATAACCGGTGCTTTTCCAGCCCTCTTTTCATAGTGATTTGGTCTTATGAATCTCACATGTGTGTTTTGGACACATGTGATTCCTCTATAAAGATTATGTTTTAAAGTTAGTCCTATAGGCTTTACAAATGTGTGGTACTTTGCATGTGTAAAAAATACCACCAAAGCTTCAAGCACAACTATTTACACACATACAGTAGTTTATAGTGGGAGAATATCTAACTGTATATTGTACTGTAGATTGTGAACACTCCTGTTTATTTGGGTCAGAGAACATCCTTAGCTCATACATCTCTTTAATTGCGTGCTGGATGTATAAGTGTTGGTTAAAAACAAAAAGGTATTAGTTAATAACAAACAAATAAAAACTATAAATGAACATGAAGCCATTATATTAATAAATATGGCGTAATTACAGTTTTGAAAATGACTTCCATAATATTTTCTTTTAGTAAAGCTATGTCTGGATTACCCAACACAATGTTTTGCGTTTGTGGTTGAGACCTCACATAGATTCATATTTATCATATTTTTACTTTGAACCTTTGTAGACATAAGAAATGTAAATTTTATAAAAGCAAAAAGTATCAATGAATGACATTGTGTCAGAACACTGCAAATATAAAGAAATGCTTTTACATTTTTATTATAAATGTAAAGCAAGATTATCCTATGAAAAAGCATAATACAAATTCTATACAGTATTTGATTTTGGTATAGGTAACATTGGAAAACTAGTGTCTTTTAGCTTACTCTTTGGTTTTAAGGGACATTATTCTCAGGAGCCCCATTGACCCTGAAGTTCTTAAGACGTGTACAATTAAATATTAACTCCAGACAAACTTTACCTATGATGTCTCATGGACCACAGAGACACATCCCGTCTCTGAAAATGTGCTGCTATTTTCTAAAAGTTACAAATTAACCCTTTAGAACATGAAGAACTAAAATAGGGTGATTTTCACATATTTTGTTTTGGCTGTAAAATTATAAACCATTGTGCTATCTTCAAGTGCTAGGAATTATCTTTTCAGAAAAAGATGACTTTCAATAAATTACTGTTATTGACCATTAGTGTGTGGTGTGTTTGTAAATGTATAATTTTTTTAATTTAAATAGACAAATGATAGACACTTGAATAAATTATTGATTTTATTGAGAAAAAATCGTAATAAATAAAACTAACATGTTTAAGTTGAAAATTAACTATAATGCACATATACAAGTATTTTTGTGTGTGACATGGAGTTGCATAGTTTTCATTTAGGATACTTTTTTCATACGCAGCGCCCTCATATACAAATAGCCCACGTATACATAACTTTACATACACCGCATGCTAAGATACTTGAAAGAGTATTCGGCCATCCACCTCCCAAGTTTCATCAAAAATCATCCCAAACACCTCACCTGTTGTCTACCACTCGAATCGCTACGTTTTTGTTCGTTCTTTCTTTTATTATTTACGCTGTCCAAAACACCCTGTCCTGTTGCGCTCCGTATCTCTCTGTTCAACATTCAAATCCTTCCGCGACCCCGCTCTGCCAGAAAGCTGGCGTCATTTGCTGGCGGAAAGCCTGAAATTACCGTAATAAGCCGTATATTGTCGGATGCAGCCATTTGAAATGTTTTGATAGTGGAAAAGACTAAACAGTTACGGTAACAGGAATACTGCTTGCTGTTGTGTGTCGATGGACAAAATACTGCTTACATATCTTTGTATAAATTTGATCTAAGACGACAAAGCACAGTTTTGCATTAAAATTGTAAAGTTTTTGAGCAGATACTGTTAAGTAAAATCACCATTTAAAGATAAACTTTATTCAAAGCTATTCATTTAGATTGTATACCAAATGTAACAATTTAGTCTCATCTAATTATGGTCTTATGTGTGGCATTGGTGATTCGTTATGTCATTGGTGTTACTGTATTTTCTGTCATGTTAATGTCACATGTGACATGATAATAATTTTACATCCATTTAATTCTGATGCACTCAAAGTTAAGATTCAAAGGAATGCATCATCAGTGCAGATTAACTAACATCATTCAGGCATACTTTTAACAAACCTGATCAAAATAAATAAAACATAATCTCCTTATTTGTTGCACTAATATTATTTTCTGTGACTCTGACTACATGTGCTGAAAAAATTAGAAATAATATTTCATAAAACCTTTAATATTATCAAAGAAGTAAGGTATCACTAGTGTCAGAATGGTAGGCCCGCATGCATACTTTAAATAAATGCACAAAATTATAAAAAAATCATTAAGATGTCATTTATGTCTATTCATAAAGTCAGAGGGTGTTGTTTAAATGTTAGAAAAATAAACCTGCTCTTCAGGGGTGAGGTGTCAAGTAAAACAGGATGGGGACAACTCCCCAAGAAATAAGGACAATTTATCTTATCATCACAATCAATGGATAAGAGTAGGCTATATAATATGTAACTTTGTGACCATTTTGTTTTGACTTTTTCCTGAAGACGCCGGTATAAACATCTAATTATATTGATCTTACAGCCTGTGAAGTGTCAAAATGGCCCCATTTTGGGGTCTCCCCGCCAGACAGGAATGCTACAGATCAGAAGATTTTATGGTTGGAGACAGTTGTGGTCTTTGATTGTAAAACACCAGGTGGCCGCACTATCTTTTAATTGCTTGATGTTTTCTGAAACAAACTCCTAATGCTATTACCTAGCATAAGATAGCAGCTACACAGAGAGGAAGGGGCGGACCATTGCCCCGGACATGATGAAAGCGGTCTTCATTTTCAATTTAGCAAACGGAGAGCAAACACCTCAGAAATTCAAGGATCTGTGATTTTAACCAGAGCCAAAAAGACCTCCTAATTTCACCAATGGTAGGTACACTTCAACATACGTTTAAAACTAGTTTTAAATACTTAATAAAATGTCATCTTATTTCGTATAAAAACACTGTTTTATATGTTTATTTATCTGTGTAAGGCAGTATATTGTTGTGCATTCGATTAAAATGCTTATACTTTATAATTTAATATCTTATTTCAAATAATATGAACTCTTATTCACTATATATTATATGTTTTATTTATCTGTGTAAGGTCGTATTTCGTGTGTATTAGATTCAAGTTTGTATACTTGGTAATTTAACAGTTTGTTTAAAATAATATGTTTCACAAATTTATATGTTTTATTTATCTATGTAAGTCAGTATATTGCAGACAACAGACAACATAGTGGTCAGTGAAGTGAAGATGCAATAGAATATTGGAACCTAGGAACCTGTATTAGATTAAAATGTGCATACTTGGTAATTTAACAACTTATTTAATATAATATCAACTATTCGCTATTTTATGTTTGATTTATCTATGTAAGGCAGTATTTCGTGGTGTATTAGAATAAAATACGTAATAATTTAGAATCTTATTTCATATAATATCAACTATTATTCACTATTTTATTTATCGGTGTATAAGAAAGTATATTGTGCGTATTATATTAAAATGATTATATACCTGATAATTAGCATCTTATTTCAAATAGTACAAACTATTTTCACTATTTTATGTTTTATTTAACTTTGTAAAACCATATATTGTGGATAATTTAACCTCTTATTATATATTATATAACCATAATAATGTGAACTATAATTCATTACTATTATATAACTAATATTATATAACTATTATTCATCACTATTATTTATCTGTGTAAGCCAGTATTTTGTGGTGTATTAGATTAAAATACTTGATAATTTAACCTTATTTCATATAATATCAGCTATTATTCACTATTTTATTTATTTATGTAAAACAGCATATTGTGATGTATTATATTGTGTTGTATTAGATTAACCCTTTAAGTGTCACCCCCCTTTTTTTGAATAGACATGAAAATGCACATTTCGAACTTAAATGGTTGTAATTCAAGAATGCTTTGGAATATAGACGTAAGATTGGTCTTGTTTTAAAGAAGACATTTGGCAGATTCTTGTAGAAGTGAAATAAATTAAGAAAGTGAAACAGAAAAAAAGTTATAGAAGTTTGAGTTTATGAAAATGTACAATGTAAAATTTTTAATTATTCATATTTTATATAAAATATATATTTTCAAAACCTGGGCGACTCTAAAACTGCAAAAAAATCAAAGCCAAAAATCTGAACAAGTTGTGTTTCAAATTTTAGGTTGATATCTCAAAAAATGAGCTTTCAGTAAGATTTTGTTTGGGCGCAGTACCAAACTTTTTCACTAGATGACAACCAGACTCCATCACTGCCCATATAAGGGCGCCTCCATTTCCATATGTGTTTTGAGTGATATGAACCATTATTTCCACAATTTTCATACAATTTATGAAGTAGACATCCTATTCAGAAGTAATATGAGAAGTTTGGCAGATTTTGATATGATTTCAACCTCTAAGAAACATAAAAAGAACACGCATGTGCGTTTTAGCTTCCTGCCACATCATATAATTTTTTTCTTTATATAAAAAAAAAAATTCAGACCTTTTTTTTAAAAATTAATTGAATGGATGCTATCTTTTGAACTCTTGGAATGAAAACAAACTGAGGTTTCTACCCTTCTTTCATGATTTTTCATGTTCATCACTATTTCAAAAAAAAGGTCTAAGAGTATGAAAATATTATTGTTGCAAATTGATAAATTACGGCTCCTCTGTAATTTATTTTGAAAATCAATCACCAAATATGGAAACTAGAGATTGTAAGCTTTCAAATGATATATAGTTTGTCAAGATTAGTTTAGGTTTAGTATAGGATATTACTGTTTTAAAAATGTAAAGGATATGGGCCCACCGGTGGGCCCGTGACACTTAAGGGGTTAAAATACATGATAATTTAACATCTTATTTCACATAATATCCCCTATTATTCAAAATTGTATATGTTTTATTAAACTGCGTAAGACCCTATACCACTGATGTATGGATTAAAATGCTTATAGTCAATTCGACATATTGTTTCAAATAATGAACTGTTATTCACTGTTTTATTTAAGACAGTATATTGGGGTGTATTTGATTAAAATGCTTATAGTCAATTCAACATCTTACTTCATTTAATAACTAATTCATGTGTTTTATTCGAGCACAGTGCTTTTAATTTCTTAAAACTGTTTGGGATATTTCATCTGCTCAGAAAGACTTAAGAATCCACAACAATATTCAGACGCATAAAGGATACCTAATTAAGTTCAGCACATGTTAAAACTTACTTTAAATGTGTAATTAAATTAATCACTATTTATGTGCTTTATTCAAGCACAATGCTATTTCTTTAAACTCATTTTTGTGACATTTCATCTGATCAGAAAGGTTTAAGAGTCTGTGACTAACCAGATAGACGCATAAATACCTCCTCATTAATTTCCAGAGTTGTTTTAAAACTTTGCTTTAAAATATATAATGAAGTTTTATTTTATAAGCTTTTATTTGACATCAATGCTATTTCTTTAAACTCATTTTGTTTCATTCTCCTCAGCAGGCAATATGGATGGTGCAGTGCCGGCTGAAAATCCGTGTCAGACCTCTTCATGTTCATAATTTCGGCGTTCTGTGAACATTATCCTGATATAATAAAAACTTTCCCTGAAAACATTCCTCTCAGTCACACCAAGCAAATTGCCCCGTCATAAACACACACACACACACACACACACACACACACACACACACCATTCCTCTCAGTCACACCAAGCAAATTGCCCCGTCATGAACACACACACACACACACACACACACACACACACACACACATAAACACATAGCCATAAACTCCGGAAACACATGGTCGGGGTCAAAAGTTCACATACCATCTGGTGGTCATAAAACCCCCTCCCTACTACACAACCTGTCAAAACTTTCTGTCAACCAAATGATCGAACGCTCATCAGGGCAAAGGTTAATCCATCAATCCCGGAAACGGGGAGGGCTAGGTCAAAGGTTAATCCATCAACCCCGGAAACCGGGAGGGGTAGGTCAAAGGTTAATACATGACCCCGGAAACAGGAAGGGCAAGGGGAGGGGCAAGGTCAAAGGTCACCATCAATCATTTTGACACAAGCTGCAGTATAATAACTACTTATGTGCAGGTTAGTCCTGCTGCATGTCGCCATACTGCTTCTTACGAAGAACTACTGGATTTAATAGAGTTTGTGAGGTTCATGGTATTGAATCTATAGAAGATATTCTAGGGCAGGGGTGTCCAAACCTGCTCCTACAGGGTCACTGTCCTGCAGAGTTTAGCTCTAACCCTAATAAATAACTCCTGAACCAGCCAATCAAGGCCTTCAGATTCACTAGAGCTGCGTCCGAAATCATATAGCCTACTGTCTGAGTAGGTAGGCTTACTACATTTGAATTTACTTTGCAACCTGAAAATAGAATGCATAGGCCTATAGTATGAATATGGGTAGTATGAATGAAATTCGGACATGCTACATCCGCCATGTTGTTACTGTCACGTGACCTACCAGCGTCGGTTGTGTTGCTTCACTTCCATTCATAAATACCCTTGTTTTTCGCATACTATATAGTTGAAATCATACTTTATGATTTCAGACACAGCGCAGAACTTGACACCCCTGAGCTAGGGTTTTGTTTGAGACACTTTTTTAATGTTCTTGACAGTTTACAAAAACATTATTTCTTTTTATTTGTTTAATTTATTTATTATTTATGTGTCTATTTACCTCTTTTTCCGCCATTGATGGAATTTTCCGTCATATGAGACGGAAATTGACGGCTTTCCGTGTTTTCACTGTTGTAAGGTAGAGGGCGCTATGACACTTCTTCTGAAAGATTTTCTGAATCTCCAGATCAAAAAAACAGACGAAGAAGAAGCAGAAACAAGTGATAGCATGTTAGCAGATGCAAATGTAAAATAAAGCGATCATCAACATTAAACAGCATATAAATCAAAACTGCCTAACGTTACCGAAGGAATTATCGACCCAGGAAGGTACGTTAACGACTGTGCAAGCTTTGGGGTTGTTGATGGACTCGGTTTTGATCCTCGGTCTGAATCCGATCCAGACATAACTGTTATTCTTTGACAAAAACGCGATTTTCTCAGCTTTTTGTTCAAAATGTTGCTTTTTTAGAAACACCCACATTCAAATGTTGATAAAAAAAAAGAATCAAGAAGTTAGAACAAAACGTTTTTTTAAAGCAGAGGCTCCGTTCTTTCTTTTGATAACGTTATTTTGGATGTTCAGTTATTCATAACGATGAAACTTTTGTGAAAATGATAAAATATGCTGGCGCTGGCTGGCAACTTTTTTCTAAAATGCTGGCGGGGAAAGAGTTAAACGCCCCAGAGTTACACTTGTTAATTTAAACTCTCCTTGGTGACCAAAGATATTATGCAAAAGTGAAAATGAAGTAAATATGGGGCATTTTGTGTTTAAGTACACTATAAGCAAATATCTTTGATGGTCTGGAACCAAAATACTAGCAAACTGACCTAAAACAAATCAAGTGTCACTCAAATGCTGACAGAAATGGCTGCATGATTGTTTTTTGCACTATTTATGAGCAAGCAGCATATGCATATGCATATAACATTCATGTCGCATCAGACTTTCTGTATGATATTATCACACATTGATCAAGTCGACTAGTCAAAATGAGTCATGGAAGCCTTGCTTCCTGTTTAATTAGGCCGTTCTTGCCCAGAACAAGCTGCAATGTGAACTAGGAATTATGACAGTCAGCTGCATGAGACTATATGTGATAAATATCCATCTACAAATCATGTGTAAACACCAAAATAAGCTTTGAAATTTAGTGTATATAACAAGGGCTTTAAAGTGCATTTGTCTCAGTCACTGAAGTGGAATGTGTCAGACATCTTGACCTGTGACCTGCAGCTTGTGAGGTGTCATCTGTCATATCCTGTAGTGTGTGTAAGTGCAAAACCCTGCACAATCTCTTACAGTAAAATGACTTCACTTTCACGCCACTCTTATTTTACCAACCCAGGTCTACAAAGATGGTGAGAAAGTCCTGGAGAGGAGAACAGAGCGCAGAGGTGCCAGAGCAGTTTCCATGACTCCCCTGCAGAATGCCAGGGATGCTGTTAGTGATGAGTTGCGGCGAACATGACAATATGGTGGGTTTGGTCTGTTATTATTGTAACTTCCTGTGGCTAACCACTGCGCTGTGGGTGTACACACACTGACACACAAGCGATCAGACACCTGAGATGTTCCCGGAGTCCTGATGACTGATATAACAAAACCCAACAGGGCATTTCTCTTTGAAAAGTGTCCATGGGAGTCTATGTTTAAGCAGGAAAAAGGCTACCTTATTATTACCTCAACAACAAGCAACCAATGCTATAGCATTAATATTAACTTACTAGTTATTACAATTAAATCTCACACAGTTGAATGCATTGAATTTTAATATAATAATAAAGTTTAATTTATAGCACCTTTCTATAGCTTATGGAGACTTCACAATTGAGATAAAAAAAAAGTCTGTTACGAAAACAATATCCACAATAATATAGCTACAAGAATATTTTGTGTGGCCTTAATATCTTTCATTATGTTAGGTTTATATATGTATCTGGTGGATTTTCTCTTGGTTAGAGATCTTTTATTCATTATGACTAAATTTAAGTCTCTCTTTATCTGTTACATAAACCACAAGCTGAGCTGATGATGCGCTAAGGGATACTGAAAGCTGATTGGTTTAAAAGATTACCTC
Source organism: Rhinichthys klamathensis goyatoka (assembly GCF_029890125.1). NCBI lineage: Eukaryota > Metazoa > Chordata > Actinopteri > Cypriniformes > Leuciscidae > Rhinichthys > Rhinichthys klamathensis. The sequence continues at coordinate 2,966,167 of NW_026606735.1, read as the reverse complement.
TCAAAATGATTGGTTGTTTATGCATAAGAACAAGACACGTTTAATTATGAGAGAAGTTTACTAATGAGAGAAGTCCTTATTCTTGCAGTGATTAAAGGTGGCCAGGGTTACAGCAGATGAAAGAAGTAAACTTATTAAAATAAGTACAATTTTTCACTTTCTTATGGAAGCCCATTTCAGCCACCTAAGAATAAAAAAATCCCGCTTTGTTAAAGGCACAGTAGGTAAGTTTAGGGCCGCTAGAGGTCGCTTATTCAAAACAATTACAAAAGTGTAGCTTGATGATTGTCGTGAATGAGCGTGGAATCACGGGAGTTGTCGTCTTCACCTCCACAGCCAATGGAAAGCAATCCGACGGGACTCAAGCAGAAACCATGTTAATGGATGAGCTAATGTTTGAAAGTTTTTATAACATTACTGTGGTGATTAAAAAACATGGTTATAATTAAACCATGGTAAGCACAAAGTAAATATGGTTTTCTGTTGATAAAGGTATCCAAACAGTTGCTCACCTGTCTCAAAAAAATCACATAATATATTAAAGCGTCTTTGGTGTTTCTATGGTTTCTATGGAAGTAAAATTGAGGGTACCCCGGATATGATGTCATTGACTGGCGATGCAATGGCACACTGGTTAAAATTGCTAATATCTCTCCATTTAAACATTGTTGGAAACGTTTGGGATAATATAAGTACACAAGTCAACAAAATATATAACATTGTTCTTGTGTTTTTTTTTTTGTGGATATTTTAATCCAATCTTAGATATTGTCCAAATCTTACATATTGTGCATTTAAATCAATTATTATGGCATGTTGTCTCATAAGTTTGACCTTTATGTCATATATCTGATATAAAAATGACATACTAAGTCAATTATTGCATAAATCAAAAATATCAGATACAAAGTTTTTATCTAATAATTATGACCTAATATCTCATATCTCAAACTTTTTTGTCAATATCGACTTTTTATCTCATAATTATGACTTTTGTGCTTTTTTTGCTCATAGTTTGTCATAATTGTGTTTTCCAAAGTATGATTTCTTTTCTTTTGTAGCAGAAATGGGCTTCCATACCTTCTTATTCCACACAGGCTGCCACTGGCTTTACACACTGTTTGATTTCATGTTTCATACTTCATATTATTTCGTACTTTATATAGTTTATTTTCATTCAGTTCTGTTTAAGGAAACATTGGACCCAGCGGCCCTGGTTTATGACGCTGGTAATGAACCTGCTCTCTTTACACAAGACTGGGAAATGAGCAATTGAGTTATTGTCTTTCTCTCCTCTCTACTGAGACTTCACATAAACAAAAGCATGAGGGATAATTTGATCATTAATAAGCTTTGGGAAAATCAACACCTGCTTTATCAGTTATAAAGCATGCTGACGCACACTGCTCTCTCTCTCTCTCTCTCTCGCTCTCTCTCTGCAGATCAATGGTAGCTTCACCCTCTCCCTGATTGATTCATAATTGATGAGAGCCTTTAGCACTGTACGGGAGGGATTGATCGAGAAGAGCGGGTCTCGCTAACAGCTCAGTAATCCTCACAAATGTGGCACGGGGCCGGTCAGCTGTGGAGGAAGTTTGGCTTGCGGTGTGTCCAGTTCGTAAAAGCGAGATTTCCTTGGGTCATTAGTCACCGGTTGTTTTGCGTGTAGGTAATTCACACAGGCAAGGAATCAATTAGCAAGGACACTGCTTCTCTTAATTAAACCAATACATTGTGTGCAGGGATCAATGGAGCCACTCCACAGATGCAATTGTTTCATATATGTTTGGTTTCTGTTGGATTAATACTGCGTATATTTCTTTCTGTTTGTTTCTTTTTTCTTGTGGGGAAACAATTGCTGGTGCTGTCTGGAGGTGTTTAATAGATACTATGTTAACTATAGTCAAATGTATCCGAACGTGATTAATAATAACAGTACTACTTTTCATATATATATATATATATATATATTTATGTATGTTATGTAATGTGGGGGTCCCATTATTTTGGGTTAGGGGATATAATATAAGGTTTATACAGTATAAAAATCATTGTCTATGGAAAGTCCCCATACAACATGGAAACCCAAAACTGGAGATTAACCCTGAAAAATATGTCAGCCCTGGAGGGGGAAAAAACTGTTTAAATGACCCTGACAAAAAAACAAACAAACAAACTTACCAGTCAAATACCAGTCCAAAAAACAGCTATGACCTGTTAACAAGTGTAAGCTGGCTTAGGACTGTTTGTCAGCAGAGTGCTTGTCCTCTTTTAGGGAAATATTCACTGAAAACATGATTTCAGCAGGGAAGTGAAATGGATTTTTTAGTGTTCATAATGAAAACAGCAAATACACTCACTCACCTTGAGAAAGCAGCGTGGGTTTAGTATCTTGAGACAGACAGAGGAGGGTAAAGGAATTATGCATTACACAAATGTTAAAAAGCAAGACTTTCTTTGAGAAACCCAGCAAGTGACACATATCAAAGCAAATGCTGGGCTGAGTGCATGCAGGAAGACTGCATTTGATACTAGATAACAGAAACACTGTTTTAACTAAAGAGGGAGTGTCTGTGTGTGTGAGAGAGAGAGAGAGAGAAAAGAAAGAAAGCAAGACAGAGACACAGAATGCTAGACTGAGGATCCCCACTGGGAGGACAGTCAGAGGCCATTCTCATCTCTGTTCTGTGAAAGCACTGCAATGTTCACACACCTCTGTCACATCCTCTTTATTACAGCAGAATTGCTGCCGTGCACAGGATAGAAGGGAACCCGAACTGATGTACAGAGGGCCAGAATTCCTCTGTGTGATTGTAAGGATTCTCTGAAGTTAGGTTGTAGCTGTGTCTTTAGTCTTCTCTGGAATGTTGAGACATGAACTTTAATGAGTGCTCATTCTTCGGTGCTACGAATTATCATAGTGACAGTCTATTAGACAGATTTTGTCATTTTGAAATCATTTACATTGGTTGATAGCAGCACTCCCTTGGGTGATTAAGTTGAGTTAATTGAGTAAAGTTAATTAAGCTTATTAAATATTGTGATATACAGTAATAGCAGTAATGCTGTGAAATATTTAAATTTAGCTGTTTTATATTCAAATTTGTTTTAAAATGTAGTTTATTCAATTATGGCAAAGCTGAATTTTCAGCAGCCATTACTCCAGGGTCCAGGGTCACGTGATCCTTTAGAAATCATTCTAATATGCTGATTGGCTGCTCAGAAAACATTTGTTTTTATTGTCAATGTTGCAGCGTAATGTTTTTATGGAATCTGTGATACTTTTTTTCCAGGATTTTTTTCCTTTTTGGATGAATAGAAAGTTCAAAAGAATTAAAGCATTTATTTAAAAAAATAAATCGTTAGTAATACTATACATATGAAGATGCAATTTAATGCATCTTTGCTGAAAAGAAGATACTGTTAAAACATGAGAACTGACTTCATACATCTAAAAATGTATGAGGCTTTTTTATATATTGTTGACATGAGTGGATATATTTTTAGAGTGCATACATTTTTAGATGTATGAAGTCAGTTCTCCGATGTCTCACATGCTTTCACACATACGTATGCTCTTTTTCATGTTAATTGCCTTTATATTACAGGAACTGACAGGAAATAACAGGGGGAGGAGGGGGGGAACAGGACTGGGAAATGACCTAGGCCAGATTCAAACGAGGTTCCCTACAAGCAGCTCTTCAAATGGTAGGACCAAAGCACCACCCTCTGTGCCAGCGCTCCGACATAAAGGCTTTCTATACGTTTAACAGCATTATTCTGCTTAGAAGTCATGCACAAACAGGATCCAGTGTCAAAATGCCAGCAAATCATGTCCAGCAATAGGCTCTATATGCACGAACGCTGCTGACGTATTTCCGGTAGAATCTCAGCCAGTGTCTTTACCTCCGCATAGCGCGTTCTATAGACCTTATGCACCAGAGAAACGAGGGCGCCGCCATCTTTAGAGTATTGTCTTTGAACTTCCGTTTTTGCGGTTGCTCTGTATATTTCTATGGCATCGCTGTTCAGGAGTAATTAGCTGGTGAAGTTGATTTACTTATTGTAGAGTTAACGAAAGTTATCATGAGCATTGAAATGTTTATGATAAGCATTGTAAAGCATATGTCTTAACAAATGGACCTTGGGAATTTTTTTTTAACAAGCCGTTCATTCATAACTAGGCAAGATCGCTGTGAAAATACAGACCGGAAGTCAAAAGACAATGAGCTCAGCGCGGAAAAGGGGCGTGGCTACATAAGGTCTATCGCGAAGTGTACTAGCGGCCAAATTTTAATAAAATTAATTTTCTCAGAAACGAGACAACAATTTTAGAAACTGATTCGAGATTTCTCATTTTTCAGTATCAAAACACACTGATTGACCACTAGTTACAAGAGTTTTATTCTAAAGAGCTTAAAGGAATAGTTCACTTAAATATGAAAATTCTGTCATTGTTTACTCGCCCTCAAATTGTTTCAAACCTGTATGAATTTCTTTCTTCTGCTGAACACAAAAGATGATATTTTGAAGAATGTCGGTAACCAAACAGTTGATGGACCCCATTGACTTCCATTGCATTTTTAATTTTCTACTATGGGAGTCAATGGGGGTCCATCAACTGTTTGGTTACCGACATTCTTCAAAATATCATCTTTTGTGTTCAGCAGAAGAAAGAAATTCATACAGGTTTGAAACAACTTGAGGGTGAGTAAATGATAACATCATTTTAATTTTTAAGTGAACTATTCCTTTAATCAGATTCAGTCAGTCATGCAGCTAACCTGTTGTCTATTTCTACTCCCACTGATATTTACATTTTGATAAGACAAGCTCTTCCAATTATCTCTTCACTGAGCTGATTTTCGCATTAATTTACATAGCCGCTGTAATATTTGGAAACAACATACTTTTGCTCACACACGCACATGGCAAGTGTTTGGAAATGTCATGAAATTTATAAAACGCCGGATATCATTTATTTACCCGATCTAGTTAGGAGAGCCACTTGGGTTCAGTTACAGTCTCCATAGCTTGGCTCTGAATTTCTGTCTGGCTGTGTTTCTCTCTTCACACTCTCTACTCAGTACATACAGTGTCTGTCCTTGTTTTACCTCAAGTGTGTTTATATGTTGTTTTTGTCTCTGCTTGAACTGTGAAATGTGTGAGAAAATGTTGCTACTGTTAGTTCCACTGTTTTCTTAAGAAGCAATTACAGGGGCCGTCCAGGGAGAAAGGATGGGCATCATGTTTTGACATTCTCCTTAGAGATCATCACGGATGAAATGCTGCGAGCGTTTAGTCATCACATTTGCGCCGACTCCGATTTCAGGCTCTGACTTGCCAGATTGTTATCAAGGAAAATACAAATGGTTATCAGAGAAAGTACCGCACAGTCTGTTAAGAGGATAAGCATCAGTATGTTCCACAGAATCAATCAAAAGCCCAGGTATGTTGAATTTGTCCACACTTCTCGCAGGGATCTACTGTATATTCTCCGCCAAAGCCTTATTGATTTGTGCAGATATCTTTAAAGAAAAGCTGAACTGACATAACACAGTCTGTCGGGATGTTAGTTTAGCTTGAAGGTGCGGGGAGGCGAAAAATCAATAGAACTCATTTTTGAATTTCTTCAAAAATGTTGATCTAAGCCTTTGAGTGATCCCAACTATGTGACTTTCTTGAGAATAGATTAGTCAAAACAACAACGCAGTTCGTGCGTAAAGCTATTATTAAAGGTGTGAAAGAAAGAAAGAGAGAAATAAATAAAGCTGTATTCACATTTTAAATGGCATTTACTTTGACATTTACTGTATACCTTTTCACATTTCATTTCAGTGAATGACTAATTTAGGGTGATGCATTCTGTTCAATTAAACTCTGTTTCTAACCTCTTTCAATAATTTCCACTATCTTTCTTTAAATAGTCAATCTCACATTCAGTTTATAATTCCTCAGTGATAATGCTATATCTTAGACACCCACTATCTCCTCCTAACCTTGCATGACAGACACTCTTCGTTTCCAATTCACCCATACAGTCCAGCAGAGTTTGACCTTTTGCAAGTGTAACCAAGACATTTTGAACATAGTTACATGACTGAGGGGATTACTTGAATTCCTTGGCATGGATGGATGGAAAGAAAGATGGATGGATCTGTTCTTTATTTTCATTTTTTGTTCTTTCTATGGATGGATTGATAGATAGATGGAGAGATAGCAATATAGATGTTTAGATAGATAGAAGAACAAAAGAAAGAAAGGAATGGATGGATGGATGATGGATTTATTTGAGTGTAATGAGACTCGACAAGCCCACAGCGATGTAGTTCTGATAGCAGTGCACATTATTGCAAGAGTAGGGTGTAAAATAAATCATTTATAAGTCTCGATGACTTTGATCTTGAGACTGTGTGTGTGTGTGTCTTCTCTAAAGGACAGATGCTCGCTTGCTGCCTTAAGGCAACCTCACGGTGTCTAAGAGCCTATAACTGCAGACAGAACGTTGAATTATTATATGGAAAAATGAGCTAAGACCCAGACTGCAGATGTGAAATAAAAACACACTTTGACCTGTTGCCAAGTTTATGTATCTGGGGCTGCATGACATCATGTGCACTTAAATGCAGGTTTACAAGAAGTGCTTGAGAATGAACAGTCGGCACTAATTGTGATGACAGTAAATGGCACAGAATTGTACTGATACTATTTCAAGTGCACTTATTCTGTGACAACATGTGTGCTATTTACATACCGGTAGGTACATTTTATATTAGCATTTAGATTTCAGTAATATGCATGGTTAAAATATATATATATATATTAACCCATCTGACTTATTAATGAGCCACCTGCCATTTAAGTGTAAATAATTAATTGGGGAGACCTTATTTTTGTTTTTTATTGATTTGTTTCATATACAACAATTGAACCGAAAATAACGGATTCCCCTGAATAAATGAGTGATGTGTGATTGTGGGCACTTGAGTGAGTCCAAAGACCACCGTAATCTCCTGCTGTTATAATGCCTTCCCTGAGGACTGTGAGTGGTGATTGTGGCTTGAAGAGTCTCGTGAGTTTCCTCCCTTGAGCTTTGTGTCCACATATCTAAACGTGGGCATGTCAATGTGATGAATGAGTTGTGTACAAACTCACAGTTAATCAGAACTTACCGGTTTTAAAATAGTTTAATGACATGATTGCACATAAAATGCCTCAGTCAGTTGTGCAAACACTAAAGCAAATATTGAACATGAATCATGATGATAGATAGATAGATAGATAGATAGATAGATAGATAGATAGATAGATAGATATGTCTTTTTTAAAATAATAATTTCCTTTTAATGCCTCATGCAACTAGGTGGAAGGTTTTTACACTCCAACAGTGGACAGACTACTTCACAAGCTCTGTGTGCTATAATAAGGGAGAGTGAGTGTTGAGTCTACTCGGTGTGGGCTTTTGAAGCAGTCTGCACTACTACACTGATGCGCATTTGTCCGCTGACAGCTCGCTAACTGCGCGTCTCTCCACCCGCTGACAGACGACAAACACCCTGCAAATGACATGCCACGAAAAAATAAGTTAATCGGAGTAATATAATAAACCAGCTCACTTCCTCTGGCAATCGCAGAAGTGGCGGAAGTACGTCAGTTTGCTAGACTCCGAGCATTTACACTTCGCAGTGCGATTTCTGACGAGCAAGAACAGAGAGAAGAGGAGATGTGAATCATCCGCTGTCTCTTTAAAGCCACTTAGCGAAGCTTCACGTATTCCGACAAACACGCCGACGTCTTTCCCTTCAGCCGCAGCGCGCGCGGGCAGCGTTCAGGAATGGACGTGTTCAACTTACTCTCTGCTGGATAACCAACTCTTTTCCTGGTTGGATATGATTTGTTTTTGGTGGATTGTGTGCTGAAGAAGGATCTTTGGGGGATATAACAGCATTTTCAGCCTGACGCGGACCGTGTTGTCTCGGATGGTTTCGTGGCGTCTCTTCACGCTGAAACTTGGCGATACAATAAGTTCCTATCTTTAAATTGTTTGACAAACACGCGGATGCCTATTTGTTTTGTTTCTGGCACAGTGGGTCATGAATCGGGTGAAGATTAAAGCAGGGCCAGCGTCATGAATACAGCGCGCGGTCTGCAGTATCTACACACACTGATGTTGTTGTATACCATTGCAACAAAGTTGCCGTGCGCGTGGAATTCACGCTACTGTAATTAAACAGCCATTTTGCACCTGTTTAAATGAAGCGAGGCGTTTCGATACTGTGACGCTGTGGTTTGGATTAGGCTACACGCCTTAACCTGCATGGATCACATTTGTTTGTTTATCACATTACGGAGCTTAACATCCAAGGTCATTCTGTAGATTGTTTACAGGCTTCAGTACTATACATGGATGTGTTGTATTGATTGTGTGGAATCGACTGGTTTTTACGTGATCAAGTGTCATTTTTGTCTTTTTTCTTTTTTTACGGGGGGGAGGGGGGAGGACATCGCACCGTTTTTAAAATGGAAGGGAAAGTGAAGCAGAGTCGCAGATCCCGTTCGCAGCGCGAGAGGGGACGGAAACGGGAGGCACGCGCCGGGGAAACCCGCAATCGAAGCCCCTCGTCTGGTTCCGAACGGGAGCGAAGTCCCGGTAAAAACGCTCCGCCACGCTCGACATCCTCGAGCAGAACCCCGCGACCCCCCCGGAGGAAGAGACGCGAGTCTAGTTCTCAGGAGGAGGATATTATTGATGGATTTGCTATTGCCAGTTTCGTCAGTTTGGACCGTCTCGAGGTAAGAACCAGTTTAAATATTCTGAACACGTCTGACCGTCTATGGCCGCTGCGACGGTTCAAGTTTTTGTGTGTGTTCATTATACGATTGTGAACGGCTGTGATGACATAACAGCTTCTGAGGGTGCTAAACAGGTGTTTGGTGTTGTTGTCACAGTGTCGCATTCCAGAAGTTCCGTTTTCCAGTGAGCTTTTATGATGACAGAACACAGTGATAGTGACGTAATAGAGGTCACGGCTTTTGATTTTGCTCGCTGTCACTCTTGCAGAAGTGTGTCAGGAGTGTTTGGATACAGTGCATCATTTTGAAGCTTCTGTTTGAATGACAAGATAAACAATAGCGACTTGAGTTTGTCAGGCTGCTGAAATGATTCATGACATATCGGGAAGTTGTGGTTTTTATGGTTTTGGGGGCTTTTTTATGTAGGCTAGAGGAGCTGTAAATGTCTCTTATAAATGACACTTGTTGACATGCAGTTCCTGTCATTACTGTACTGTTGCTGTGACAAATACTGTTGGTCGAGATGACAAAGTTTAGTAGTTCCAAGTTTTTGTTGTTGTTCCAAGTTATAAAATAATTTTCACCTTGAAGTAGCTACCTATTCACGTCTCAATGTGCTCACACCAAGATGTTTTTTTGGGGGGTTACTTATTTGGCCTGTGCAAAATATGTGATCTATTTTTTTCTTTAACTTAATGACCTTGACACAGGGACTAAAAGAGCATTAAAAGCAAAATAGCTGTAATTATTCTGATTATGCCAACTGTCTGAACACTGTAAAGTTACAATAAAAGACTGTTACACTGCCTAGACAATTTACATTTTTCATTCAGAAATTGTAAACAAGTTAATCATAGGTGTATTCTACTTGTTTTTGTATAAATTCCATTTTAGTAGATTTGTTTGAAAGCCTAAAAGACCCTGACCACATCATTGACATAATGATTAAAAAGCATCATTATGTCTCAAGGTTTCCTCAAATAAAGTACTGTAAACAAACCATCACACTCAATGTGGGCTGTATTTATTTAGTGTGTTTGTATGTGAGTGTGTGTTCCCAGACATGATCATTGATCATCAAGTGGTGTGTTTGAACTTTATGTACTGATAGAGAAGATAATAAGGGCAAGGGAACACACATTGTGCAAACAGCCTTGAGTTACGGAGAGTTGTATAGCTGAAGTGATTGGTTATTGGCTAGCAAGTTTGAGTACATTCATGACAAATGACAGTGGCCTAACATGACCAGTGAACTGTAAAACAGGGCTCAGTCACATAAACAAACATAGATATACTTCTACGTTGACTATGAAAACAGTTGTCATACCTCTCGGGATCAAGTGATTTATTGAAAGTGTTGCGGTTAAATAAAAAAGCCGGTTTGTGTTAATTTAAACATTAACATGCTAATTGAGTGGTAATTTCTCTACTTTGTAGAGGTATTCTCAGTTCAGGCATATACCCTGATAAATAGGCATTCCCTACCATGATTACTATTGGCATGCTTACATTTTCATAAACATGTACAGTTTGGTTGGTAACGCTTCCTTCCTTTTACAGTACAGTACTTGCAGTGTACTTACCTAGAAAGTACTGGCTAATATATGGTAAGTACATGGGTTAGGGGTAGGTTTAGGGGTAGGTTCAGGGTTAGTACCTACTCAGTAATTATATAAGTACAAAGTAAGTACATGGGTAACAGGACTGTAAAAGGAAGCGTTACCGTTTGGTTCATATGTGTTGTTTGTAGGATGAACAGCACATCACTTTGTGTAAGTATTAAGATGTTCTAGTTGACATGATTCTTTTGAGGATCAGAATCCACCCTCATGCAGTGTCATTCAGGCCACATAAACGCATCTTTCTTTGAACTTTTCCTCATATTTTGAATGTCTGATGAACGGTTAAGTGACTAGAGCTCTCCATCTGGCAAAGGAAAATAAATCCATCAGATGCATTTGTTTACTACTTAATGATTTGCTTCTGAATCAGCTTACCTGCGTGTGTATGCATTTTCAGGGCTGATTTAAATGTCAGCTGTGGGATATGATGTTGTGTGGTAGAAGCTTTGAGATGTTTTAGTAAAATTACTTAATGCCTCCCAGCCCTTTAAGTCCTTCGGTGTAATGAAGTACTTAATTGATAAGAAAGCTGCAGTTATTTCCCCCACATGAGAACCAAGAGGCTTGTGTGCCTGGATACAGGATCCTATAGTTATATTATATAGGCCTATTTCTCTGGGTTTAATGTTACAAGTTGGGATTTTAGTTGCATAATTTTGCTATGTGAACATTAAGTGTTTCATTTGCATTTCTGCTTTATTCTATTGGATCTCTGCGTGTAACTATTCGTCTTACCCATTGTTTTGACCTCACTATAGGATGAAAAGGCGATGCTAACGATGTCATATTTGAAGCTCAGGTATTTTTAATAAAGTATTACACTGGAATGTGACATCTTCATGGTGATTTTAGGTAAAGGGAATGAGAACGACGATGAAGAACTTTTATTCTTATGTTGTTATATAGATAGCATGATGTTTTTGTATTGCCTTATTATCTTAAATTTGAAATATAAAAGAAAATCGCTCCACCAGCTGGTGTCCACACTTGCACATTAGCTGCTCCAAAGGAGCCTATAAGCTTTTGATAACTGTTCTAAACATGAAGAGGTGGAGAAAAGTGAATGCAAATGAAAACTATGACCTAAGATGCTCTTTAAAAGATTGAATTGTGGTCAGTGTCAGTATCATTAATATTTGTTTGACTTCCATGTTAGACAACACAATGTTCTGTGAAAGACTGTAAACAGTAAGCAATAAACATTTTCAAGGCCGAGTTTGATTCAGCTTATTTTCCACTTGTACTATTTTCCAGCAATTTAGGGTTTTTCTTTTTTTCTCCATGAAGCACCCGCTGGCTGAGAAAGCTGTTCAGGGAAGACAGAAATGACAGACTAGCGTTAGTGCTTCTCTGAAAATTGCTGTAAAAATAATGGGAAAGAAATTGAGAAGAGTCATAAGTGGCTCATTAAGTAATAGTGTTTTCTTTTTAAACAGGCAGACCTTATAGCCCAGGTTTCCCATTCAGAGAAAACTATTACTGTTAAACACTTGCACTTTATAAGCATTTGAGTGAATTCTTTTTTCTTTTTGACTCGGGTAGTTCCCTTTGACATCATGGAAGTGTTTGCTATAAACTTGTTTCTGACTTGTTGGAGCCTGTTCTGACTTTTGTTTTCAGGGCTTTTGGTTATGTGTTGTGGTTTTCTGTCTGTTTCTGGGCGTTGATGAATCATTTCTCCAAACAAGTTTCAAATCATCATACCCCCAGATTTTTCGACTAGATATTTCAAACAAGGCCTAAATCTAACCAAAGGGATGACTTTTAAGCTGCTTTATTTCATTGGCTTTTTTGTTATTATAGTATTTCAATCTGTTGACATTAAGTATGAAATCATGTAATATTTGGGTATAAAATGAGTAACTTGGATGGCACATATGACCGAAAAATATTTTTCTTTAATAAGATTCAAAATATTTGTGTATTTACTCTGAAGTAACTCTGAATAGCTTAAAAGGGAGATTTTATTATTATTATTATTATTTTTTTCAGACCGAGTATATTGGCTAACTATCATGGATTGCTGCATTTACTTATTTTTCTACACCAATACAACAATAGTAGTCAACCAATATGTCGGTAAGGCCGATATTTGGCATTTTAAATGATCAGCATTGCCAATAATTTTTTCTGTTTGGCCAATAATTGTTGGTGTTTCTATATAAAGTATTAATGTGTTTGATTCAAAGGTTTATTTTTTCATCGTTCAAATTATATATTACGAATTTATTAAATATTTCTAAAATAACCATGTGCACCATGTGTTATTTACTGTAAATGAAATAGTGATATCGTATATTGACTTTATATCATCCATCGGCCACCCCGATCTCTAAGATATTGGCATTGGCCATAAAAAAAATCCATGTCGGTAAACGTTTAACAAGAAACAGTAAAGAGCAGTGATATTTACCTACTTATAGGGAACAGTTTTCAGAGTAACACTTTATTTTAAGGTGACATTGTTACACGTTACTACATGTGCTTACTATAGTAATCACAGTAACTTATGCATAATTGCAAGTAACTAACCCTAAACATAACTCTATGGTAAGTACATGTAGTTAATTAATATTACTCGGTATTTACTTATTTGAGTAAGTACAATGTAACTACGTCATCTTAAAATAGTGTAACCGTTTTCATTACAAACAAATTGTTCAATTGTTTTAAATCCATACATTGAAACTGAATAATGGAAAGACTGAAAATAAATGATAAAATAAAAAGCATATTAAAACCATTGTCATATCCACAATCTTGCTTTATTTAATATCGCCAGCAAAATCATCATGCTTATATTGGCAATTTGATATATTGTCCGACCCTAGTCGTACATGCACGTTATTGCTTCTTAGTTGGCACAGTCGTAATGAGAGAGTGTGTGTGTGTACGCTCATACGTTGAGTCTCTGTGTGTGTCTTAGAGCATGTTTTCTTTATAAATGACGCTTGCTGTGAAAGCAATTAGCGTAACAATTGTCGACAAGCTCCTGCTCTGAACGTGAGATAGCTGCCTCGGCTCCATGGGGAAAAGCCTTTATGGTCTGACTGATACTAACAATAATTGCTGAGAGTGCTATTCCCACATTGAAATAAGATATGGAGATGGGAGAGGTTCTCAGAGGCCTGTCTTCCTCACTCAAACACTCCTCCTCTCTCGATTTCCCTCCCTTTGTATTTTGTATGTTTTAGTACATTTGCGGTTTGTTGATTGGTGTGAAATGAAAGGCTCTTATGCCTGCATAACCTTTAGATTTAACCTGGATCTTGATTGGTCGAGCCTCAGCAGGAAAGGTCATCAGACCCATTGCAAAACGTTATTCTCTGGATATGATGATGATTTATTAAACAGATATGCTCCAAATCTGAGTGGACAGGCTGGTTCATTTATGTATAAAGCTCATTTGCATGGGATGATGCCCTTTCTTTGTCTGTTCAGAATAACATGTGTTAGTGTTAGTCAGCATCTGCATAATTAAACGGAAGTTGAGCGACCGCTCTGCCCTTTCACCACAGCCACTTGCTGCTAATTCAAGAGGGGTCATCTTGATTGTTTGGCTAAATGTCGATTATTAGAGCCTATTATGCTTTTTTAAAGCTTCTTAATTTTATTTTGGAGGTCTCATACAATAGATGTAAATGCATCCAAGGTCAAAAATACAACATTTTTATCATAATATACATTGCGTCATCACAGTGTCTGAAACGGTTCGATAAAGTATTCGGTCTCTATAAACCCCTCCTTTCTGAAAGCCTGCTCCGATTGGTCAGATGGCCCAGTCTGTTGTGATTGCCGGTTATAGTGCGTGTCGGAAACGAAGTGGCCATTAGTAGGGGTTGCGCAGACCAGTCAACTTTAAGTTTGACGCTGATCATGGCCTATAGAGGGCGCAACAGGATAAGCAACCCACGTTCGAGTCTCAGCTCGACGTTCAGGCTTAATCCCAAAGCACTCTTTGGCCGTCCGCATACCGTCCGCCTGACTTAATTTTCGTCATAAGGAGAGTCCGCAGACGTCTGCACAACAGAGCATGTGCGAGTGACTTGAGCGCTTGAAAACAATAGATAGCACGCACACTGAATGCGTCTTTCTGCGCTCTCGGCCAAAGGAATATACTGAAAGGCTTACACACTCAACTGTGCGCAAGATGGAGCAAAAAGTGGAAAATGAAGTATACCCGAGCTTTTATTTGTTCATTAATGACGTTATCAGCAACTCGTTGACGTTGACTCAAGTTTAATCGCATAAATGTCGAGTTACAAAAAACACACGCAACAGTAATTTAAATGTACAGTCTGTACAGCAGCGCCGCAGATGCCAGCTCTTCTCTCTGTATTCTAGCTTACAGCTTAATGACTTCCTGCCAGGGCTAAAGTATGTGCTCACTTCATAAATACCCCCCCCCCCCCCCCCCCTATTTTCGGCCCTAACCTCCCCTCTCACGCACCGCTCCAGGTGCTGATGAAACCGTTCCCCTTCTGCATAATCATATTTCCTCTAGCATGAGCCAAAAACAGCCAGCGAGCCAAAGCTGCTTTTCATTGGAGCTCTCCGCCGTACTTGTCCCTCGTCATTCCATGACTTTTAAACAGTTAAGTGGGAGACTTAGATTCTGATTAGATACACTTGGTATGCTTGTACAGAATTAGAAATAAGTAATAATAACAGTGCCACAGCTTTCAAGAAAATTGACATTGATAAAACATGACCACATAATTTTATTTCCATCACCTATAATAATCGTCTAACTTGATTATAAAGGCTACAGATATTTTTTACATGATTTATTATGGTTGCATTTTATTTCGATGGTCCACTTTAGACATTCTACTACCTATAAGTAACTTTGCAACTACATTGCAACTAACACATATTAGAGTATTAGTAGACTGTTAGGTTCGGGTAAGTAGAATAAGTTGACGTAGTTGGAAAGTAACTTATAGTAAGAATGTCTGTTGGGGGAGCATCACAATAAAGAGTTAGTAGATATTAAGCAGACAGTCTACTAATACTCTAATGAGAGTTAGTTGACATGTAGGCTAGTTGCAAAGTTACATATAGGTAGTAGAATGTCTAAAGTGGACCATCAAAATAAAGTGTTACCTATATTATATATTTTATGTTAAATATATTAACTTTTTTTGTGTGTTTTTGAAATGTCTCATGCTCACCAAGGCTGCATTTATTATTTGATCAAAAATAGTAAAAAAAACAGTAATATTGTGAAATTGTATTACAATTTAAAATGACATATTTATTACATATAACGCATTCCTGTGATGGCTAAGCTGGTTGTGCTGCTTAATTATGTGGAAACTTGATTTTCTGGATTCTTTGATGAATAGCAAGTTGGAAAGAACATAGTTTATTTGAAGTAGAAATCTTTTTAAAATATTATAAATGTCTTTACTTACTACTCTTTTGATCAATTTATGCATTCTTGCTGAATAAAATTATTAATTTCTTTCAAAATCTTACTGAGTCCAAACTTTTGAGTGGTATGTGTATATAAAAAATGCACCATGAACTATTGAAAGTGATGTTTTTTTAATAATATATAAGTGTAGTTTTTTTTCACAGTTTGTGGTGCATTTTTCTAGCTGTCGATTTCCATTGAATATAATTCTAAGTCCTAGCTATTCTTCCATTTTACTGTTGCTGAAGTGTAGCCTCGAGCGTACAGATGATCTGTGGTTAGTGAACATTGACGTGCAGCGTCAACACTTCCAGAGTAGACAACCTCAAGCTGTCACAGCATGACTCAATGCTGGTCGATTCTATTGTAGACATGGCGTTATTGTCTGTAGGCAAGTTCTGGATGGGGGGCTGATGCCTTGGAAATACTGTTATAGAACGGTTGCCAACAATTTCACAGGTGTGAAATGAACGTCTGCATTTTAGAACAGTGTGTTACAGTGGTTCTCAACTGTTCTGTTGTAAGCAAGCACCAAAAAATACTGTCGATCCAAATAATTAAATATTATATATAATCATGAATAGTTTGTATAGAAAAATAAATAGGCCAATCTTTTTATTAACTGGCTTATTTCTAAAGGGCTATCTATATTTCATTTTTTTTACATTTAAGGACATGCATCCAATCAAACTAAAGAGCTGCATGATTCTGAATAAATTGAGAATCACATTTTTATATTTATTTAAAAGAGATCCTGAGTCTCCTACAATTCTGAATAGACAACTAATTTAACAAAAGTAATTTACTAGAGATTCTGACAATGTTTCAATTTTTTTATTTTTTTTAAATGACTCAATACACTCATAAATACTTTACTAGTTTCATTACTGGATGTACAGTATCAATGTTTTTGTATAAATCTCTTGAATGAATGATTCGATAGCTGTGCTTCCTTCCACCTATTCTTATGCGCGTTTTGGGATATCGCATGAAAAAAACATAAATTTGAAAACGCCAGATGCACAAATTGTAAAAATTCGCATAACTTGTGTGCTCAATTGAGGCGGATACATATTTTTTTTTTATCCGATTAGGAGACATGCACAAACTATGTTTTGACATATACAGAGTAAATCCCTCGATGCACATCAAAAAGAACTTGCGTGACTTTGCCTCAACAGTGGATGTGATTTGATAACTGGACTAACTAGTGGATAAGTTTCATTACAGCATCTCAAATGTTTGTTTTTTTTTATTCTGAAATGCCTGAGCCAAAGTCTGTCATCAGAATGATTTGGTGTAATTCCCTCCCAACCATGTGACTGTATCAACACACGGCTGCGTTCACAATCACCAGGTGTCCAAACGCACGAATACATGACAGCGTTTAGTGCATTTCCTGCAAGTCATTTGGAAAAATAGCCACAGCGGCTTCCCTGATTGCAGCAACTTTAGTTTTTATTACAGATATTTTGCGACAATTTCCCAGGAAGTGATGATTT
The DNA here is from genome assembly GCF_029890125.1 of Rhinichthys klamathensis goyatoka. Classification (NCBI taxonomy): domain Eukaryota; kingdom Metazoa; phylum Chordata; class Actinopteri; order Cypriniformes; family Leuciscidae; genus Rhinichthys; species Rhinichthys klamathensis. The sequence continues at coordinate 2,948,831 of NW_026606735.1, read as the reverse complement.
TGTTCTCTCGAACACATGGAATGGAGATTTGCTTTATTTGCAAATGTTTATGCTCTATTCCAATTTTGCGCACAAGTTAAATTTGTAACTTTGTTAAAAAAAAATTGAAATGTTTCCATCCAGTCACTTGTCGCCACCTACTGGCATAATAATGTAATTGATACCATCTTTATTTGAAGCGTCTATTGTCGCTACTGTAGACATCAGTGTTTATATCAGAACTATAAACTTTTATCCCAGTACTTCTGTGATGACTTGAATTATTGTATCACAGAAATAATGATACTGTGCAAAATGACAGAATCTTATTCACAGTATAAAAACTCTCATGTACATCCCGCTCTTTATTTTCTCATTCATGTACGTTTCTTTATCACTCCAAAGTGTCAATAACTTTAAATGGTACTTTGCTATGTGAATAAACATGCCACGTTATAAACGTTTTAGAAAAATCTCTAAAGATAGACACTGCTCAGCCTTATATTTTGGCACAGATTGCCTTTCACTTAGTAGAACTAGCCTAATTAGACAAATGGAAACAAACCATGTGATACCCCTCATTGTTTGACTCGGACTACTAATTTGTGTTCACTTGCAAAGAGGACAAACGTGGTTTGACCACAGTGTGATGTGTGTGGTGGTGTATTATTGGCTGCTGAAAAGCGTGAACATGCAATCTATATATCACACTTCCGCTGTTGTTTAAGCATACCACTCTGTCATGTTAATAATTCTGCATATTGGTGGGCTAATAGAGTTCATGGTAATATCAGTTAATTTCGATGTTTGACTTTTAAGGACATTTTGATCACTGTTGTTGTATGATAAACAATTTTGGTTGTTTGTTGGGTCGCTACTTTATAGTCCTGAAGCAAAACCAGTTGAGAACTGCTGTTCTAAAGTATGGCTTTAGTTTTGTATTATCTAGTTTGAATTGTTGTCTTGGAAATACTATGTAGGGTGTCTACAGCATTGTGTTTTTTCCATATAAATGCCATTAGATGCAATAAATACAGCATGTTTTTCTTGTGGTGAAATGGTTTTAGTTGGGGAGCAGCTGTTATGTTGATGTTGTAGGTTTTCGACTGAGCAACAGAGAGGCCCTCACTGTCTGGCTGTATTGAGGCTGGAAATAGCACACTGCAACACACACACACACACAGAGACACACTGCTGCCACAGCACATGAGTGACACTGCACTGGAAATCAAAGAAAAACACCCTAGTCTGCAGGGAGGGACACAGTTGTGTTCGACTGCCGTCAGTTTCGAGTCCACTGTATTGTTACTGGAAAATTGTCTTTTTTTGTCAGATTTGACCCTAGTGACGAGACATCAGGTGACAGCAGTGATGGATGCGGCTTTGCCACACTTCATGAATGCCATATCATGAATTCTGCTTTGCATAGGGTGATCGTATAACACTTTTAATGCTAATACTTCTTGCATCAATGTTTCTTGCATTTATATGACCGTTTTGTGTCCTCTCCCTGATCCTTTTACCCAGTGAGGTCTGTAATACCCAGTGAAAGCTATAGTCCATGTTTCTCAGTGCTTTGAGGTGTAGTTCATTGTTCCCAAACTTTTAGAGTGGTGTACCCTGAGGCATTTAACAATAATATCCTTCTGCGTACCCCCTCTCTTCCACTTAGACTGCAGTCACATTTTTTCAATTAAGGGACAATATTTGGCGCTTTAAAGGGATTTTCAGGTGCATTTTCTTTTTACCTTTTATAAAGGCAAAGTTTTCTAACCCTGTATGTGTCATGTTTTATGTCAAATTCGTAAAATTCAATTAATTTAATTTTTAATATAATAAAGCAATAAACTAAATCAAAAATTTTAACCAAATTAAATCATTACCAACAAAAGCCATCTTTGCACTGCAGTAGCACAAGCTGCATAGATGCATTTACACACAGGGTATTTTTTGTTTGTCTTAAATCGATCTCTATGCACAATCTGTGTCTATATTTGTTATTCATGCTACCCAGTGCTGCAACCTGACTTTGTGCATTGTTGAGCGGCAGTAATGTTGTGCATTGTTGAGAACGGCAGTAATGTAGTGTGATTTGCTAATACCGCATACTCTGCACATAACATATCATATCCACGCTGCTTGTGCGAATGCAGATAGTTTTGACCACAAAAGATAATTTGGTAATTTGATTGGATATCAGGTATTTGACCTTTTACGGTGCTACCATTTTCCTGTTTTTACACTAGAAGCAGCATTTTGTTTGTTAGAAACACATCCTCCGTTTTAATGTTATTTTAAAGGGGGGTAGAATTACATGAACGGCAAGACTCAGCATTTTGTTCACCTACCCCCTCTGTCACCTCACATGCCCCCAGGGGTACGTGTACCCCAGTTTGGGAACCACCAACATAGTTAAATAATTTAACAGGAATTGTTAAATGGCCCATGCTAACGGCCCTTTATCACATTAAACAGGCCTTTTTTTTGCTGCTGTAATTTTAAAGCTTATTATACCTCATTAAAGGTTTTGAATGTGAAATGTGTAACAACATTGTCATAACCATCGATTTCAAAAAGCTGTTTTTGTAGTTTTGTCTCCAATAGTGTTTTTGAAAGGTAGAGCATCTTTTCATAGTCTTTCATTTCAAACGATCAAGGAAAAACAATTTGACAATATATAGTTTATTAGTTTTTTTTTTCAAAGGCACTGTAGCCATTAATTTTAACAATTTGATGCTTTTTTTATATTCAGTCTCTTTATGCTCACCAAGGCTGCATTTCTTTAGATAAAAATACAATGAAAACAGTAATATTGTGACATTTTATTACAATTTAAAATAATTACTCCAGTCTTCAGTGTCACATGATCCTTCAGACATATATGCTGACTTGGTTCTCAGGATACTGCCGTTTTGATTAATTGAATGCATCCTAAACCGTTGTTTTTCTATTCTCTTTTTTCTTATTACATGTTTTATGTTATAACCCCTTTAACACATTTTTAGTGAAGTGGAGAGTGAACGATTAAATTGTTGTTAGATTATTTTGTTATTGAAACTGACTAATACTTTTTGATTTGGCAGTTTCTTTTTCCTAGAGGATACAGAAGGACCACCTCGGTTTGGTCTTAAGAGCTTTTCACTTCACTTTTCAAAGACGCTGGGCTCCTGCAGCCCATGTGAGACGAGCAGGGTGCCTTGGGCAGGTTTATTCTGTACGCCTCCGCGTGCTCTTCCAGAACTGGCACACTGTCTGGCTGTTTATTGGTTTTGTAATGGGATCCATATCAGGAATTTTTGGCAGACATAAAGTAAATGAGCTAACACACATTTGGACCCCACAGGCTAAATAAGAGCCATTGTTTAGTGCAGAAAGCACAATAGTGTTTCTGTCTCAACGCCACTGCCTTAACGCTTCACAGAGCCAGAGAGAGATATAACAAAGCTTTGGTCAAAGTAATTGCTAATTGTGTGATTTCCTGACCTGAAGCTTTTGGAAAAGTGCAAAGCATGTCTGTTTAGACTCGGAAATCACTGTGATTCTCACCCCTAGCTGTATATTGTACTACACAACACCTATTTTATTTGTTGGTCTGCATTCCATGGGGTAGGGGAGATGGGGTGGTTGGCACCAGCCCTGCAATAATCTCTCCAAACCCTGCTGACACATGGGTGTGGTACACGTACACACTTCACACGCAGCTTTAAAATGTGGTGTATGGTCCTTTGAAATCTTCCTAGAAATTTTCTAGAGTGCTGCCGGCAGAAATACGGTTCTTTAGCTCGTGATCCAGAGTGCTGACCGCATTGCGGGCATTCTTAAAGTTCACACGTCTATTCACTTGGCTGTTGAATTCTCTGGACAGTTCTTTCGGTTAAGACACCTGGAATGAATTTCACGTGTATCATGTTTCCCAAGGTGTTGGAGCAGTGGTTCCCAAACTTTTTCTGCCACAGTTTTTCCCCATCTACACCCATCCAGATAAAGACACTCTCAAACGTGACCTTACTTGCAAAATCCTCGAGGATTTCTTTGAATCACTGTAATTAATACTGTACTACAACTTCTCAACTTCAACTGGCTTCTCTTTGTGTTTGTAATGTTAGTGGAGTCTTAACATGTTCAGCTTCATACTGTCAGATGCTAATATTTTAAGGCACACAACACATTGTGGTCTCTCTTCTCTACTCACCACTGTACTTGTAAATCCAAGGACTGGGTATGCATCATTTTCTTTTATTTTGTCTACAACTGGATGTGACGGCCATCTCGAGGCTCCAGCCTACTGGATGTGACAAAGTGAACATTGCAAAATCCATTTGTCCTTTGTGTCAGAAGTTGCACGACCGCTGGAGTACGTCAGAAATAGAACGGGGCATCAGTTTACTTTCTGGCATTTGTTGTGTCGTGTCTCGCTGCAGCCAGTGTAAACAGCATCACTGATTATAATGGGTTCTATTTAGTTTTGTTGCATCGCGCAGCTCGTTTGTTTACTGTTTTAGGTGTTTCGGTAGTTGCGACGTTTGAAATAGATTCATTGCCAGCTTTACGTTTACCTGGCACTGGCAGTCCTTTTACAAACCTGTCCATGTATTAGTACAGAACCATGCATAATCCTTCTTTATACTGGCGGAGGTTGCTGAAGTAGTTACCCTTGAAGTGCTTCGCGCACACAAAAATGACTTAACCCACAGATGTGGGTACATTTCCGTGAAAAATAAAACTCAACCAGGCACTTCGAAGAGGTTCTGATGCTGGGAGACAGTGTAATGAAGCGTGTGGGTTACTACATCCAACAACCGAACATTTTGACTTACCCTCTCGTAACTTCTGCATCCTTGAGCTTGGACTACAAAATCGCAGTGAGAAATATGGCGGATTGCTTGAAGTGTTGGGCTGGGAGTCGATGTCCTTATTTGGGAGTTCCGCTGCAAATACTGAGACGTAATAGTTCAAAAAACGTCATAGAGAATAGAAAAATCGGAAACAGGTTGCAAAATATGACCAAAACAGAATATAAAGATATCAACGAAGCACCTGAAGAGACTAATTTCAACTTTTCTGTACTTATAAACACTCCAAATATACAACAATATGCATTTACGGGCTAAAAAAGTGGATTTAGCATGATATGTCCCCTTTAACAATTTAACAATCTTTTGACTGTACACTATCCCATAGCCTTGCAGCATCCTCAAAAATATTATGTAGCACAATTGTTTTCAACATTGATACTAAGAAGAAATATTTCTTGAGCATCAAATCAGCACAGAATGATTTCTGAAAGATCTGGAGTAATGGGTAATGATGCTGAAAATTCAGCTTTATTACAGGAATAAATTACAATTTAAAATATGTAAAAGTCACAATTGTACTGTATGAGCCTTGGTGAGCATAAGATACTACTTTCAAAAACATCAAAAATCCTACCGACCCCAAACGTTTGAACGGTAGTGTACATGACAGAATTTTTCTGTTCCTTTAAATTGAATTGATAAAATGTCAAGGACTTGACTAAAACAGACATGATCTCAAAAGCTTTTGGTAACACTATGCACTTGCACGTTCCCAAGGTTTCCAAATGGAAATCTCAAATAGTTCTGCAATAATCAGAAAGCAACGGCAGCAGAGTTTTACGCTCTGTCGCCTGCTGTATTTTCTCTTCCTGTTGCTGTCTGTCTATTTCCATCTCTCTCTCTCTCTCTCTCTCTCTCTCTCTCTCTCTCTCTCTCTCTCTCTCTCTCTCTCTCTCTCTCTCTCTCTCTGTCTCTGTCTCTGTCTCTGTCTCTGTCTCTGTCTCTGTCTCTGTCTCTGTCTCTGTCTCTGTCTCTGTCTCTCTCTCTCTCTCTCTCTCTCTCTCTCTCTCTCTCTCTCTCTCTCTCTCTCTCTCTCTCTCTCTCTCTCTCTCTCTCTCTCTCTCTCTCTCTCTCTCTCTCTCTCTCTCTCTCTCTCTCTCTAAAAGCACCTCAAGTATGTATGTGATGGCTTTTAAAACATCTTGTTAAACATAATCAGTTTGTTAGCAGACTGCTAAAAACAGCAGTGCTCACCGCTACCCACATACTCGCACAGATACACACGCACACAAACAAACCCAGTGCAACTGAAAACCTGACAAGATGCCAAACTTGACACAGATTTATTTCAAAATGCAAAGTGCCGTGTGGAACAGAACAAGGAACATTTTATCATTACAAACATATATTCCAAATCTTTGAAGTCATGTGATAATTCATTTACTAATAGTAATATTATCCTCTAGTGAGCTGCTGAAGTTGGATCTGTCGTTGTAAACCAATCATTAGACTGGTTTTCTGAATTGAATCCACTGATTTATTAAAAAGATCATACCAGTACTATAACAGTTTTCTTGAAAATTTCTCTTTGATTTCCACAAAAAAGTCATACCTGTTTAGAATAACATAAGAGTGAGATGGAATGACACTACAATCTGTATTGTTTGTCAAGATTGATACATATGTATTTGGCATTCACTCATCCTTATGGGATGTTATGAAGTTTTCATGCAGCTAAAATTCTCTCGCTTTTTTCCCTTTCCCTATGGCTGCATTTTTGGAGCATTAGTGAATTTAGTGATTTATTATATTGTTCTGATAAAAATTGTGATATATACTTATTAATATTTTGGAAGTACTTTTTATTTTGCTTGTTTGTAGGGCTGTGCAATTTGGCAAAAAAAAAAAAAAAATACATTAATATTACTATTGCAATTTTCATGTTAAACTGAAAAAAATATAATATAATTTCAAAATTTCTTGATTTTCATATACTTAGCCATCAAACATTTATTTTGGCAGAAGGCCCTTAAACCTTCAATTTTGTTGACAACAGCCTGTTTATAAGCGCTTCTCATTACAAGTATGGGAAGATCTTTGGTGCATGTTGCATTACCAAATGCTCATTATAAGCAAACCAAACTCAGAGCAGATGAAGAGATTAGTTTGTGTGGAGCAACCTTTGCGATTTGATTAATCGCACTAAGCCATATCACGATTCTGGCTTTATTTTGATTAATTGCACAAACCTTGCACCAGTGTTTACACTTTTTGGGTAAATCAACCTATCAAGTGTGCCGTACACATCCTGAAAGTGAAGTCAAAGCATTTTGATCACCCCCTGGTGGCTGCAGCATAGATCATAAACCCCGACCCCTCCATGTAATCGAATGAGTTGCGAGCTTTAAAACTTTAAAAATCCAACTGCACTTCAAATCATTTTTTTCCAAAAGATGGTTTCTGTCATTTTAGGTAGTTCGTATGTTCAAGTGTTTGTATTTCTAACAAATTTGTTTTTTTAGGTAGTTATTTGATGCTATAACAACCCGTTGTAACGTCTGCGGGAGTATGGGCGGGACCTTGATATCGCGGCTCTGAATGACGCAATTGGCAACGACCATATCTGCAATATTTTGGCTTCATTTTTCTACAGTGGAAGGAAGCAGAGACACGTCATCTATCTTTTTTTACAGTCTATGCAGTAAACGCATGACTAGACAGTCTCTGCATGATAAGCTGCGATAGGAGAAAGTACTTTTAGTTGTATCAAGTTGAACTCTGCAGCTGAGGCAGAACACACACACATAGACACGCTCATGTCGTGCTTGCTGATGCAGCCCTCTAGACTAGGTCATCTGCGGTCCCAGTCAAGCGATGGATGACCTTTCCCAGGACGCACGCCTCTCCTCCTATACTGAATTTTAGTCAGTTCTTCTCTTCAGCAGAACCCCATCAGTATTCAGAAGAACGCTGGGATGACTGTGTGTTTGTGTATTCACCCTTGTAATGCATGTTTGTGAATGACAAAGATAAAAAGGACGTGAAAGAAAGCAAACCAACATGCCCCAAAGCAAAGGACGTCTAAGAGATTCTGCAGGGCACTGCCGAGAAAATGACAAGGACGGATCTCTAAATAGCATTTAGTGTTGTTTTACAGCTCCTCGCGAGCAAAGGAAAAATGGCAGAAAGGAAATCTGTGCATCAGTAGATTCAAATCTGTTTAATGCCTAGAAGGCATTCTAGACTTGTACGCTACAGAGGCTTTTTGTTCTGCTGTTTTTCCTGCTTTATATCTCCATAGTGTTTTGCATTACATGCACAGCTTGATAGTTGCATGTTTTTTAGTTGCTGCATCCACTGCAGAAATCTCTAATGAATATTAATATATTGTTGTTTTGACAACTGTGAGGTCATAGTACTTTTTCTCTTTTCCCCAGAGAAACCGAGCAATGCCAAAGCATGACAGGCCTCTGCCGAACCCAGCATTCCTCTACTCTCGTAGACACCGAAGCTGCGTGTTTCTGTCCTTGAGGCTAGTAGCCGCTCTATTAGCGTGTTTATATTGAGGCTACACTATTTATTGTTGTTTTATGCTTGACTTAATAAAGTAATTGGTTCATTTTATACACTGTTGAGAGAATGGGAATGGAACTGATTTGTCATTTAGCAGATGCTTTCTTATGCAGAGGAACTTGTAACGCTACAGGGACAATTCAGTCTTTGAGCAGTAAGGTTAAGGGTCTTGCAGGGACACTCCATTAATCACCAGCATTTTACCTTTGACCTTTGGGTTGCAAGTTCAGACCTTTAAAGACAACATTAGAAATGCATTTAACTTCTGTAATGTTACTTCTTTTTTTTTTTCTTAAGCTGCATTTATTTGATCAAATATACAGTAAAACCGTAATATTGTGAAATATTTATTTTAATATTTTTTAGAATGTAATTTATTCCTGTGGTGGCAAAGGTGAATTTTCACTAGCCATAACTCCAGTCTTCAGTGTCACATAATCCATCAGAAATCACTCTAAAATGGGGATTTGGTGCTCAAGAAACTTGTGTAAAACAATGGTGCTGCTTATTGTTTTTTCAGGATTCTTTGATGAAAAGAAAGTCGAAAGAACAGTATTTATTTGACATATAAATATATTTGATCAATTTAATGCATTCATGTATTATTAGTATTATCTTGTATTATTATCTAGTATTTATTAGTATTAAAAAGTATATAATTGTGAATATCTGAAGTAGAAAAGTTGTAAGGAATTATTAAATCAAACCTTTTTGTGTGTGTTTGGGGTATAACATACACTAATAAACTGCGAAATTCAACCTTTTACTTTTTTAGGTTATTGAAAATGTAATGTTGTAAACTAACATCACTGCTTAATCTCACAAAACATTTGGATTTCCTACACAAAATAAATTTAAAGCAATGCTTCAAAATCTCTAATACAACACAAGCCCTTGCAAAAGTTGTCACATGAAACTACCGGTAATTGTCTAAACATTTCACAAAGTTGATTTGTTTGATCTGTTAGTGGCTACTGTGGAAACACTTAAAACTGAACATGTGTACTCATAATCATCACTTGAGATGATTGACAGCTGAAATGGCCTCAAGACTTATAATAACAGGAGTCTCTATTATGTCAGCCATTAAGTGTGGCGATAAGATTTTCTCCTGCTGGAATAATACTGACTCTGGCCTAATGCTGCCTGTGATGGACTGAATGTGCGTTTCTTTAAATATCCATTTTTCAATCCTCCTTATGATGGTTTTTGCTAGTGCAAGTGTGAGCTTTTTGCAAAGAGAGCCCTATGTTGCCAGACTTGACATCCAGAAGCAGTTTTGACAGGTTGAATGTCATATGTCTCTATTTCTCTCTCTCCTCGTCTGTCCTTCTCTTTGACTTTATTATTGGAACAGTGTTGTTTTTCTTTCTAAATATCAGTGCTTCTGTGCGCTCGCTGTCAGTTGCTTGACTTTCAGTGTAATTGAACTTCCAGATGCCAAGGACAGAGACACATTAACATTCATCTCTCTCTCTCACCAAGGCACCCCCACCTAAATTTAATCTGTTCATCATATAAAGCGATCGAGTCTCTTCAGAAAATTTGGACTAAACCGCTCTATTCAGGCCATCCTTAAAAATATTTTGGTTTGCAGTAACAGCAAAAAAAAAAAAAAAAAAAGGGTCGGTAGGTAGGTCTATATATTTTTTTTTCAAGATTCAATGTAAAAAAAAAAAAGGATAATTTTGGTCATGGTGATTAGGTCGGTATGAATTTAAACAAATTTGCATATCGTGACGTCACTGACTGGGTCTTCAACCCCCATGCCTTCGGGCGCACCATTGCGAACCTCATTCTGATACAGGTTATAGACCACAAACAATTTGAAATCTTTGTAAAAAAACAAACATATTTATTGCATTAATTCCAGCTGCATTCATTTGGAAAAAAATAGGCAGAATCAAAAGAAAAAAAGGAGCCACTAGATTTCAATGAAAGTGGATTTTCAGAGGGAAACAAATAAATTAAAATGACTAATCTCACCAGCGCCGCGCCGACTAATAAAACAGCGCGTTTGGCACCATTCGTTTACATTTGACCCATACTGTTACAAGCCCCCTTTCTGGTCTAGGGGCAGGAAAGGAGGGTAACAAAAAGTTGCAGGGAGAGAGTGAGAGATTTGACCCATAAACATCTGCTATTATTAACGGAAATCAGTGTGGTCAAATAGCTAGGCGCATTGTAGGAAACTATAGGCCGATTAAGTAGTCCTGACATATTATGGAATGGTCGATATTCTTTTGTGCAATTTAGTACATTTCGGTATGGGATGTGCTGTTTTATTGGTCAGCGCGGCGCGGCGCTGGTGAGATTAATTCGCGCCGCTCTGACCATTGGCTGGCGCAAGCAAACACTTCTCCTGCGCTGTCGCGTCTGTCGCGCTCGCGCGTCTCGGTCCATTGAGCCACGCAGATTACAAGTCAGCGCAGCGCGAATTCTGTAACACACCGCGCCGTTTCGTCCCCCTTTCGGTGTGTTTGGCTTCCCACACTTATGTGTGTTTGTTTGTCAGAGCCTGCAGTTGCTGTGTGACGCGCGTTCGCGGTGGGCATGTCATGACGAGCTGGACGGGCTCCGAGAAAAGGCCGTTAACATCGATTCCCTATTCTCCTATTTGACCATTAAGAATTTCGAATAATGAGCGACTAAATGTAGACTCATACAGACGTATTTCACAAGCAGCCGCGCCGCAGCCATCATCACCGAGCGCGAACCATTGACAGTGAATGAAACGAAGCGAACGCACAGACCATAGTCTGACATGCGTAAACCAATGGTGTAAACATAATCATCATAGATGACGCCACGGGTTTTTATTTAAAAGAAAGAACGTAGCCTACGCAATTTATATTCACAATACTTACTATAATAAATGTATATATTATTTTATTGCATTTGTATTAGTTGTTTGAAGAGTAAAAAAAAAATCGGTCGGTCTTAATGCAAGTTTACAACCGGCAAGTCGGTCGGACTAAAAGGGGAAAAAAATAAATAATTGGGTCGGTCCTAATTTGACAGGGTCGGTCGGGTTACGGCAAACAAGAATATTTTTAAGCATGGCCTCATACGGATTCGTTTTACATTTAACTTTTTGAAGTGACAAAGTGGCAGTTGCATGGACTGTCATTGGAGGGACTCGGATTCCATTTAAAATATCTCATTTGTGTTTCGAAGATGAACGAAAGTCTTACGGGTTCAGCCTCATGTAGTTCCAAACCCGTATTACTAACTTTGTACAGAAAACACACAAAGATATTTTTAAGGAAAAAAACTCAAATTAGACACAATTTACTTTTTATGTTATGGACAGTTTTTTTTTTTTTTTTTTTTGGTCATACAGTTTTGGAACGACGTGAGAGCGAGTAAATGATGATAGAGCCATTTCTTTTTGTGGACTACCGCTTTAAGAGACTTGAATGCTTTATGAAGTAAGAGTTGGTGCTTTGAGGCATCATGAGCGACAAACCGTTGGCGAGTTGAGCAGAGAAACTACTTATGCTCTCGCGATCCTCCTGATAGCGTTGAGTAGGAACACCAACTAGCAAGCAGCAGTGCTGGGTGACCTTCAGAGATTTAATCGCACCCTCTACGTTTTTTAAAATTCTAATCTTGATTAGATTTTGCAGACGTTTGAGTATTCTACACTTTCTCTCTCTCTCTCTCTCTGTTTGTTGTCACGCTTTTAAGACTAAGCTTTCGCAGCTGTAGTTGTGGTGTGATGTGGGTTTTGATTTCCTTCTCTGCTGGTCTGTTGTTAGATGAACTGCGAATGAGGCGCTTGATTCTAAACCATGAGCAATTTATTACATGCAACAGGGAGAGATTATAAAAATTCTTTCACTATAACAGTCAAAGAAGAGAAGTATATGGCAAACACACACATATGCACACATACAGAACTTACCCTGAAATAAAAGATAACACTAGCTGGCGACAACTGGCATCCTTGAATAATGCATTTTTGCAACGCTTATCTTGTATTAGTCCTTGAAGGAAGGGGCGAGAGAAATCGTTGCGGATTGTCGCATGCCGTCCCTAAAGTCTGACAAAATTATATGATGAGCATAAATGCGTATGTGAAAAATTTAGGGCTACAACTAATGGTTATTTGGGTAATTAATTAATGCGTTGATTATTTCTTTGATTAATCTGATCTCCATCTGTCTGTGTAGTTAAAATTGGACTCTAGATGTGTGTGCGTTTTTCTCTTTTTCCACATTTCATGGGTCGTTGCATTACCAACAACAGTCTCCCCAAAGGTAAGATAATGTGGAACGCAATGGCCCGCAGCGAGCTGTTTGTAAATGCTGATTTACCTTACGCTTAGAGACACTTAATGCACATGTGCGCAGTAGCATGTTAACGCTCACTATTTTAATCTCCCCTTGAGGGAAGCACTGTAAACACGACGCCTATGCACACACACACACTTGGCTAAGCTTTATAAAACGGTCTTAAGTGTATTAAAACAGCATTCAAAAGCCTAGCAAAGCTGCAGGTTTAGTATAGCAGCTGTGGAGTGTTTTGACCAGAACTGTAAATCCTCAATTCTGGAAGGAACATCATTCATTTGTTATCAGATTTATCAGGCGAGGAGTTGTCCGGTATCACTCGTCAAGAGCAGCCCTGTAAAGCTGAAATATAGAGAGAGGATGAAATAGTATATTTTCGAGCGAGTCCTGTCCTTGGACATTCAGAGCGCTGAGGGTTTGGCCTACAGCCTCACATCTGTTGAGGAGAGCACTGAAAGATCCAGCCCAGCTCTCTGTCTTTCTCTGTCTCGCACATATATATTTCTGTGTGTGTACTGTGTATGGCATGCGGCATGACATGCAAAATACCGTCTCGCCAAATGATTTACTGTTATACGATGTGCAGAAGGCAGTCTTTTTCATAATTGAAATCATCGAGGATCCTCATAGCATATTTGCTGCCACATGGGAACTATGACTTTAATGCACTAATTTAAAAAAAAGAAAGCAGAAATATTTATCTATGTATGCCTGCCTGCCATCCAGCCATCCGTCTGTCCGTGTGAATTTTTGCTTTACTTAATTTAGTTCCATCCAAATCTGTATCATATTGTTTGTATAAAATAAGTATCTTTTCATATAAATATTCTGACCATCTGAATCATGACTATAAATCTATTCATACATATGCTACAACTCAAAAGTTTGAGGTTGCTAAGATGAATTCTTTTTAGAAAGTCTCTTATGCTCACAGAGGCTTCATTTATTTGATCAATACAGTAAAAACCGTAATAATGTAAATATAAATACAATTTAGGTTTTTGTTTTCTATGACAATGCTGAATTTTCAGCATCATTACTCCAGTCTTCAGGGTCACATGATCCTTCAAAAATCATGCTAATATGCTGCTAAAGAAACACTTCTTATTATTATCAATGTTGAAAACAGTTGTGCTGTTTAATATTTTATGGAGATTTTCTTCCAGTTTTTTTTAAGGAATAGAAAGTTCAAAAGAACAGTTCATTTAGAACAGAACTTCGCTTTAATAATGTCACTTTTGATCAATATAATGTATCCTTGCTGAATAAAAATATTCATTTTTAAATGAAAAAAAATTCCCCCAAACCCTTAACAGTAGTTTAAGTTGGTTTTCTATCTGCTGACTCAGACTTGGCTAACTTTGTCAGTTGTGTATTCATTTGTAGACCTTTTTTCAACCTTTCACTGTTAATTTAGTTCTGAGACTTGAGCGCCCGCTGTGATAACTGCTATATAGAACCCGCTAACACTGTGATCTTTGTGCAGTCTTAACATTTATAATCTAGAGTAGAGAATCTTAGCCTCTTGGCTGAAACGGTAATAGTGGGTTTAGTTCGTCAACACAAGTTCACCACAGACCATCTCTCTTTATCGCACCCACACACAGCCCCACAGTTCTGTCAGAATAAAAAGGGAGAAGTTTGGCCATCTGCTAGCAGTAGGAATTCACGACACACACAAGAAGCCATTGTTCGGGAGCACTCCTAAGCCATTGCGATATGCACAGTCCCTCTAAAGCCTATTGTGAAGGAGTTAGCATGACGCTAAAGCCGTGATGGTTGCCTTTAAGGGTGTGAGGGGAAACAGTTGAGAGTGATTTTTCCTTTAACATTTTGGTGGGGATAGATACTGTCTGGACAAAGTTTACAACAACAACAAAGTCCAGAAAAGCTGACGTTTTATTTACAATTTTTATACACTACAATAAAAGGTTCCAATCAGAGTTTAAAAAAAAGTTTTTCAGCTTGATGCCATAGAATGCCAGAGCAGATCTCAAGATTCTAGTTCTTTAGAAAACTGGTGATTTTAAGTCGACGCAAACATGACATACACAACCAATTGCGTTTCTGTAATGTCATTTATTTCTAGATATTGCATCAACAATGTAGGATAAAACTTGAATTGATTGGATCATGAAAAGTTTGACATGATGGGGGGTTGAAAAACAAGACTTTTCAATCCGATTTTTTTTTTTCAAAATACATTATTTCCCATTTAGAATGATGAATCATGCACTTCCTTCCTTCCTTCCTTCCTTCCTTCCTTCCTTCCTTCCTTCCTTCCTTCCTTCCTTCCTTCCTTCCTTCCTTCCTTCCTTCCTTCCTTCCTTCCTTCCTTCCTTCCTTCCTTCCCTTCCTTCCTTCCCTTCCTTCCTTCCTTCCTTCCTTCCTTCCTTCCTTCCTTCCTTCCTTCCTTCCTTCCTTCCTTCCTTCCTTCCTTCCTTCCTTCCTTCCTTCCTTCCTTCCTTCCTTCCTTCCTTCCTTCCGGGTGATATTATTTTCCACAATTAATGTTCATAAGCTGCCGCAAAGAACCATTGATGAAGCTTTATTTATAAGATTGTGGAATAGTTGTTGATTTCAGCTTCATTGAGACTCCAGCTGCTTCAGCGAAACATCCTTCAGCCAGATGCCAGCTGTCAATCATTCCTTTTCTTCCTGTTTTTTCTTTTCTTTCAATTGTCTGTTTTTTTCCCCTTCCTTTTCATGTCTCTCTTTCTGTCTCTGTCTCTTGCTACCTGGTTCTGGCCTCTCTCTTTGTCTCAAGGCTAAAGTAAAGAGACTGTCCTCTGCAACCATTTTAATGACCTATTTTCATTGACCTATAGATTCAGCAGTAGTTTATGCCTCAAAGGTTTCACTTTCTCTTGTTGAATCGATTCATTTGACTTAGAAATTACAGGTTCTTTACTGTTAGAGGTGTTTACTGAGAGACAGTAAATGCTCCATGGTCTATTCGGTGAGACCATCTGTGGATTTATATCGAAATTCTAATAAAACTTTACAAGCTGTGAGAGCAAACCCCGATCAGTCTCTAGAGATGCGCGGAACATTTTAGCAGAAGCCTCTGTGCTGGCAGGAGTTATGAGCCCTGGGCCTGTAGGTAAACCACCCCTGCAACCTCTACAGATCAGGTCTAATAAAACACAGTGGTTTCAGTTCATCTCCTCCAAGACCAGATAGATCGAGCTGTTTGCAGTTCAGGGCATTGACTGAATTTCACTGTGCTGTTATATTAGTGGCCAAGAGTGGTGCTTTGGTTCTGATTACACTCCTGCTCCTCCTTTTGCCCCTGTGATGAACTCTAGAGTTATCTTTTCTAGTCTTGTCCATCTGCTTTGTTCAGAGGAATATACTTAGGATCATATTATACAGCAGACTCTGAAATATGATTGGATGAGCCACATTCAAAGCTGTTTTTAATAAAATAGAAGATTTCTGCGCACATGTGACTGCATGGAAATTGAATTTGAATGTAGAAAGTAGCTTGGCGATTCAATTTTTAATTGTCATAGAATTCAGATGGGTTTTAAACCTCTTGAATATTCAATTCTTTAAATGTTTTTTTTATTTACTTTTTAATTAAATATTTTAATTTTGATTATTAATATTTTAAGTCTTATACCATTTTGTATTTTTTATCTAAAGTATCATTTAATTCTTTTTTTTCCATTTTTATTTTAGTATTTATATACTATTGTGCTATTGTTATATTTTGTAATTAGCTTTTATTTTTATGTTTTTAGATTAAAAATTGAGATAATTTTAGTTACACTTTTAGTAATTTAGTTATGTGCTTTTAGTTATGTAATTTTAGTAAGTTAGTAATATCTTTTATTTATTTATTTATATATTTTTTACTATTTCTTTTAGGCTTTCGTAAATTTGATACTTTAACCGGAACATATTTTATTGCAGTTTGCTTCCAATACAACATTTCACATTTTAAGTTTAAGTTTTTCATGTAATATTTATTTTATTTTAGCTCTATTTCAATTAATTAAAATTTATTGTAGTTTTAGATGACGACAACACTTATTTCATTTTAACTTATTTATGTTGTTTTTATTGTTATCTGCACTATTTTACAAAAGCAGTATGGGTCTTGAGTTATGTTACAGTGAGTTTATCAAGCAGCGACCCTCAACTGGTAATATCACTGTACTCATGGTGTCTAACGGCTTATCGCTATATATTTTACTACAGAACAGCATACAGCTTTAGTCTTTCATCTTTACTGATTGGTAGAATTTAGTATGAGGTATTCACATCTTCTCTTTGCTCAATGATAAAAGCTTTTTTTCTGTAAGTGCATACAATAAGCTTTGGTGTTTGAGAAACATTTCAAACCTTTCCCAGTTCTCTTTTCCCCACACTACTGTCTTTCTCTCTTTCACTCCGTAAGAGCTGGTTGTCACGAGCTCTTTCAGCGAGAGCCATAAGTGGGGGGTTTAAAAGAAGCTGTCGCTTCTACCCAACAATTTCATGCTAATATTCCAGTCACCCACTTTTAGAAGGGAAGCGAGTAGGGAGGAGGATGAGGAAGAGTGAGCATGTACAGGTGGGCTGTCACAGATAAGGCCATCTTTTGCTGTCAGTTTGTGTGTAAGCGAGAATTTGTTTACTGTCAGACTCAAGCGTACTGGCTTTGGTACTGCCGTCTGTGTAAATGTCGATCGGTTGTTCTGGAGCACTTTTTGGGGGAGTTGATTTAGAGATGTAACCCCATCCCCCTTAAATTTGAATTTTTCCCAATTGTGTCCCAGTTATCTGATGTTTGGCCTGACATTTAAATTCTCTGTTGACTTAGATGTATTTGCTTTTATGTTGCAGAGAGAGAATTAAGGTGTCTGTTCTTGTGTCTTGTAATAAGATGGTTTCAGTCAGCTCTCTAGAGAGGACACTGCACTTTTTCTGTTTGTTTTAAGTTTGATATTTTCTCTTGCCGTTCAAGATGTGCTTATTGATTTTTGAAACCGTGCATGTCTCAAAATCCCAACAGGGACTTGTATAGATGGCAGCGTGTGTGAGAGCGAGCTGGAGAATTCAGGGACTTTGCGTGTGTGTGTGTGTCTGCGTGTGTGTGCGTCTGTGTGTTTGAGAGAGAGAGAGAGAGGTGCAGTAATTTGTCTCTTTCATCATCTCCAGTATTTTCATCCGCTAGGATTTTCTCCTTGAAGATGTTTTCTTTGTCTCTACTTACTTTGAGGGGGAACAAGCACATCAGTTTATTTCTGAAACAGATATTTCATTAAAGTTGATGGCATTTAAGTTGTTACGAAAGCATTGCTGTTTCTCTTGTGGTCATAACTGCAATCTTTGACAAGCACAGGACTTTGGGATAGGGGTCGACCGATATGTGATTTTCAGGGCCGATACCGATTATTACAGGTCAAATAGACCGATAACCGATATTTTGAACCGATATATATATATATATATATATATATATATATATATATATATATATATATATATATATATATATATATATATATATATATATATATATATATATATTATAGCTATGTCTGGTGTAAAACTGTAAATTAATGTCAAAATTAAGAATAACAAAGGGTTTTGACAAATACTTTCTTTAAATGATTTTAAACATATCTTTGAATCTGAGAACTGTTATTAATAATAATAATAATAACTTGTAAAAAGTGCAGGGAGCACCCAGCAGCATTCTGTAAACATTTTGTAAAACTTAAAGACTCTATTTTAATTTTTAAATAAAATTTTAGTAATCAAAAAGCATTTCTAATGAATTAAAATCAAACTTATTCAATTTATTTACAGTTTAACAAAAATTAAATTTTTAGGGCCTTGTGAAAAACCGAACTTTTATTTTGACGGGTTGCCGTGGAGATCTTTGAGTTTCTGTGTGTTTATGATATGTCGATAACTTTTCTCAGTTTAAGCATTAAAAAGCTCATGAAGTGACTAAGCGGCTCTGGAGATGATGTTTATGCAATCATGTCCTCATATAATGATGCGGCTGAGGCTGAAAACAGCGCAAGCGTCACGTGTGCTCCAGTGTGTGTGGTAACTGAAATCACGCGTCTCTGCGCCATTCATTTAACGTTAGAGACACGCAGGATTCATATTTAAATAGTCTTTTTGCGGTTTGATTTGTACTGACCTGCTTTTTATTAATTCATCAAAAAGTTGACAAATTCCGTGATATTCCGCTTTATACAGTAAATTCCGTTTTTATGACTGGATTCCGCGACTCCGTCTGTTCTGGATCGCGGAAATCACAGGGCTCTATTATATTGAGGTATTTAGCAACTTCAGTGTAGTAATCTATTGCTTCTTCAGCAAAGTCTGCTGCTGCCTTAAAGGAGTAGTTCACTTTAAAAAAAACTTTTGCTGATAATTTACTCACCCCCATGTCATCCAAGATGTCCATGTCTTTCTTTCTTCAGTCGAAAAGAAATTAAGGTTTTCGATGAAAACATTCCAGGATTTTTCTCCATATAATGGACTTCCATGGGAACCAGACGGTTCAAGGTCCAAAAGACAGTTTCAGTGCAGCTTCAAAGGGCTTTAAACGACACCAGACGATGAATAAGGGTCTTATCTAGCGAAACGATCGGTCATTTCAAAAATAAATAGAAAAGTTGAAGTTTATCAGCAAAAGTTTTTTTAAAAGTGAACTACTCCTTTAACTTTGAGAGACAACTGAAGCGTGATCAGTGAAGCAGCTCTAGTCAGCGAGTGCTCTCTCGGTGTGAGAGTGCAACACTTTCAGTGCCTCAACTTTCCGCGCTGATTGGCCGGACTCGTGACTCCCAACAAATCAGATGTGCGGGGACATTAGTCTAGTCTACAGAGTGGTGAGTTCCGACAAAGGTGGCTGCGTCAGAGCCAAATATAGCGCATTTCAAAATAAAATTATTTTATCAGCAAATCGGTTTTGAAAATGGCCGATACCGATAACCATAAAAATGCTTAATATTGGCGCCGATAATCGGCCAGGCCGATAATCGGTCGACCCCTACTTTGGGATCACATTGTACTGTTATATTTACTTTTCTCAATTATTTATCACCATTTATTGCATACAAGTGAGCTGCATGATACTGGATAATTTGAGAATCGAGGTAGTTTAGGGCTCTTGTTAAGTGAACCTGATGGTGTTAAATAAATAAAGTTGTTGATGACCTCATTTGGTGAACTTGCTTAATGAATTAAATCAATTGGGTCACAACACTTGTTCACATCCTTCTCTTTTTATGGAGAGAGGGACACAAGTGTACATGTATTTCTTTTGTTTTATTCATGTGAGTCACATAACTGCCCAGGTGTGATCTGCACTGCAGTCATCATTATATAACACAGACCTCAGTCAGAGATTGTCAGAGACTCGTCCGATCCAGTCCGCTCTGAATGAAGAATGATTTGTTTGTTGAGTCTCATAAAGGGCTGTGAACAGAAATGAGAAAGAAAAGTGTGAGAGAAACGGAGATGGAACAGAAAAGTGTTGTTTTTTTGTGGATTAAGTGCCATGGTTTGCTTTCTTTTCTAAAACATTTCTTGACATATTCCAAAATACCATGATTTTTTGACCTGTACCATAAAAATATTTTCTTTTTTTCATTTAAAAAAATATATATTTTTTTATAATTTAAAAAAAATGTTTGTTAGAATTTATATGAATATGGCAATCATTCAATATCATGGCATTTTATTAAAGAACAACTTTACTTTAATTTAACTTTTTTTCCATCATATTTTATAACTTATTACAGTTTTGCTTTTTTAACTTAATTGATAATACTTTTTAAATGGACATTTACCATGGCAAACCTTTAGAGTACTATGGTATTATCATGAAACGATGACGATTTCACATGGTAAAACTATGAAATATTGGTTATACTAACATATTATTTTACAGTATGTGTACTTGATGTAGTTACCCAAGAAAGTACTGGTTATATAAGGTAACTACATGAGGGATAGGTTCAGGCTTAGTACCTAGTTATAACCCAGTGACTGCAGTTGCTAATAAGTACATAGTATGTACATGCGGAATAGGACTGCAAAATAAAGTGAAAACAAAATATTTGTACCATTGTACTAAAATTAATTTGTATTTGGAGTCCTCCTTGTAAATACCACGGTATATGTATGGTAATGAATCAGTACCCATTTATACGTTCTGTCTTTGTATGTCCTAAAGCGTCATTCTAGCACAGTATTTTTGTAAGACTAATGAATCATGACTTGCTTCTCTCACGGTTCGCAAAAATAAAGTGAAGTATTTCATACAGAAATGGGTGAATCATAGTGAGAATGAATAAAGCCGTGGGAGGGAAACACCACAGCAACACCCCACTGAGTTTGACTAAGCAAACAAACTCATTCTAAAGATTTACATTTGAAGTTCAAGAGCAACATTTTTCCTTTTAAGTTCCTGGTTCATTTTCATAATTGTTTTCATAGAACTGAAAGTCCAGCTGGAGCTGTAGTATTTCTCCTGCTGTGTGCGTTAGGACACCATGTTGTCCGAACGTGTTTTCAGACAGCAGAGACGTTTCATCTTGCGTTTACCGCGGTGTTAAACCTTTTGTGGTTTAGCCGTACCGCTGCTGTATGTGTGTTGGTAAAGCTCAAACAGCAAGTGCTCTCAATCTCATGGTTTTAATTACATGAGTGCAACAGGTTGTGACTTGTTTAAGCGCTTGCGCTCACACACAGACACAGACATTTAGTAATTACTGGCGAGCAATGCCTTGACATTCTTCTCTTTATTTGAACTTGACTGTTTCATTAGTAGTTTGCCCTCTGGGCTCTGGTTAGTACATGAGGAGGAGGAGATAAAGTCTGATCCGTCAGTCATCTATACAGATCATAAAGCAGATAGTACCTGGGGAGGAGCAAGAGACAGAAAGACAGAGTTAGAGACAGATTAGCACTTGAAAAAACAGACAGTTGTAATGGAGAGGTTGACAGGAAATTATAGATATACGTACAGGTAGAGGTTTTCAACACATTTTGACAGCCAGATATTTTAAGATAACGATTCTTAGCCTTTTTGACTCTGGTTCCTTGTATAATTATGACAAAGCTGCTTATTATTATTACCAGAAACTGGGAGTATTGATATATAATACATTCAATAAACATAATTTTATCATTCAAAGTCTCAAGAACTCATTGAACTGACTGAAGATATATCTGTTACAAAGGTTGCTTTACATGTCAGTCAGATGGCCTCTTGTTTGTTTTTGTTCTTATATCATTCATATATATATTTTAATAACTCCAATCATTTAGTCCGTCTAAACCCTGCACTTTTCTTACAATCGACTGCAAGATCGCATTCAGCTCTGTCACCACCCTACATTATTTCTTTTTCGATAATCCATTTTACCCATGTATGTTACAATACGGAACAAAAGATCTGTCGCTACTTGCGTTTGATCGTGACTTTAAAGAAGTTGCTGACATAATATAATGAACCCAATTGCAGTGGTTACTTGGAAAATAGTAACAAAAGTGACACAGGACTGTGTTTTTGACCGCCAACTTTAAGGCATTTACTTGGATATGGTGCTTTCTTTTAGAAATGTACTGTAGCATGACTGACAGCGTGTTAGTATTGTTTGACGTACTTTGGAGTATTGAGGAAATTATGTGGTTTAAGTAACATTTTTGATGATGATAATGTAGTACCGATGTACATATCAGAGTACTTATAGCATCGCTTTTTGTAGTTTTTATATAAGGTTTAGAAAACGACTGAAACTGCAACTGGAAATGATGGCTAATAGATATAGTTACACACACACAATACAAGCAAGGATTATATAATACTACAAGGATAAATAGTATTATATAGTATAGTGTTGTATTCTATTGTATTGTATTGTATTGTATTGTGATTTGAATTAGTGTAGCTCTAACATCAGCAAGGTTGTGAATTCGATTCCCAAGGAAAGACTGTTAAAGACAAAGACATTTTAAAAATAAACTCAAGACATAACCACAACCCACAATACTGTTACAACCATCTAAGTTTCAAGCACTGTGATTTAGTGTTATGCGAATAAGCCTTTAAAGGTATTAAAGTCAGTTTATGTCCTGAGTTAAAGTATATTGAATGTAATCTTTCCTTCTCCATACTCATGTCACAGGATCTCTCCCCTCTCTCTCTCATTCTCTCTCTCTCTCTCATTCATATATATATATATATATATATATATATATTTAACCTCAGCTCATGAATCTTTCAGCCGTGCCCTTGATTGCAGAATGCGCCTCATGTCAGCTAGCATTTATGTCGATGCTAACAGGGATCACTTTAAAAGGGATGAATAAGACATAAGCAACAAACCAGCAAACACAAACTCTTAAATCACAGGGAAATTTATGTACAATATATGTATGTGTATACCAAGGCTGCATAATATAGTAAAACAGTTATGTTGTGATGTTTTGTAATATAATATTTTTTTTAAAGTAAGTAATTCCTGTGATACAAAGCTGAATTTTCAGCAGCCATAACTCCAGTCTTCAGTGTCACATGATCCTTCAGAAATCAGTCTAATATGCTGATTTGCTGCTCAAGAAACATCTCTTATTATCTATATTGAAAACAGCAGTGCTGCTTAATATTTTTATGCAAACTGAGGTTTTTTTTGCCATATAGGTGAAAATGCCCTGTTCATGTCAGAGGAGAATGGCCAGACTGGTTTGGACCCCCCCCCCCCCCCCCCCACACACACACACACACACACACACACACACACACACACTCATGTTTCCAGCAATTTGTTGAATATATACCACAAGTTATCTAATGATGTAAATGTCGACATATGTGTTGGGGTGACTGTTGATTAGACATGGTTAATCAAAACTTGACAATTTAGCTAGTTAAGAAGCCTAATGGGGACACCAGCCACCCATGCTGGGAACCAACATCCTCAATGCAACATATGCTGGTGAAAAGGCTGTCATGCGGTTCTTTTCAACATGGCAGTGCTTTACGTGCGGAAAATATTCACTGTTGAAGAGCTGGAGAGGGAATAAAATGTAAAGGAAGAGGGATAGACACAGAGACAGAAGGGAGGAGGGTTTTATTAGCCCTTGTTGATCATTACCAGGGCAGAAACAGGCTTATTTAGCCCCCACCTAATCATTTCCTGGAATCCAGCACCCCACACACAGGAAGCTACTACCAGCCTTCCTTTCCGCTCGCTGAACAGAACAGGAAACAGTTGCAGCAGAATGATGGCGGCTATAAATCCTTATTCATTCATTTCCCTCTCTCGCTCTCTCAGGAGCTGGCATGGTTTCTGTTTGTGATGCAGCGTGCTGTCAATACTCAGTAATGACAGGAATTAGCCCTGAGGTTTATTGCCTATAGGTTACACGGCACTCTGCGTTCTAGATTGCTGAATCACTGCCAGTGGAATCAGGGTTGTATTTTACAGCTTAAGACGGTTCAAGAGAAGTTTGACTGAAATGTGCAGCTCCAGGGACTATATGTTGAGTAGGTCATTCAGGAAAAAAACAAATGTGGGGGTTTCTGTGTGATTGCTGTCTATGTAGTGGTAATTTCCCTCAAGTCTCTTGACAATAGAACAGAATAGTATGGAAGCTTGTTTCCGCCGCGGAATACAAAAATTGAAAAGAGATTCACAACTTTTTATCACAATTCTGACCTTTTTCTCAGAATTGCGAGATATAAACTTGCAACTTTTTTCAGAATTGTGAGATTTGCAATTCTGAGAAAGAAAAGTAAGAATTGCGAGATGTAAACTTGCAATTGCGAGGGGAAAAAAGTCAGAATTGTGATATAAAGTGCAAAGCTTTCAATCCTCTGTCTATGTCATACTTTGTTTAACAATAAAATTAATGGTTCTTAAAACATTATTATACAAGTATAATTATAAAAATATATATACTTTACATGAAATTGCATGATATTATTATTTACTTGCATTTATTTATATAAATGAATATTTTAAGTGATTTATTAACATTCATTCATGTTAATTTAATCTATTCTTTTACATTGTATTTGTTTATTTAATTTGATTTATTTACATTTTGTATGTAAATTATTCATTTATATTATTTATTTAATGTTTTTAAATTCAAATGATTAATTTATATATATATATATATATATATATATATATATATATATATATATATATATATATATATATATATATATATATTATATATATATACACACACACATTTGTTTTATTTAAATCATAGAATATATATATATATTTATATATATATATATATATATATATAAATAGTTTATTTACATATTTTTTGTTAGGTTTTTTTATGTATGTATGTATGTATGTGTGTATGCGTGTATGCGTGTATGCGTGTATGCGTGTATGCGTGTATATTTATATATATATCTATAATGTATGTATGCGTGTATGCGTGTATATTTATATATATATATAATAATGTATGTATGCGTGTATGCGTGTATATTTATATATATATATATAATGTGTGTATGCGTGTATATTTATATATATATATATATAATGTATGTATGCGTGTATGCGTGTATATTTATATATATATATATATAATGTATGTATGCGTGTATGCGTGTATATTTATATATATATATATATAATGTATGTATGCGTGTATGCGTGTATATTTATATATATATATATATATATAATGTATGTATGCGTGTATATTTATATATATATATATATATAATGTATGTATGCGTGTATATTTATATATATATATAATGTATGTATGCGTGTATATTTATATATATATATATAATGTATGTATGCGTGTATGCGTGTATATTTATATATATATATATATAATGTATGTATGCGTGTATGCGTGTATATTATATATATATATAATGCGTGTATGCGTGTATATTTATATATATATATATATAATGTATGTATGCGTGTATGCGTGTATATTTATATATATATATATATAATGTATGTATGCATGTATGCGTGTATATTTATATATATATATATATATAATGTATGTATGCGTGTATGCGTGTATATTTATATATATATATATATAATGTATGTATGCGTGTATATTTATATATATATATATATATAATGTATGTATGCGTGTATGCGTGTATATTTATATATATATATATATAATGTATGTATGCGTGTATGCGTGTATATTTATATATATATATATATAATGTATGTATGCGTGTATGCGTGTATATTTATATATATATATATATAATGTATGTATGCGTGTATGCGTGTATATTTATATATATATATATATAATGTATGTATGCGTGTATGCGTGTATATTTATATATATATATATATAATGTATGTATGCGTGTATGCGTGTATATTTATATATATATATATATATATATAATGTATGTATGCGTGTATATTTATATATATATATATATAATGTATGTATGCGTGTATGCGTGTGAATTTATATATATATATATATATAATGTATGTATGCGTGTATGCGTGTATATTTATATATATATATATAATGTATGTATGCGTGTATGCGTGTATATTTATATATATATATATATATAATGTATGTATGCGTGTATGCGTGTATATTTATATATATATATATATATAATGTATGTATGCGTGTATGCGTGTATATTTATATATATATATATATAATGTATGTATGCGTGTATGCGTGTATATTTATATATATATATATATAATGTATGTATGCGTGTATGCGTGTATATTTATATATATATATATATATATAATGTATGTATGCGTGTATATTTATATATATATTATGATGGAGATTTATAGACGCCATCAAACTAGCTGTATAGGAACCAGCAACCAAAACATATGCTAGTTACTAGCACTGGGTTTCTTTTTAGCATGGTTGCATGGTTATATATACACAATGAGAACCAAATGGTTTGTTGCATTGGGATATTTTTCTTCTCTCGCTTTAAAACATTTATAGCCAGCTTGTTACATTGGTTTCATTTCAATGGGTCATTGCACACCCATTGAGACAGAGACTAGCACCAGTTTGAGAGCGCTCAGAAAACACGGCATGATGTTTGGAGGGATATGAGTGCAGCCACTACATCCTGTGGATGTTCTCTTCCTCCATTATTGCACTCCTGTGTCACATTTATCCTGCGTTAACCTTCAACTTGAAACAGGTTTACAGAGTCCAAGCTTATTATGAAGCTGACCCTAATTTCTGCTGTAAAGCTTTCGGAGACCCTTACCCTTACACATAAGCGCACACACTCTCACCCTGTCATATTTTCTTGAAGTTATTGCGTCCCTGGCAGTGGATAACTCTCATGTCATAAATATTGCAGGCTCTGGGAGGTGAAGGCCAGCTTCAGTCAGGATATTACTATCCATTTAGCCGGAGCATACCACTGAAAGTGCACAAACACAGAGATTAGAGGAACAACAAAGCCCTGTGCTGGATTTAAAGGAACAGCAGTATGCAGTTGGTTAACACAAAACCATTTTCATTCGCCGATCTGACATGAGGTTAAAGGTGCAGTAAGCGATTTCTGAGAAACACGGTTGATGTTTGAAATGAACCCAAACAAACACATCCCTCCCATAAAGCGAAGACGATGAACGAATGAACAAGGAAGAACACAAAATGAACATACAGCACACAAGAGTATAGACAAGCAAGAGTTGGTTGTTAGTCGCCAGCAGCACATCAGATCAAGAAAAACCCTCAAAACAGTCAAAACAGCAGCATAACTTGGTTCTGTGAAACATTGCAAAACCAGTGTTACTCACGTATGGAGCAGAAACTACGCAAACTCAGTGTCTCTTTTCAGGCCTTCCCGCTAAGGTCTCTCGAGCGCTGGAAAGCTTTTCTAATATTAACGGGGGTCCTAAAGCTCTTACCTGATCATAGCCCTTCTTTTTTGTAGTGATATTCCTCTGACCTTTTCTCTTTTGTAATGTCTCTCAGCCATCTCTCTTTCTACAGTCTTGCTCTCTCTCCTCCCCCATCATGAGTGGACACGTCCCCTACTGCTGATTGGCTACAAGTGTGTTGCAGTGCTCGGTCCCATCCAATTTCAACAGTTGTGAAGCTCAGAATTTTTAAGCACTTTTGTGAGTTCTTCAGTTCAAATGTTTTTTTCTTGAGCTATCATCCATTTTGAGGAGAGACTACTATTCAACAGTAGGTGGATACATTTTACCTGGTTAATATCATTTCATGTTTTGTTTTTGTTTTGTCTTGAGAAGGCACCAGTTGCAACCCCCGCTTAGTGCACCAGGCCCAGACGCAGGCCCTGTTCCAGAATCAAATCACTGAGGGTTCTAAATATATGAAATAAATTAAATATATTTTTGCACAGAGAGGGGTGGTATGTGATTCTTTTCTACTGGTTAATGGATAACCTCATGTTCATCACAAAATAGTCACATAATTTAACTTATTTTCCTTTGCATTGCTGGCAACTTTTCTGTTTTGCTTCCATTCTATCTGTATACTGTAAATTATTTGTTTTGTTTGTTTTACAAGCTATTGATAGAGGTGAAGTAGTAAATAACCTGGCATTTAGCTCTTTAATTGAGAGGAAGTTGGGTGGGTGGGTGTCCGCGCACATGTTGTTTGTTGGAAAAACTGCATGTGATTCTCTTCATTGTGTTGTTATGGAAAAAGTAAACAAGCCAGATACTGATCGAAGAGATATTATCAGACACCTCCATCCTGAATGCTATGCTGTGCTTCATACATCTTGGTTTTTATCTGCTTTTGATTCCAATCTTCAGGGGAAAAGGAGTTTCTGGAAAGCTCTTGTAAATTCTGTATGGTTGTACTGATTTGATTTGGAGATCCATAAGTCAATATAAGTGCAGCTCATGAGAATGAGTAACCAGTGCTGCTAAACACGCACTCCACCTACAGCAGATGACAGCTGCAGCACTCTAGCCATCTCTAGTTACTGTCTGGAGAATAATAACTCAGCACTGATAAATACTTAGAAAACAACTTTAAATAGGCAATAATGTCAATGCTGGGTAAACAACATATGGTTCTTTCATAAACTTTTTATCTTTCTATGCTGACAATGTACACATGATTAAAGGGTTAGTTCACCCAAACATTTAAATTCTGTCATCATTTACTCACCCTCATGTCCAAACTTTCGTTCATCTTCTGAACACAAATGAAGATATTTTTTAATGAAATCTGAGAGATTTCTGTCCCTCAGTTGACAGTCTATGCAACTTCAAAAAGTATGAATCAAGCAGTTTAGTCCAAATTTTCTGATGATTTTTTTCTTTTTTTTAGGGCTGTCAGTTAAACGCGTTAACGCAAACCCATTTTAACGGCGTTAATTTTTTTATCGTGCGATTAATGGTCTTTTTGGCCTAGCAAACTTTGTAGTTTTTTTTCACATGCTTTTGGAACAGGACGCGGCATGTGCGGCGCTGCACTATGAAACCCATTCATTTCAATGGCTTTGTCGCGCGAGGACGTTTTGTTGCTTAGTCGACCAAAGTGCAAGCGGATCTAGCTAGACCGGAAACAAAACAACAGGCACGCCGCACACACTTGTTTGGGATTGCGCGCCGGCCAAATAGTTGGTTAACGTTACGTTTTGAGTGGATGACGAGCGCGAGACGCCGAAATGGATGCCAATAAGATTCTGAATGGAAAGTTTACTTTTAAAAAGTTGCCAAATGGTCCCATTGACGAGACCAAAGTGATCTGTGTGTTTTGTCGTTGTGAACTGAGTTATCATCATCGCAGCACGTCCAGTCTGAAATACCACTTGATGGCCAAGCACACACACACACACACACACACACACACACACGCACACAGCTGAGGCAAATTCTCGGCCCCCTCGTCAATATCAGGACCTCGTCAGTATTTCTTTCACCCTTTTATTGATGGACAGTGTTACATTGTGTGAGAGATTATTTGCTCCAAGTGAAAATGTTTTAGTGTGAAATTGAACAGTATTGTCAATGTTGTTTTCAATAAAAAACATTTGCAAAATGCAAGCCGATCCACTTTTCCATGTTGATGAGAGCATTAAAATGAGAAAAAATAATGGGACAAAAAGAAATCAAGAGACATTTAGAACAGATAAAAATGTGCGATTAATCGCGAGTTAACTATGACATTAATGTGATTAATCACGATTAAATATTTTAATCGTTTGACAGCACTACTTTTTTATTTAATTAATTTTATATACTTTTTAAAAAATGTTGTATCTTTTTTTATGTATTTAAACATTTTTTTTTAAATTGATTTACTATTGGGATTGTGATATCACTTATAAACATCAGTTCAATAAACAAGCAGTTAATATTGAGTAACTTATTTTAAGACAGTTAGTTAAAAAAAAAAGATTGTCAAACTGTGAAAGTTTTGGGAGTATGGAGTCGTAGAGAGCTGATCTTTTTTGGATTTGAGGTTTTGAGTGATTGATTGAAAACCGACAGTGTCAGTGGTGGTTCTGGCAGTCACATCCATTCTTTGACAGAAGAGGAGAGTGAGAAAACGAGAAATGGGGGTGAAAAAAACAGAGGAAAAACAACTTGACTGCGTGTGTTTTTCTCTCACTCAATCTCCCTCCATGACAGCTCGTCGACGATGAGACTTCCTGCCTGGTAATTGGAGGAGAAGCAACTAATTAATCACGTTTAAGTACCATCTCAGTCACCACGACAACCAGAATCTTACAGGAGCCTCTGCCTGACATGGATGTAATTGAATTAGATGAACCCGAATGCTGTTTCTTTTGGATGCTGCTGAGATGAGTGTGCGATTCGAGGACGGCAGGGTAATTATAGCGCTGTTGGAAAGGATGCCTCACTTTCTTGACCTCATTCTGAATGCTGCGTTTGTTACGTTTGCAGGAAATTTTTTGATTGCTTGAAACTATTTGTGCATTTTATACCAAAAATACTCCTATGTATATTGGGTCAATGTAATACCATGTTTTTGGGTATTGGATGTTGTTTGAACCTTACCATGTTGTTTTTAGACATATCATGCTAAATGTCATATTTTGGGACTTGTATTATGGTACTACCATGGTATTCTTGGAAGTACTAAATAAATACAATGGAAATTTAGTTCTATGGTGCATTTTTAGAGTAACGTGGTATTGCCATCTGTTACCACTACTGTACCATAGTACTGCCACAGTATATTTTTTGTAAGGGTAATATGATGTAGTGTTTGCATGGTACTTATATTATGATATAAAAAAAACATGATATTACCATGGTATTTGTACGGAAAACTATAGTAATAACATGTTCAAACTACATGATAAAAACATATGACCTTAATAAATTGCTATATGTATAGCCTAAGTCATGTATAGCTGGTATACATGATGCTTGTCCATAAAACATGGTATGACTTGAATTTAAATCCTGATTTAGGATCCTGAAATAGATTTTAAGATCTGTGTGACTGTTCTGTTACATTTGTATTTTTTTGTACTAGTTGCAGAATGTGTATCTAATTACTTGTTAAATATTTCTATGTTGAGAAAGTCACAAGTCATTTTTAAGGCTCCTTAACTTTTTTAATATTAGAGCTGGTTATTGTATAATTTCCTCTGTCATTAACCTGGTCCTCGCATCGCTATTGGAGGATATGAAAAGGCGATTTGGAATCGTTTAAAGCATTACGGCTCATGTTTTATTCATTAAGGAGTTGATTAATGTACTCGCTCCATCCCCAGTGATCACCTTATGTGCAGGGTAGAGGACAGTTTTTATACAAGATGCTGAATTAATAATGAAAGCAATTTCCTGTGTGGCTTGTCATGTTCCGTTCATGGCACGGGGAACGCTGCTGCTGATATTGATGTTCATTTTTGTTGGGGACACACACGGGTAAACACAAATCACCGGCTGCACACTGATCTGATTTATGGAGGAGAGCCGTGCTTTTTTCCCCCTTTTCTTTCCTTTCATTTGTAATGGCTCCTTTGCAGATGCTCTTATCCACAGCAACTGAGGAGGACGAGCACAAGTCATTTAACAATAATAGTGAAGTTATGTTAAAAAGTAAAAACAAACAAAAGCACAAAAAAAACTGAAGTTTCTTTAATTTCTTCATCATTTTTTTCCTGATTACGTCAAGTTTAATCTATAAATAAAAAGAGATACTTATTTTATGTTTGTTCATTTATACATTTTATTTATTTACACTACCCTTCAAAAGTTTAGTGTCAGTATGATTTTCTTAATGTTTTTGAAAGTCTCTCATGCTCACCAAGTGATGATGTTTATTTAAAAAAAAAAAAAAAAAAAAAATATATATATATATATATATATATATATATATACACTCACCGGCTACTTTATTAGGTACCCCATGCTAGTAACGGGTTGGACCCCCTTTTGCCTTCAGAACTGCCTCAATTCTTCGTGGCATAGATTCAACAAGGTGCTGGAAGCATTCCTCAGGGAGTTTGGTCCATATTGACATGATGGCATCACACAGTTGCCGCAGATTTGTCGGCTGCACATCCATGATGCGAATCTCCCGTTCCACCACATCCCAAAGATGCTCTATTGGGTTGAGATCTGGTGCCTGTGGAGGCCATTTTAGTACAGTGAACTCATTGTCATGTTCAAGAAACCAATTTGAAATGATTAGAGCTTTGTGACATGGTGGAAGTAGCCATCAGAGGATGGGTACATGGTGGCCATAAAGGGATGGACATGGTCAGAAACAATGCTTAGGTAGGCCGTGGCATTTAAACGATGCCCAATTGGCACTAAGGGGCCTAAAGTGTGCCAGGAAAACATCCCCCACACCATTACACCACCACCACCAGCCTGCACAGTGGTAACAAGGCATGATGGTTCCATGTTCTCATTCTGTTTACGCCAAATTCTGACTCTAACATCTGAATGTCTCAACAGAAATCGAGACTCATCAGACCAGGCAACATTTGTCCAGTCTTCAACTGTTCAATTTTGGTGAGCTCTTGCAAATTGTAGCCTCTTTTTCCTATTTGTAGTGGAGATGAGTGGTACCCGGTGGAGTCTTCTGCTGTTGTAGCCCATCCGCCTCAAGGTTGTGCGTGTTGTGGCTTCACAAATGCTTTGCTGCATACCTCGGTTGTAACGAGTGGTTATTTCAGTCACTGTTGCCCTTCTATCAGCTCGAACCAGTCTGGCCATTCTCCTCTGACCTCTGGCATCAACAAGGCATTTCCGCCCACAGAACTGCCGCTCACTGGATGTTTTTTCTTTTTCGGACCATTCTCTGTAAACCCTAGAGATGGTTGTGCGTGAAAATCCCAGTAGATTAGCAGTTTCTGAAATACTCAGACCAGCCCTTCTGGCACCAACAATCATGCCACGTTCAAAGTCACTCAAATCAACTTTCTTCCCCATACTGATGCTCGGTTTGAACTGCAGGAGATTGTCTTGACCATGTCTACATGCCTAAATGCACTGAGTTGCCGCCATGTGATTGGCTGCTTAGAAATTAAGTGTTAACGAGCAGTTGGACAGGTGTACCTAATAAAGTTGCCGGTGAGTGTGTATATATATATATATATATATATATATATATAATGACCTGTTATTTCTATTTAAAATAACTGTTTTCTGTAGGAAAATATTTGTAAATGTAATTTATTCCTGTGATGGCAAAGCTCAATTTTCAGCAACTGTGATACAATATCCTTCAGAAATGATTCTAATATGATGATTAGGTGCTCAAGAAACATTTCTTCTTATCATTGTTGAAAATGTTGCTTAATATTTTTGTGGAAACTGTAACGAAACAGAATTTTTCAAAAGAACATCACTGTAAAGGCTTGCATTATTACAACAACAAAAAATCTATTTCAAATCAGTCACTTTTGAGCAATTGAATACATGCTGAATAAAATTTATATATAAAAAAAAAATCCTTACTGACCCGAAACTTTTGAACGATTGTTTATGGTCACACTTTAGTTTAGTGTAAAATTCTTAACTAACTATTAACTACGTTAGTTAAACAATTAAACAACTTTTGCCTCAATAAACTCAAGCTCATTACTGCTTATTAATAGTTACTAAGTAAAGGTAGTTGTCAACTTAAGGTAATGGGTAGGTTAAGTGATGTAGAATATGGTCATGCAGAATAAAGCATTAATATGTACTTTAAGTACTAATAAACAGCCAATATCCTAATAATATGCATGCTAATAAGTAGCTAGTTAATAGAGAGAATTGGACCCTGAACTAAAGTGTTACCGAGATCTAGGGCAGTCGCCTGTGCCCTCAATACTTTTAGACTTTGTGCTCTTGTAATCTGCTAAGGGTGTTTTAAAAATCATCAGTGATTCTATTATTACATTTTAAAGCTGTTTTAATAAGGCTAAAAGTTTGGCTGCTGATGTAGATGTTTGTTTTATTGTGTGCTGTGTTGTATTTGAAGTGTATTTGTTTCCATTCGTCCGTTTAGCAGCTGTGGTTGCTGGCAGGATGCACTGAGTTTAGTGCCAATACTATATTGCTCTTTCTATTTTTTCCTCTCTCACTGTCACTTTCTCTCAGTCTGTTGTTGATGAATGAGTTTGTAATGCAGAAATAACTTTCAGGGAAATATTGAGTGAAAATACTGTTAGACTGGTAAGTAGTATACACAGAAGGACTGCTTTCGGTTTTATGTGTTATTTTGCATGTTGCTGTTCGGTTTCAAATTAGCTTAGATAATAAAGGGACCTATTATGCCCCTTTTCAGAGTCTTGATTTTGGGGTTTACTAGAATAGGTTTTCATGCTTGATAGTTCAAAAAACATTATTTTTCAGATATTTTACATTTTTGTAGCACCGGTCTTCCCAGGCTGTCAGAAATGCTCTGATTAGTTCCGGTCTCTATGAAGCCCCTCCTTTCAAAAACTGCAATGTGCTCTGATTGGTCGGCTGGACCACTGTGTTGTGATTGGTCAACCGCTTTGAGCGTGTTTCAGAAATGTCATGCCCCTTACCATAACCATGAGTTTCAACACTCTTCTAACACATCTCAACCCTGTTTGCATGTTTTGTGTGGGAATTAGTTAAATGAGGAATATTTTGACGTACGTTTCGCCAAGAAAACTACAATCGAGGTATTTCAGGGTGTTCAGAAACGGTGCTTAGAGAATAACTTCCTTTGGAGTGACTTTGTGCTTTGTAACTTGACCTTTTTCATGCTCAAACAGCAACATTACAATAAAGAATGTTGAAAATGTAAAAGCACAATAAGGCCCATTTAAAAAGATTTACAAATAACCCATAAATCAGTTTAGACATCATTAATAAGAATTCAAAAGGATGTTTTGTTTATTATTTGGAGATTACCAAGCCACCAACTCACATTAATGTACAGTCGGCTTTGAGATCTTACATAACTGTCATCACTAAAACAATGAACAGGAGTATAACTAAACCAATTCAGTCAGTCAATACACTGATCAGCAGTCTCATTATGCCAAATTCAGCCAATTAATCCACTTAATTACTAAACTCTTAGATTAATGGACTGCAGAGTTTGACAATTAAATGATTATCTAAGCAATCCAGCCTCATTATTAAGCTTGAATCTATGCTTTGGTATTCAACCACGCATGCATGCCTTATAAATGAAGAGAAGGGGCACAGTGTTAATCAAACAACTAAGTTTTAAGGGTCAGGCTCACACATGGTCTTTAAAATCCCCCTCGTTTCTTGACCTCCTTTTCCAGAGTGCATGTTCTCCTGCAGGTGGCACAGATCTTCCCCCTCCTGCCGGCTGGAGCTAATTACCAGTGGTAGCCTGTGGTTAAGTGGGTCCCTGAATAACTTTCTTTTGATTATTGGGAGTGATCATTTCATCAAGGTGATTCAGGAAGACAGAAACAGGGAAAGCCGAGTAGAGGGGCTTTTGGATAGATTTAATTTGTTCTTTTTTCTGCCTAACAGAACCCAACAAATGGTTTTGTGCTAGTAACTTTCAAGTCAGTTTTTTTGGGGAGGTTTTGTCTTTCAGAATGCGCATACACTTTGTTCCTCACTTCTGAAGAATCTGGGTCTACTCAGGGAATGAAAAAAGGTGTGTTTGGGTTGGTTCGGTTGGGTTTTAAAACTTCACAGTAAGTAATGTTTGAGTCACTTAAAGGTACAATATGTAGGATTTTTGCAGTAAAATATCCAAAAAACCACTAGGCCAATGTTATATATTTTGTTTAGTTGATTACATACAATATCCCAAATGTTACGATTTTAACCAAGGAAACAGGGCGTGTGAGCAGGGGTGAGGAGTCGCCAGTCAATGGCGTCATATCCGCGTTACCCTCGGTTTCCGCCAGGTTTGACCTCGTACTGCCATAGTAACCATGGCGACAGACGTTGACAACTGGGTTATGCCCGTTATGCCTAGCAGGACGCTCACGCTGTTGTTGTTTTGTTCAAACATTATGGACCATGGCAAGCAGACTTTGAGACAAAAAGAGGACTAAAACGAAGATCAACATCTTTCGAGATGCCGAGAGCTCCACTAATCAATGTTATTTAGTTCAACATGATGAAATGTTAGAATATGATCTGTATGTTATTCTAATGTTGATCTAGCTTAACGTACTTAGTCTCATACAGCCAACAAACAACCTAACTAACAACATTCAACACACTCAAATGCCGTTTAGTATGATAGTGTAACTGTTAGAGCAAGTGAAACAGCGCTGCGTTACCTCGTTTAATTCGTCTAATAAACTGACCTGTGTGAGTATTAATTCAGCACTTGCGTGTAGTTCGGTAGAATTGAATGTCCTTATTCTTTTATATCCGCGGGACTCGCGTTGCGTGTGGCGCTGGTATATGTCTAGCAATCGCGCCCTGCTTCATACCACAGTCATGTTAAAAACATCAATGTATTCACTCATCCATAAAAGATCCATCAGCCTGACGACAAGATCCATAATTCAGCTTAATGTGGAATATACGTCATCAATATACGCCTTTGTTATTGTAAGAGGTTAGCGACCCCTGGTGGCGAAAAATCCTGCATATTGTACCTTTAATTGGGCCATCTTAAAAACGTCCCCCTCAGTTTTTTTTACTCCTTTACCACAGTTGCGTTT
Organism: Rhinichthys klamathensis goyatoka; assembly: GCF_029890125.1. NCBI lineage: Eukaryota > Metazoa > Chordata > Actinopteri > Cypriniformes > Leuciscidae > Rhinichthys > Rhinichthys klamathensis. Next base: position 2,912,085 of record NW_026606735.1, on the reverse strand, counting down.
GGCTTGCATTTTTTAGCATTGTGTTCCGCACTGTTTGCTCTAGTCGGATGGCGTCAGATTTTTTTGCCGTTTTTTGGCGTTGGGCCGTCAGTGTGTGAGAGAACTCTGATTGACTGTTCAGTTATGTGAACGAGTCAGTGCACGAGAAAGTGCCTCTTTGTTTATGGGTTGTATACCTGCAGCCTTAGTTTCACTTGTCCTTTTTGAATGACTAATATATCTGCTCAGAATGCGCATGCTAGCTGACAGTCGGCTGTAGTCCTTTCGGTGTGTCCAACCACAGATTTATTTCCCTGACTCAGGCGACGTGAGGCGCCAACACAGTCGGCTTTCATCAGCGCTAGTTCTTTGGCATCGGTTTTGTGTGTATTGTGTATTGAGCTGCTTGGAAATATGTATTGTGAAAAGAGCTATACAGATAACTCTTTGAAATGTATGGAAGTAATTATTGTCCTGCACATAAGGCCTATTGGCCTTGTTCCATAGAGTGCTGCAGGAATGAGGAATTTTCAAAAATGCTTTCCAATGCCATCATCCCAAAGTCAGTCGCATTTTAACGGGTTTAGTTTTTATGTCTTGAAAAAGCTGGTTGCTAACAAGTGGCTAAATGGGACTAGAAAGATTGTCAGACATAAAATGTCATCATGCCAACAAGGTAAACTTTACAGCCTTTACTGTAAACCCTTTTACAGCCTTGTTGTGTTTATATACTCACACTTTTGCAAACTATTCTAAATCCTACTTGTAGATTTTAAATAAAGATTCAAATATTTTTTTTTTAAGCTTAGTGGTGGTGATGTTTAAGTCATGTGACCATGGTGTAGCAGCCTAAGTTTAGCTTTTCACTTTTGCTGGTTGTATTTAGGCTTCAACGGTTTTTTTTATTTAAAGAAAAAATAAAATAAAATGAGTGTTCATTTGTGAAGAGTATTTTAATGAACAAAAAATGCAAGAATCAAAAACTTTTGTTGGCCATTGAGCTTATTTTTCTGCTATAATCCAAAAGCCAATGGAAAAAACGTAATGAGTTTTGGTGAATTTCTGGACCTACAAAATTACGTAATCTGTATAGAAACTTTATAGATGAACATTTTTGAGAATAATCATGTTCAGTCTTTTCAGGCAATATTTATTATCAATCTAGCCAGTGTAATAAGAAGTGTCATAAAATTACTGCAGAGAGACAGAGCTTGGGGGTTGGCATGCAATGCAGGCCAGATTTGAACTTGCCATGACCCACAACTTCACATGACCCTCACAAGTCATCATGTATGGAGCACATTGCCATGGCTCTGACTTTAAACAATATTTCGCATACAAATAGAATTCAGAGATTAATTCATTCCTGCAAATGTGCTTTGGGCCTTTTGTCAGGCAGTGAAGAGCAGAAGGGTGATGTGCTTCCTGGGTAAATGAAGCATCTGTGAAAAACGATTCTATCAGATGGTTTTTATGTTCTCAGATTCATCCTACCCATATACACAATGTCTCAGAGAGACTTTGTATCACATTTTTACTCTTTTGCCAGTAGCTGAACGTGTGTGTTTGTGTTGCTAGGAAGCTAATCAGTTTTTTCTGCTTCCTCACTAAATGTAGGAGCTGTGTAAACATCTTCCTGCTGGAAGTGAATGGATTCTTATTAAAACACACACACACACACACACACACACACACACACACACACACACACACACACACACACACACACACACACACACACACACACACACACACACACACACACACACACACACACACACACACACACACACACACACCTTAATAGCTCTTGAAAAAAGCCAGACCTTGCAAAGCTTGTTTAAATTTGTGTTAGCCTTGAACAGTCGAAACATTTCCTCTGATGAGGATGCATGTCTGCTGGCTGTGTTTCATCAACTGTACTGTTATATTGCTCAACCTTTCTCATTTTAAGTAGGGGTGGCTCGATACCACTTTTTCATGTCCGATACCACAAACTTGAGGATCTGCCGATAACGATACCGATACAATACCATATTTTTCTCCCTCTTAATTAAGCTGTTAATAACATATTTGTCAGGAGGATGCACTGTGCTTAACCTAGCCATCTAAAAAGCATCATTCTCAAACAGTGCAATAAATGTTCTACTCCCCTAAAGGAAGAAATACATAGCCCACAACATGACTTTTTATTAAAACAATTTTTAAACAGAACTTGTAGCAGCATTTTTAATTATTTAGCACCATTCAATGAATGAAATTGAAAGTGCAACTGTGCAAATTAAAAAAAGTTTAATTCCAGTGCCAAATACTGGATGTAACACAAAACTCTTTGTAGTCATAACTTAAAATATAGCTGCGAGCAGCGATTACGGGCCCAAGCCGGTGGCACCGCAACCCCGGTGCCTTTAGTTACCTAAAGGCACCGGAGTGGCGGTGCCGCCGGCTTTGGCCCTTCATCGCTGCTCGCAGCTATATTTATATATATATATATATATATATATACACTCACCGGCCACTTTATTAGGTACACCTGTCCAACTGCTCGTTAACACTTAATTTCTAAGCAGCCAATCACATGGCGGCAACTCAGTGCATTTAGGCATGTAGACATGGTCAAGACAATCTCCTGCAGTTCAAACCGAGCATCAGTATGGGGAAGAAAGGTGATTTGAGTGACTTTGAACGTGGCATGATTGTTGGTGCCAGAAGGGCTGGTCTGAGTATTTCAGAAACTGCTAATCTACTGGGATTTTCACGCACAACCATCTCTAGGGTTTACAGAGAATGGTCCGAAAAAGAAAAAACATCCAGTGAGCGGCAGTTCTGTGGGCGGAAATGCCTTGTTGATGCCAGAGGTCAGAGGAGAATGGCCAGACTGGTTCGAGCTGATAGAAGGGCAACAGTGACTGAAATAACCACTCGTTACAACCGAGGTATGCAGCAAAGCATTTGTGAAGCCACAACACGCACAACCTTGAGGCGGATGGGCTACAACAGCAGAAGACTCCACCGGGTACCACTCATCTCCACTACAAATAGGAAAAAGAGGCTACAATTTGCAAGAGCTCACCAAAATTGAACAGTTGAAGACTGGAAAAATGTTGCCTGGTCTGATGAGTCTCGATTTCTGTTGAGACATTCAGATGTTAGAGTCAGAATTTGGCGTAAACAGAATGAGAACATGGAACCATCATGCCTTGTTACCACTGTGCAGGCTGGTGGTGGTGGTGTAATGGTGTGGGGGATGTTTTCCTGGCACACTTTAGGGCCCTTAGTGCCAATTGGGCATCGTTTAAATGCCACGGCCTACCTGAGCATTGTTTCTGACCATGTCCATCCCTTTATGGCCACCATGTACCCATCCTCTGATGGCTACTTCCACCATGTCACAAAGCTCTAATCATTTCAAATTGGTTTCTTGAACATGACAATGAGTTCACTGTACTAAAATGGCCTCCACAGTCACCAGATCTCAACCCAATAGAGCATCTTTGGGATGTGGTGGAACGGGAGATTCGCATCATGGATGTGCAGCCGACAAATCTGCGGCAACTGTGTGATGCCATCATGTCAATATGGACCAAACTCCCTGAGGAATGCTTCCAGCACCTTGTTGAATCTATGCCACGAAGAATTGAGGCAGTTCTGAAGGCAAAAGGGGGTCCAACCCGTTACTAGCATGGGGTACCTAATAAAGTGGCCGGTGAGTGTATATATATATATATAAACAAGCCGGTGGCACCGCCACCCCGGTGCCTTTAGGGTTACTGTGCATGACGGGCAATATCGTAACTCCGCTTTGACCTTTGAGAAGATGTGTGCTGTAGAGCTTGCATTGGTGTGGGCTCTGCAAAAGTGTGCATTGAGGGCACATATCAACCACAAAGTATGCGTGAGCAACCTTCTGAAACCTAAAAATGAAAAATGAGACACCCTACGGTCTCATGGACTTAATGGACACATGAAATAAGTACACAAGTTTGAAAGTTATATGAAGTGTGCCAAGACAGAATATTTGCCTGATCTGATTAGAAAAATAGTTGGTGTGTGTATGTGTGTTTGTGTGAGGCGTGATTGAACAATGTAGACATAAAAACATACTCCGTCCTTTTGTTCATACAGGACATTATTCAAACTGCAAAGTGTTTACTTATATTTGTGTACAATCGCAATAAAACACAACATTGTGCTTTTGTCAAACTGTAAACTACAACTGTCACCCAACCAAAATCTCTTACACACACACACACACACACACACACACACACACACACACACACACACACACACACACACACATAGTTTAAAAGCAAAAAAAATCTTTTGGACATTCATCATATTGCATTGGTTTTCATTTATTGTCCTCGAACAGAGCCCTAATCTGTTTATTTTTTCAGTTACACATTCTACATTGATTAAAAAAGAAAAATCAAATGTGTTTTTATTTTATACATAAATAATCTATCATTCAGATGAGAATAAAGTTAGTGTTAGTTCAAATTTTAAGGAAAACAAATATATGATCTGAAATATAGCACATTCATTTAAAATTCATTCAGGTTCAATTACCAAACATACAAATCTCAATGTAATTTAAAGCAAACAATACATTTAAAATATATGGGTTGTATGCTATTTTTTTTTAATATAAAAAGATATATATCCAAAAAGACAAGGCCTAAACTTTAACAAGGGTTAAACAATCACTGTAACAGACACAATCACACACACACACGTCAAATCACTTACATTTTAGATGCAATATTGACTTTTTTTTCTGTTTCAGCAGCGAAAATAGTTAAACAAAGATCACAGCAGAACCATCGAGCATCTCACAGCAACGCGTTCTCATTACTGAATGATTCAGCATTTTGAACGAATCGGTTGACTCAAAGATTCAACGACCAATCCATAATCTGTCTCATTCATGAATGACTCAGCCGTTCGAACGAATCGTTTGAACGAATGAATCAATGACTCGCTCATTAAGACGGTCGCCTGGCGGCACCTAATGACGGTTTAGTGATATTAAAAGCATCATTCTTTCCAACGATTGTTAATTAACTCATATTTGAAACATAAGCTATATATATACACTCACCGGCCACTTTATTAGGTACCCCATGCTAGTAACGGGTTGGACCCCCTTTTGCCTTCAGAACTGCCTCAATTCTTCGTGGCATAGATTCAACAAGGTGCTGGAAGCATTCCTCAGGGAGTTTGGTCCATATTGACATGATGGCATCACACAGTTGCCGCAGATTTGTCGGCTGCACATCCATGATGCGAATCTCCCGTTCCACCACATCCCAAAGATGCTCTATTGGGTTGAGATCTGGTGACTGTGGAGGCCATTTTAGTACAGTGAACTCATTGTCATGTTCAAGAAACCAATTTGAAATGATTAGAGCTTTGTGACATGGTGGAAGTAGCCATCAGAGGATGGGTACATGGTGGCCATAAAGGGATGGACATGGTCAGAAACAATGCTCAGGTAGGCCGTGGCATTTAAACGATGCCCAATTGGCACTAAGGGCCCTAAAGTGTGCCAGGAAAACATCCCCCACACCATTACACCACCACCACCAGCCTGCACAGTGGTAACAAGGCATGATGGTTCCATGTTCTCATTCTGTTTACGCCAAATTCTGACTCTAACATCTGAATGTCTCAACAGAAATCGAGACTCATCAGACCAGGCAACATTTTTCCAGTCTTCAACTGTTCAATTTTGGTGAGCTCTTGCAAATTGTAGCCTCTTTTTCCTATTTGTAGTGGAGATGAGTGGTACCCGGTGGAGTCTTCTGCTGTTGTAGCCCATCCGCCTCAAGGTTGTGCGTGTTGTGGCTTCACAAATGCTTTGCTGCATACCTCGGTTGTAACGAGTGGTTATTTCAGTCACTGTTGCCCTTCTATCAGCTCGAACCAGTCTGGCCATTCTCCTCTGACCTCTGGCATCAACAAGGCATTTCCGCCCACAGAACTGCCGCTCACTGGATGTTTTTTCTTTTTCGGACCATTCTCTGTAAACCCTAGAGATGGTTGTGCGTGAAAATCCCAGTAGATTAGCAGTTTCTGAAATACTCAGACCAGCCCTTCTGGCACCAACAATCATGCCACGTTCAAAGTCACTCAAATCAACTTTCTTCCCCATACTGATGCTCGGTTTGAACTGCAGGAGATTGTCTTGACCATGTCTACATGCCTAAATGCACTGAGTTGCCGCCATGTGATTGGCTGCTTAGAAATTAAGTGTTAACGAGCAGTTGGACAGGTGTAACTAATAAAGTGGCCGGTGAGTGTGTGTATATATATATATATATATATACACACACACATATACACAAAAATAAAATAAAAACACATTTGAAGCGTGTTTGCTTACTAAATTGTGAGCGGAACGAAAGTTGCAGCAAATATCAGCAACAGGAGTCAAATTTCATTAATCACGAGAGTGAAGAGCTGACTGAAAAGATGATGACGGAATAGGCTATTTTATGTAAAAGCCCCTATTTAAGCAAATCTATCATTGTACTCTTTTGTTGTTGTGTTTTCCGTGAAAAATAATAGACTATTGAACTCACAATTCAAGCAATCGGCCCCGTTATTGCACTAATTTTAAAGTGACACTAAAAAGTATGCGGCTGCACTGGCATTCATAATGGTGCGCGTCCATGGCGACGAGCGAGCAGAGCTGAGCGAACGTTTAGTTAATTTCTACTTCTATAGGAATTCATTCGAGCGTTCTGCAAGTGCCACCATTATCAATGTGGACGTCCGTATTTAAAAGCTGTAGGTCCTCAGTCACATATATGTATATATAAATATAATTTTGGACACAAGAGGGCAGTATGCCCCTATGTATGATTTTGTGGGTGCATTCTCTCTGTCAGAGAGAGACAGAGGGAGAGAAAACAACCACATTCAAACTAAAATATCTGACTTCGTGTTGGTCCAAGCTAATGACTGTAAATTAGAAAGTTGTTCGGCTTGTTCCGAACAATTTACGTACCGTTTTTTATGATTGTAGGTAAAACTATAAAACTAACCCCCCCACTTTTGTCAAAAGGTGGCGCTACTGAGTCCCTGCACCACGCCCGTTTCTGAAACTTTGCACATGTCTACTGGCTAATAAATCTGATCTGTCTGTCGAGTTTCATGCAATTTCAAGCAATTTCAGGCATGCTAAGAGTCTCAAAAGCATAAAAAAAGAATATTAAAGTTTGATGCGTTGCCATGGCAACAGTATCTAAGATATCAAGAATCCATTCACAGGTCTACATTTGGCGTGTGTTTACATTATAGTAGTGAAGTTTGAAGCAAATCAGGTAAAAATAAGAGGGTGCTTTCAAAGCATTTTGAAAGTGACACACTTCCTGCTGCCAGTTGGTGGAGCTATAACTTTGACTCTCAATAGTCACATCCATGTGATCGGCCTCTTACAGCGAACACACTGCTGAAGTTTCATCAAGATCAGTTAATGTATGCTGAAGTTATAACACACTTCCTGTTTCCATTATTCGCCATAAATTCGTTTCCTCGCCACGGCCACACCGTTTGAGATATCAAAAATCCGTTCGCAATTTGGGATCCTCAATGTCTTGACTTCATGCACACCGAGTTTGGCGATGATTGAATGAATTCCCTAGGAGAAGTGTTTCAAATGCCAGATCATGCGTTTCCAAACAACCCTAAATAGCCGACTTCCTGTTGGGTTGGCGTAAAAAGTAAATGCACAAAGGATATATGAACCGATGAGATCTATATGTGTACCGAGTTTCAAATTATTACATGCAAGCGTGTTTGATTTATAGACCCAGTTTTCGGAGCAGTTTTCTTCGCCTTTTCAAGGCTTGGGCCCTAATAAGTATAACCTACCATAAAAATAATGGTATCTCCATTATAAAATGTACAATAGAACAGAATGGTACAATAAGGCATTCACGAATTAAACTCTAGGCCATTACACCTGATAAAGGAAAAAACAAATCTAAGGTGGACAGTCCAAGCTCTAAAGTTGTAACATCTGGGGTTCATAGGCGTAATTTACGGGTGGGACATGTCCCCGCCACTTTTTCTCAGGATCGATATTGCCCCCCACCACTTTTGAAACATTATGTTTCAAACATTAAATGAAGCTTTTAACGCTCGTTGCCGCTGCTATCAGTTGCATGGATACAGTGTTCTCTTGTGACTCGTGCACAGTCTTCGCTCGGACGCGCTCTTCAATCTATCGCCGTTGCGGAGACTCACAAAACAAAATGCACACTTTTTGAAAATAACTCCACACAGCTGACATAATTGCTGACAGGTCTCACCTCACTCAGTCACGTTCTAGCTACCGTTCACATGACGCCAGTGTTGCCAAGTCCACGGTCCCTCTCCCACCCCGAAACGCGTTGGCTATTTTTTTAAGAAGCAATTGGGTGGGTTTTATTGTGAAAATCTGGCATGTTGCTCAGCTCTCTTTACGGCATTTCTCTCAGGTGTTGTTAAGCATGTGTATGACAGTTTAGGACTAAGGTCGGACTAATACCGATACTCAATATCGGATCGGCGCACCCCTAGTTTTAAGTTGAAACTTGTGTGAACTTCAGTCAATTTCTTTTGAGTGAATGTTGAGAAAACAGTGTTAGGACTCAGTAAATATTCACACTAAATCTCATTATTGTTATTATCGTTATTATTTTAGTATTAATGTCATTCATTTAAAATTTGAAAATAGGTTTTATTTTCGTCAGGAGTTGATTAGATGTGCAGTGTTGCAATTTTGAGAAACACTCAACAATATTTAAAAGATAAAGTTGCAGGGAGAATCAATGAATTATGAATAATTTACTGCCATTGCGAGAATAGCATGTAATCATGTAATCAATAAAAAAGCAACTGGTAGTCTGATTAAGAATATTTTTAAAACGTAATCTACTCTCATTATAAGTACTTATTTTTGTAATCGAGATTACATGTAATCAATGACAATTACTACCCAACAACAAATAGGCTACCGATATATTGCAACACCCCTATTTTGAATTAACATTTTATTTATATATATATATATATATAAAATAATTTTTTTCAAAATCTTTTACATTTTTATAAGCTCCATGAAATAGCACAGTTTATTTTTCATGTGTTTTCCGAAATTTCCTTTTGAAACAGGAAGTTGGGGCTTAACATATTGAATGGTTCATCCTTTTAATTAGCCAATAACCTTTAGTTTACATCAGCTGTGAACCATGAATTTCTGGTCGTCATTGCTTGTGGTGTTAGGCTTTTGCAGCTGTTTGATTGAAGCAGTGATAATTTAATTTTTTAAATTTAACCTTTAGTTTTCAGAATGTTTTCCCAAAAACTGCCATTGGTCAGTCAAAAAACAATCCCGTCCCAATCCATAGTCTGTATCATATCGGCCATGAACCATTCTGCTCTCTATATTACACTTGTATGCTATTCATTCATAGTGTAATGTGCTCTCCTGCCATGGTGTTAGGCAGATGTAATGGTGAGCAAAGGTTCTGATGATCTCTCGTGCTGAAGGGATTTAGCCTCTGGCCTGCTCATCTCGCTGTGACTGAATCTCCACAGGTCCTCCTACAGAGGCGCATTGCCAAGAGCTTTCTGTCATACATAATAGATAGCCCTTAACCTTACATCTCTCTCATCTCTCTTTCACGTCTCGCTCGCTCCCGTATCTCTCTCTCTCTCTCTCTTGCCTAGTCTCTCCTGCATAAAATTAAACAAAGGCCCCTTCTCATGTAGAGAGGCCCACTCATTTTCTGCTGTGACACTTAGACTTATTCATAATTGGCTGCTTTGTGTGAATAGAAAACACTCATCAGGTGTGCTGGTCTTTTCAGCTTGTGGTGGGCTGTCGTTTCAGTTATTTGCATGTACTGACATGCAATTTCAGAGTTGTTAACAAAGCATCCATTATCCAATTTCCAGCATTTTCTCAGACTAAAAGACCAGAATTATAACTGGATTTGATTTATTTATTGTGGTCACCTTTTAGAGGTGTGCAACCAAACAGGTATTTAACACATTTTATTTCTTCTCCCAAAATGCACAGCAGTGTTCAGAGGTTTGAGCCCCATTTTTCGAAGTGGTGTTCACACTGGACCAAATTACATTTTTTATTCTGATTCAATCTTTAAGACTGATTGTTCGTTTTGCAAGTTAAGAAATCAGATCTGTTTGTTTAATTTTGAAATTGCCCATTTATTTGTTATTAGCCATAACCTGAGTATAATTGTCAGCTTATCAGTATCAAGACATAATTTTTTTATTTAGGTGCATCCCTACTGATTTAGTACAAATGGGATTTTCTTTTGAGTCAAATACAAATTTTTACTGCCAGAGTAACACACAGCCATATAGCAACATTTGGTTTCTCAAACTCCTAGATTTTTAGAGACTTGTTTCAATGTGAGTTGTGTATCTAGATGAAGTCAGGAACATCAGCAGGTCACCCTCCTAGATAACACTAAACGCCCGCTTCTGACAGGCGCTGGATGTTACACCGTGGCAGCCCAGCAAGTGATCATCCAAGATTCATAATATAAGAATGAAACGGCCCTTTCTTTATGAGATTGACTTTGGCATACGTTCAGATGTAATAACGATAAATGGCAGGCTGTCTTGGCTTTTGCAGAGTGAGGAAATGGAGGCTGCGTGGAACTGTTTTCACTGCACCCCGGGGTGCAACTGCACTGTTGGAGAACCACTGCGCTATGACATCATCCTTGATCAGAATTTTCCGACATGGGAATTCCTACCGAATTAAATGTGCTAGAGCTTTTTGGAGGACAATTTCATTTTGACTGTAAAATGAGAGAAGCCATTTAGTTTGGAGGTTGGTCAGAATGGGATTTTTGTTCTACCTTAAGAGTTGAGTTCCTGTATGAATAAATTGTACACAGGCACAGAGAGAGAAGAGGGCAAAGGTGGTTTTCCCTTGAGAAAGCTATGGAAGATGAGAGAGGGATATAGATGGTTGAAGTTTCCTGAGGTGAAGATTTGCCTTAAGTAGCTCTTCTCTCAGGGAGTCACACACAAGCTCACAATGAATGTGCCACTCAACTGAAGGGCTCGTTGTACTTATTTAACCATGTTTCTGTCAGGCTTAATTTAAAGTGGAAGCTATCATTAGCTGAAACAACTAAATGTCATTGTCGAAGAAAAACGAATGAAAAACTGTAAATGAATGATATTACACATCAGATATGATGGTGTTTTTTTTTTTTTTTTTATATATATAGGCTGAATGGCCTCTCTCTCAAATATAAGGTATGGTTTGTACTGTGGTTAGATTTTGGGGTGATGCATGAAGTACCACCATTTTGCCCAAGAGCAAGGATAAATGTTGAGAGAACCTACAGGCCTTTGGCCCTTCAAGAGCAGGATTGAACACTCCTGATGTTGTGCAATGTTCATCCAAAAAGGAAAATTTTGTACTTGTAAATTTAGTATGTATTTATGCCATTTAAACCAATTGGGTTTGAGAGCTGACAGTTTATTTTTTTGTGGTGAACCAAGCTGTTCCAAGGGGATTGATCCATGGAATGTGTTATCTAACCAATAAGTTGTTTGCTCAACCTTTGCAGTACTGTACTGTGTATAAGCTGAAACATACTTAGGGAATTTTAATATCTTTTTATAAGTCTGATATGTTGAAGGATGATGAATTTCACATAGTTTGTTAGAAGAGCCCATGGACATCAAGTTTCAGCAAAACACCCTTAGAGATCTAGAGAATGAGTCAGAGATTTGTCATCACCAGGCTTAATTAGTCAAATATGTTCTCAGACCTTCCAGAATATGACACTAGTCAACAATCTGGAAAGGCACCAATGCTTTTGCACGTCAAATTGAATATTTATTTTTGAAATTCAAACAATACATACGATTTAATGCTCTTTAATGTGGCGTGGCATGACATCGCCGTTGCCACCTCAGTCCAAGCGCGCTTGAGCTGATTATCTCTTCCTCTTTATTACTAGTAACATGATATAAACATGAATGAACATCAGAAAGTATTTTGAAAGAAACTGTACATCTTACTGAAAGTATAATTTCTCATGTAATCGCTCTCAATCAGTGTTTTAATTGCAGAAACACGTCAGCAGCTGTACATTTACCTCAGGAAACCATTCAATGTTCTAAATAACTGAGCGTTTTCTAAATAAATTACATATTATATTTTTACTTTACCTGTTAGTGATGTCTTCATTATTTTAAGCGTTTGAATAAATCTGTCAACAAAACGGCTATGGTTTAAATTTTTATATTTCAACAACAAATTGGAGTAGACATTGAATTATATTATTAAATATAAAAAACCATTTCTATCTTTGTATTCAAGTTGAGTGTTGATTATTACAGTGTATATATAAAACAAATAGCAATTGAATTTATAATTTGAACGTTCATTTTAACCTTTAGTTAAAAGGTAGGTAGGGTAGGTGATTTGTTTCAGACATTTTTTTTGTTATGCTGGTTGAAAGTCTCTTCATATCCTGATAGCAATCACTAAGTTAAGTGGTCTAAATGTATTTGTGTATATATATATATATATATATTAGGGCCGGGACTCGATTAAAAAAACGAATCTAATTAATTAGAGGCTTTGTAATTAATTAATCGAAATTAATCGCATTTTAATTGCATAAATATTTGAACTGAGAACAGTGAGAAGTAATTTTTTTCACATGGATTTTTAGTATACCATTGAATAATGACTGAATGCATAAGCTTAAGCAACAAAATATTGTTTATTTTTGTTCAACCAAGTCCAGCAGACCAGTGCAAATGTATGTTTTGCGTTGAGGTGATCACGTTACTTGAGGCTCGATGTGTTACGGTGATATGCGAATTCCTTGTTGCATTGCTTGCACACAACCATGCTCTTATCGACGCTTCCATCCGTTCGTTTTTTGTAACAACATTTCCCATCCACGGGGCCAACCAAAGCGGTCTCGTCAGCTGCTTCGTTCATGTTCACTGTGGTTTGTTGTTGTCTGAAGTCATGAACACTAGTTGGTGCTCCAGTATAATCGGTCCGCCGAAACTCACCCAGTGAGAAGCGTTCCGCGGTGCAAAAATAAGTGTGATTTAAAATGAGTAATTTTTTTTGTGTGTAATTAATTATTCTTAATTAACGCGTTAAAGGGTTAGTGCGCCCATTTAAGACATGAAGTTGTATGCAATCCTTACCAGCACTATAGTGCATACACACTGACCCACTCTGTTGTCACCTCCCTGGTCAGAGTTCTGGCCGCTGGAAGTTTTTCAAGAAAGTACTCCCGGTTATTTTCCGGGGCCTCAAGACTGCGCGTTTTTACGTGAAAAAATGATTTGCGTTTCAAAGCTTGATTAATTTACCACACAAAAAACACGCCGGTCAAAATTCATACCTCAGTTTTAATCGGCACTATTTTCTATCCATTTCTATCAATCCGCGCTGCTGTCAACGTCAACAGTGCGCACGTTCCGGTCAGCTGTTGATAGCGCGACTCACTGACAACATGTCTGACTGCGAAACTTCTGATAATGAAACCAATTTTAGCACAACGACAATGTTATTGATTGCAACACAAAACCTCAATTGTGTGTGTGTTCAATCAAATAGTTTTCTCAGCAAATTGTACCAATATCCCTATATACTGTTTTTATATTAGACATCTTTTCACGTGTTTTAAAATGGAGTCTAAACATCAGCTTGTTTACCGTACAGTTTAGACATGGGATCATAAAGTTAGTAAATAGATCTTACCCGTGGTACTGGTACAGCAAAACTCTTTAATTTTCCTTTTCCTCCTTGGTTGGGGATGTAATCGTCTTCGCTGAAGTGAGCACTACACACACAAAAATCCTTTATTCTGGATATTTTAGCTCCCGCAGAGTAGCCGATGGCCACCAGCCACAGCTGTCTCATAGTTATATTCGAAACAGGAAAACGATGGAATCTGAACTTTGATCCCGGCACATCCTTGTGGTCACAGCCTGGGAATTTACAAGTTCACACCATTGTTAATTTAATACTTTTTACGTCGTTGTCAATCGATTGTGTAAACACTATGGAACAGCTGACCGGAACGTGCGCACTGTTGACGTTGACAGCAGCGCGGATTGATAGAAATGGATAGAAAATAGTGCCGATTAAAACTGAGGTATGAATTTTGACCGGCGTGTTTTTTGTGTGGTAAATTAATCAAGCTTTGAAACGCAAATCATTTTTTCACGTAAAAACGCACAGTCTTGAGGCCCCGGAAAATAACCGGGAGTACTTTCTTGAAAAACTTCCAGCGGCCAGAACTCTGACCAGGGAGGTGACAACAGAGCGGGTCAGTGTGTATGCACTATAGTGCTGGTAAGGATTGTATACAACTTCATGTCTTAAATGGGCAAACTAACCCTTTAAAGTCTGTAATTAATTATTCTTAATTAACGTGTTAAAGTCCCGTCTCTAATAACACACACACACACACACACACACATACATATATAACTATAAATAACTATATATATATTCAAAATTATTCCACCATCTGTGAAAGTTGTAGGACCATAAAATGTTTGTCCAGTCATTGAATTCGGTCTGAATGCAATGAAATGATGTCCTAGTATCAGCGTATGTATTTGCATACCTCCACACACCCTGATTGTCTGCATATCGTTTCATGCTATGCAGAGTTAGACAGACGTCAGTCATCAAGCAATGGAACCGTAACAGCAGCCACCTTTTATAGTTCCTACTGAACCAAAACAACAAGATTATGCTGCGTTCACGCTATAACTACTGTAATTTGGAAGAGATGGAAACCTGTGACGTTAAACTGAGCGGTCCATGAATCGTGACTCGAATTTATGCGTTTCAATGGCAACACTATCAATGACGAAATGAATCTGCAGCAGTCAGGTGGTACAGGTCAGTGCTCTTTAGGTTTATGTTCATTATTATTGTAATGTTATATGCTTTGAGATATGAGGTAGTTTAACGCTCTATCTCGTCTCGTGACACATTTGTTTACTCCCTGCTGTGTGCGTTCATATGTGTTGATGGAGGCATAGCTTTGGAGACCCCCTGAAGGGAGGGTGGGATATTATGCTTTCAAAGCTAGCTCGCTATTGTTAGCCTCTCCGACAATCGCCTACCCTAACTTTAATATTAGAGTAATGTACTAACTGACAGGGTTCCCCCCTGTATAGTTTACAGCTTTAATTGCATGACAGGCATCACCTGAGGAATGATGCCTGGTGCGTTCAGGTTGACCATCTCCCCAAACACCAGATCATTGGTTTTTACTAAGGATGAGTGCAGTTATATAAGGCTTAGTCAGTTTGACAGTAATAGCCCTAAAAAGTGACCTTGTTTTTTTTTTTAGGCCAGATTGTTTTGCAGTGTCAACTGTCATTTTCCTCTGAGGTCAGTCACTCTCAAGAACCTCACAGCAGGAAGCAAGCGCAGTGCAGCAGGAAACAGTTATCGAGTCACTGGAGGACGCCACACTGGTTTGTTCAACCCAAGCCAAGCATGGGCTAAATTTGCCCAGTGCTCTGATTCCTCTTAAAGCAACAGTCATTAGTAGAGGCTGCATGTGTCAGATAAGAAAACTATTCAGGACAGCCCACATGGTTCTTGGTTTAACTATGATTTTCAAAATACTTGAAGTGTGCTTCTCTTTAGTGTGTTTTGCTGTATATCTGGTTATTCAGTAAATATATAAATACATAGGAAAGAACTATCTGAATGTAAAGATCAGTCGAGTGTTTCAGATGTGATGGTAACAAGGCCTGTCCAATCGGAGCCATCAGCTGCGAGTAGTAAATGTTCCATCTGGTTCTATTGCAGTAAATGACACCTTGCCGTTTATTATAAAGATGAGTGGAGTTTATTACATATATTCAATTGCTAGTTTGGGAATCTTCATGTTTCATCAGACTTCATCAGTGTTTGATAGGATTGTCTGAAGTGATTCTATTATATGAGTAGGACTAAATCAATGGATTGGTCTTTATGAAAACATTTTTGATGTTTTCACAAATGCACATTTCTTTTGGAGAAGAAAAACATCCACCCATCCAAAATCAGTAATTTTAAAACTTTTTACAAGAAGTAATTTCACAAATAGCGTGAGTGAATCAGCAGTACCGCGTTTCCTCGCTTTCCGTCTCTTAAAATGATTGAGCAAATGGCTTCTGTCTGCAAATGACATTGCTTCTGTCTTATATATGTGCATTGATCCATGTAAGCTTGTTTCCATTGCATGATATAAGCTTGCAATAATGAGTTATAAAGTCAGAATTGCGAGAAAAAAGTCAATTCTAACTTTATAACTCGCAATTGCGAGTTTATATCACACAATTCTGAGAAAAAAACTCAAGACTTATTGTAAAATAAGCCACAATTACCTTTTTTATTTTTCATACAGTGGTGGAAACAAGCTTCCATATTGATTGAAAGTAAATGTCTAAATTAGATTGAGTGATGCACTCACCTGTCGATCTCTTAAGTACAAGTCAGGATGGGCAAGCGACAGATGCTTGGCAAGCTTTGACTGATTGCAACGTTTGCAGACTGGTGTGGTAAGGTCTGTTGGTTCACTTTTCTCATCAGTTTTATAAGCAACGTAATTCCAAATTTCACTTCTACTGCCCTCTTTATTAATTAGTTTGTCGTGCTGAGTGAGATTCACGTGTTTTATCCATTTTGTTGTTGTCACTTTGCCGGTTTCGTGTCAGTTTGGGTAGTACACTGCCACCTAGCTGTGAACTTCGAAACAACAGTGTATCAAGAACCGAAATGAGCAAAATCATGACATAGTACCGTTTGAAATAAATATACCCATATTTTCCCAGTACTGGTATACCGCACAACCCTACCATCTATCCATCTGTCTGTCCATCCATTGTTCTAGCAATCTATTGTTCTATCTGTCCGTCCGTCCACTTGGTTCAACCCATTATAGTAGAATGTGTGTATTTAGATATAAATAATAATCATAACATATGCAATATTGATGTATTTTTGATGTATTGCTCATGTTCCAAATATGTAAATGCAATAAGCAACTTTATTTAACTTATTGCTTTAACCATTTTTTTTTGCTGGTACAATTACTGTAATGCACATCCTCTCTTGTTCATGACTTATAGTGGATTATCTGATTTCGCACACAGATTCTACACTTTTTACATAGTGTTGGTAAATCTAAAACTTTACAACAGTGGATGGAGTTGACTAAGTTTTCAGGGGGCGGATGTTAAATCAAAGCTTATGTGAGGCTGAGAGTCAGGGACGGGCCGTGGCAGTAACTAGAGGAGATGATTCAGTGGAATCTGCAGATGAGACTGGGAGAGTCAGGGCACTGGGCCCGAATGGAGGTAGTGTTTTTAGATGGAGATTCTCCTGCAGAGCTCCATGGGGAATCGAAGTAATGAGCCAAAACTCGGGGCCTTCTCGGGTCTGTGGATGCGTTTTAATGACTTGGAACAGCCAGCCTCCTGCTTGGTCACTTACACAGAGAGGTGCAGATAGAGGGAAAGAGAGAACAGACAGAACTCCTCTGTGCTGTCCTCTGAGCAACTTGATTTACTAATGAAGGGAACCTCAGAGACCTGAACAACATTCACTGCTCACGGCTGTTTTGATCCATTTGTTTGGCACAAAAAACAATGTTCATTTTAAAAAGAGCATATACGGTAATTAATCTCTTTACATTCTTGACACATAATCCAAAATATCATTCTTGTTTGTTTTGTCTATCAATAAATACATTTTTTCCATTTTTTTCTTTTGGTTACACCATCTTAACAAGATGCTCAAGCTACAAATCCCTTTATGATTAAAAAAAAAAAGAGTTAAAATTAGGGCTGTCAGTTAAATGTTAATCAAGTGCAATTTTATATATGTAAATTAATTTAGGCACACTGTTGATTTGCAACATTGATTTTCAGTGGAAATAAAAACTCAGTATTTTGACTTCTAAAGTCACTTTTTGTGTTGTCTAGTCAATGTTTTTGTCTGACGTAATTTCTTTGAAGTGTCATCATATGGACATTTTCTCAGCAAATACTGATATACAGTAGTGGCCAAAAGTGATGTTCAGACTGAATATTTGTTTTTAATGACCATACAAGTTCAATTAAGCCATCAAAATATGAGGAAACTTATTTTATATATATTTGTATATTTTAACATAATCAGTTATTAGCATTTCATTGGTTCTCTCTTGTTTTTGCATGTTCATAATTTCTTTGTATGAGAGCCTGGCTAAAAATTATGTCCGTAGTTTGGCATGTTTCATGGCGTTATCACAAATAAAACAATCGACTCAAAGCACAACTACGCAATATGCTTACAAAATCTTCTTTTTTCTTTTTTTTTGATGTTTGAATCATCACTTGGACATCACTTTTGGCCATTACTGTATGTGATTTAACTGTAATTAATTAGCATACCATAAAATTAATTACATTTTTAATCACCCTATTTAATGTCCAATTTAAGCCCTGAAAACCATGCAAACTGTCTGAAAGTTTAGTTTATGTGTGTGTTGTACTTAAATGTCATACTTGGTTCTAGCAGCTAAAGCCTATTTATGTGTCACTCATAGGTATATTTAGCTGAGCACACATATACACATAGTTTCTGCTCTGTCAGACTTCTACCATTTTGTCTGTGTAAGTCACTGTAAATTGTGCTTTCAATGTGACTTAATTAAAGATGTGTGTGTCAGTGTGTGTGTGCATCTGCAGGAGCTAACAACTCCATTCATTTGCACAGACTGCCAGCACAGTGTCGAACACTCTGCTAAATCAATGCAATTTAACTCTGTTAGCTAACGTAGTGATTTATCCCAACGATCTGAGTGTGTGCAGAAACAGCTCACCATATACACATAAATCTACAGCCTCGGTGCCCTCCAAGCATGGATAAATATTTCTGAAGTCCTGTTACAAATCTCTCTCTCTCTCTCTCTCTCTCTCTCTCTCTCTCTCTCTCTCTCTCTCTCTCTCTCTCTCTCTCTCTCTCTCTCTCTCTCTCTCTCTCTCTCTCTCTCTCTCTCTCTCTCTCTCTCTCTCTCTCTCTCTCTCTCTCTCTCTCTCTCTCTCTCTCTCAGTTCTGGCCATCAGCAGAAGTATATTGGCTTGAGTTCCAGTTTGTGGGCTGCTTGGGTGGGATTATTTCCACAGACTAATTGATTCTCTTTCACAAAAGCAACGGCAGTTAGTGCACATCTAGCAGAAAAAACCCTTAAATAGCATAAAAAACATTTCCACTTAGTGTAATTTTATTATGTGTTGCAAAGCAATGATTTATGGTACCGTGATAGAGTTCACTACATTCTGGCGGTTCAATAATGCAAATTGGTATTGCCATACAAAGGCTACTGCCAGATGCGTGAGTTGTAAGATGCTGTAGGGAGATGGTTTAGTGTAAGTGCGGTCTATAAAACTAGCTGGATAATCAGAGTCTTTCCTCGGAAGGAGGAAATGCACATCCTGTTCAATCTTTAATGGGGTCAAGAAAGTTAATGGTCATTTATTTTGTCTTACAGTAGAGATGCACTAGCCTGACTTCGTCATACTCATATTCTAGTCAGAATGTGAGTCTGATACTGCTCCATAGGGCTTTGATTATGAGGTGTGTCTTAACCAAACCAGGAAAAAACAACAACTCTGCACTCAATTGGATAGACCTACAACCAATCAGAGCAACGCAGTAAGTGACGTATGTTGAGCTACGCATAGTTGTAATCAGAACTCAACTGCACGCACGATGGAAGTAGTAGTAAAATAATGGGTGTTGCTTCTTTTACTTTGTCCTCCATGAGTGCAACCAAAGGAGAAACCACAACGACCACAGGGTTTTCATTGCGTCCCATCTTCTTAGCGACCATCGGAGCCAGCTGATAAATTAAACTTTTGCCGAATCCCGTAGGAAGGACGGCAAACACATCTTTCCGATTGACAAATGCCTTGATTGCAGTTCTTTGTTCGTCTTTTAAAATGAATGCGCTGTCGATTTCTTTTACAACAGACGCAACAGCGGAATCTATACATCTCAGTTCTCCAGCTGCAGTCATCTTTGAGGGAAACCAGTTCAACCCAAGCGCTCATCTGTCCATCATCGTATAAAGCCCACCCTGGCAATTTGATTGGCCCGACGATTTCTGAACCGATCATAATTACTCCTCAATCGACCGAGTCCAGACCGAACTTCCCGACCAAAAAATGTTGTGGGCGGGGTTCTGGCTGGCATCCAGGCTAGAGATGCACTAGTCTAACAATGTTTTTGTTTAAATTGTAAAGTAAGGAAGTTCTAAATTATTTAGAAACTAAAATGTGTTGAGTGATAAATTTAACTTAACTGAGTTGTAGCATCCATCCATCCAATTGCCATCCATCAGTCCATCCATCCAATTGACATCCATCCATCCAATTGACATCCATCCATCCATCCATCCAATTGACATCCAATTGACATCCATCCATCCAATTGACATCCATCCATCCATCCATCCAATTGACATCCATCCATCCAATTGACATCCATCCATCTAATTAACATACATAATTAACATAACATCTATCCATCCATCCATCCAATTGACATCCATCCATCCATCCATCCATCCAATTGACATCCATCCATCCATCCATCCATCCATCCAATTGACATCTATCCATTCATCCATCCAATTGACATCCATCCAATTGACATCCATCCATCCATCCAATTGACATCCATCCATCCATCCAATTGACATCATCCATCAATCCATCCAATTGACATCCATCCATCAATCCATCCAATTGACATCCATCCATCTAATTGACCCTTCGCTAAGCCCTGCCCTCCTTAGTTACTGTTGCTACGCCTGTCAAGCTTTCGCGGCTGCCACGTCTATTACAGTGTGAATGCACCGGTGTCAGACATTCCCAAGGAGATAATTAGTCATTTTGGCGAACAGGTGAAATATCTGAGAGAGCAAGACAAAAGGGACAGCAGTATGCATTCGAGGGATATATCCACGACATAATATGCAACCGATTAGAGAATAATTTCATCAAAATTGAAGCTAAAGCCTATAACGTTATGGTCCCAGCGCAAGCAGCAGCCGCCTCCTTAGCAGACCATTCACATGGGAAACACACAAATTGAACAGCTATGTTCATGCACAGCAGAGTAAGTGAAATGTAAAAATAATCTAATAATTACAAATCAAACAGTTTATCCATCAATCTAACACCGGGAAAGCCGCGATCGGATTGGGGTAAAGTTACAGGGGTAACGTTAGTAGGCCGTCGATTAACAAAATGCTGAAATATATTTTTAAGTATGTCAGTGAGCCTCTGTCTTGCCTTTAGTCGTCTTATTTTACGTTCAAATATATGCATTATGAACAAAGAACCGCCATTATTTCCAAGCAAAAGGCTTTTTTTTTTGTTAATCCTGTCGACATTTAGTTGTGAATGGGTCTCCACACTGCTTGATCCACGCCCGGGATTTCTCCCCTTTGGCTTTTAGGTTTCGGGAAGAGAAAAAATGCCACCCCACCGTCCAAACTTTTAGAATACCGGTATCAGATTTGCACAATCCATACGCACAACGCGTCGGCATGTTTCCCTCGCTCGAAAGCTTGACAGACCTCCCGCGCCTAGTTACGGTTGCTAAGCCACGATTGGCCAGTGGCGGTTTTTCGGGCGTGGCTTAGCGAAGGGTCAATTAACATCCATTCATCCATCCAATTAACATCCATCCATCCAA
Organism: Rhinichthys klamathensis goyatoka; assembly: GCF_029890125.1. Lineage (NCBI taxonomy): Eukaryota > Metazoa > Chordata > Actinopteri > Cypriniformes > Leuciscidae > Rhinichthys > Rhinichthys klamathensis. The sequence continues at coordinate 2,890,328 of NW_026606735.1, read as the reverse complement.
TTGACATCCATCCATCCAACTGACATCTATCTATCCATCCATCCATCCATCCAATTGACATCTATCCATCCATCCATCCAATTGACATCCATCCATCCATCCAATTGACATCCATCCATCCAATTGACATCCATCCATCAATCCATCCAATTGACATCCATCCATCCATCCATCCAATTGACATCCATCCATCAATCCATCCACTTGACATCCATCCATCCATCCATCCATCCAATTGAAATCCATCCATCCATCCATCCAATTGACATCCATCCATTCATCCATCCAATTGGCATCCATCCATCCATCCATCCATCCAATTGACATCCATCCATCCATTTAACATCCATCCATCCATCCAATTGACATCCATCCATCCAACTGACATCTATCTATCCATCCATCCATCCATCCATCCAATTGACATCTATCCATCCATCCAATTGACATCCATCCATTCATCCATCCAAATTGACATCCATCCATCCATCCATCCATCCAATTGACATCCATCCATCCAACTGACATCTATCTATCTATCCATCCATCCATCCATCCAATTGACATCTATCCATCCATCCATCCAATTGACATCCATCCATCCAATTGACATCCATCCATCCATCAATCCATCCAATTGACATCCATCCATCAATCCATCCAATTGACATCCATCCATCAATCCATCCAATTGACATCCATCCATCTAACTAACATCCATTCCATCCAATTGACATCCATCCAACTGACATCTATCTATCCATCCATCCATCCATCCAATTGACATCCATCCATCCATCCATCCAATTGACATCCATCCATCCAATTGACATCCATCCTATATATATATATATATATATATATATATATATATATATATATATATATATATATATATATATATATATAGTTTTAGCATTGTTTTCGGAACGTGCACATTCGCGATAGTCACATCGCAGAATGTGCAGTGTCAAGTGTAGCGATTGTAGTTGATCCGTATGGACCAGCACCAAGGTTCAAAACGCACGTGATTCTCGGATTAATTGCAAAGTTAGCCATCATAGAGCAAAAAGTTTTTCATTTGCATGTGTTTTAGGTTCTGTCAATTTAAACAGTCAAGTGATTTTAAACTTTTTGAGTGCAAGAAGATGCAAAAGTGAACTCTATTCGAACACCATATTCCATTCTCTTTCGTGTCTTTTTGTGATTGACATGCACGCAAAACAGTTGCTTATGGCTTACGTGAATGTAAACAATTGAGAAAGAAAACAAATACGTACAATTATATTGGATTTGTGCTTTCGTGAATGAGGTATCATTCATCATGTTATGTCCTAAAGTTGAGGGAGTTGTTCACATTTATAACTCTGGATGGGAGAAGGCAAATTTCAAATGTCAACTTTAAAATAAGCCAGAAGCTTAAATAGAACCATATTTCCTTGAGACTTACTGTAAATATATCCTAGGTATAAACATGACACTGTAGAATTTCTTTAGGAAAATCAGTATGTAAAGTTTGCCGTGCAGAACAGCCGTAGGAATTCTGGAGGTGTAGGACTTTGAGAGATTCTTGCACTCCATTTAAAAAAAGTGTCTTTTTTTTCAACACCCATTCTCTATTCATCTCTACTTCTCACTATCTTTTCTCCTGGAGAGCTGAGAAGGCAAAGATCAGTAGCTGACGGCTGCATGCAGGAAAACTAGTGGAAATGCTGAAATTCAAATTGCAGTTGACATGGCTGTTTCTCCTTTACGCCGAGCACAGGAAGTGTGAGATGCTTGTGTAGGTGTTCCACTGATGAAGCCATGTTGGCTTACAGAATCAAAGTTGTCTTGTGTGACACGACAGACATTCAGCTGTGATGTCTTTATGCCACATTAGCCGAAATGTCTGCTCTGACTTCACTGAACTCTTTGGGAATAAATTAGTGATGTGATGGAGGGCTCTTGTAGTTGTTTTGACAGCTTCTTGAGGACGTGTATGGCAGCAGAGCCGATAAAATAGCAGAGTTGAGGCACTGTAAAGTACCAGTCGTGATTTATGGCTCGTATCAAAAAATACTTTTGAACGGTTTTCCTTCAAGCTGAACATTTCTGAACGCTGGTTTTCATGCTCTGACTTAAATTTAGGGCAATTGCGACGATGTAATGTTCACAGCACAAGCAAACAATGAAAAACAACCTTTTTGATGCAGTACATGTGACAGTGATGTGTAGTAATATTTTTTTTTAATAAAAATATAACTGTTATGCTACTTTTTGTCAAGGTTCATGTAAAATGAGGTACAACCTAGCTGCCTCTTACACACGTTTAGCAACTGATTTCTTGTCAAAGCAATTAATGTGGTATAATTGTCTTTTGGCAAGATCCTGAAATGTATTCTGTCATCAATTTCTTTCTGGTCAATTTTGCGGTTTCCACAAAAATATAAAGCAGCACAACTCTGTAAACAATAATTCTAAGAAGTGATTCTTGAGCACCAAATCAGCATTTTAAAATGATTTCTGAAGGATCATGTGACTGAAGACTGGAGTAATGATGCTGAAAATTCAGTTTTGCCATCACATATATAAACTACGGTAGATTTTAAATTTTATTACGATAGAAAAGTTATTTTAAATTGTAATAATATTTTACAATTTTCCTGTTTTTAAAGCTGCTGTAGGTAACTTTTGAAAAAATGTATTTGTTAAAACTGTCATTATGTCCTGACAGTAGAATATGAGACAGATAATCTGTGTAAAAATCAAGCTCCTCTGGCTCCTCCTAGTGGTCCTATTGCCATTTGCAAGAAATACACGCTCCCAGTCAGAAACAACCAATCAGAGCCAGGAGGAATGTCTTAGCAGTGTCAATCACGCTCGTGTACACGCTGATCACACCCCTCTCTTGCACAGCACGAGCCGTCGTTCAGACTCAAGATTGCCGGCGTGCTGCAGCTGTGCTTATGACGGAGAAACAACCTAAACTGCCAATTCTCGAGTGACACCTGCTCATAAAACAAAGAGGTAAAAGGAAAAAGACTGATGACGATAAACAAGCGAAAAAGAAAGAATTACACAGAGCCCATTGACTCTGTGTCAAAAACTCTAGCCGCATAACATGTAGATAAAATGTCACGCACTCGGCTAAGCAACAATTGAAACCTGCTAATTCACTGGCTTGTCATGTTGCTGAAATAATGTACTTGCACACCTTATCTAGCATTATATATCGCTAGAATAATTACTTACATACTGTAACGTTAGTTGCCGTTATGTAACGTTATCTTACTAGCTATTTATAACTTATAGAAAGAGTGCAACGTTTATAAAGTTACATGTAGGCTATTGCAAAATACATAATGATTTGAGGACCAAGTTTGTAGTCAAAGTATGGGCAGGCCATAGTCAATGTAAAGCATATTATTGACGTTTAGTCCCTATTAGTGAATGTGCCATATAACTTTTTATCCGCTGTTATCGGTGGCCCCGTTTACTAGCCTGCGCGTTTACGACAGGCTCCGCTGTGGAGGACGAGCTGTGGAGGGACTAGGGAGGAGGGCTGTAGCGCAGCAGAGAGCAAGTGGGTGGGGACCTGTAAGTTGTGCTTGTTCAAATTTTCAGGCTAAGTCAACGTTTTCTCAACTCCCTACTGCAGCTTTAACTGTGTTTTTGATCACATAAATGCACCCGTGGTCAACTAAATAAGCAACATAAGAGCAAGCTGTCATCTTTATAAAGATGACACAAAACTATCCTTTACACCACCATCAAATTCTCGAATCAGCTAAAACTGTTATTGAAAGACCTGAACACATTCTGTCTATCATTGTCTTCTCCCTTATTCAGAGGAAGCCACGGTGTCATTTGATCAATATTTAATCTCTTTCACGTCTCCTGCTGTGGCTGCTAAAAGGCAGATCAGGTTAACTCCTCTGAATATCTATTCTTTTGGAGCAACTTCTTCATTATTCCTCAAGCTTAAATCTTTTTAAATATATGACCTCTATTTATTATTTTATGCCATACTCGTATCATTTGTAGTGTAAATCCCTGCTCATTTCAAGTCTTTGTAACAAAGATGAACGTTGTAAATTACCTTATCTCTCACACCACTCAAATTGGATGTTTTTTTATTTTTTTTTATGTTTCGTTGCATTCGGTTGCATTCAGTAGTGGACAAAGAGAAACAGCGGATAGTGAGAGTCAGCAGAGTGACCACAGACTTCCTGTAGTGGTGAGGTTATGTTGCCAGATATTCAGGGTTGCCAGGTTTTTAGGACATGCTTCTTGACCTGATACAGGTGGGTTTGATGAGTACGCTATGGTGGAATTGAATAAACATCCTCTCCCCCTCCCACTAAATCTCAGTGTTTTTTTTTGTTGTTGCTCTCTGAGGCTTTGTGGTCTGTTCTAATTTACTCCACATGACCCGGCATTCGCCAGCGATTCTAAATACTAAAATCTCACCAGATGCTGTAAGATTTTCATTAGGGTTTTTGTTGCATTTTCACCCCTGCCCTTCTTTATGAAAGATGAGTGTGTAAACAGCACGGTGGGTTTCTTAATGAAGCTGATTATTTATTTCAACTGTCTTTGAAAGTCTTTTTTACTCATGCTTTTAGGAGAAATCCTTCCCATGGCATTAGCGTTGAGTGCAAATGTGACTAACCAAACTGTTACACTTATGAAAGTTATTTTTCCTCCTAATATGAAAAAAGATTTGATACATTGTGTAACCATGTGGTAATGTATTAATTTTGGATATTCAAGTGAATTGTTTATTTATTTTTTACATTTTTATTTATTTATTTGAACTTTAATGGATGGAAACCAAAAATAAGATTATTCATAAGTCAATGTTTTGCATCAATGGCAACAATTATATATAAATAACAGCCCTTTTACCACAATATGAACCAGTGGACACATTTCTACTGTAAGTTGTAACGTTATACAGTATATAGTGCCATACCACCCTGTCCTAAGCTTTCCCATTTCATGCTTTTTGTCCTCTGGATGTCCTGAGTTTGATGGGTCATTGATGATGGAGACTGTAAAAAGGCCTGATGGAATTGCATGTCCCGGTGGATATTACACTAGTATGCAGAGGCAGAGATGAGGGACAGATGTGCTACAGCATGTTCTGGTTATCTATAAGAATAAATCATTCATTCCCTTTGTTTGGGTTTGGATATATTACGTGAATGAAGATCATTTACATTTCTATTGTTATGCACAGTAGCCCCCAAAAGTCCAATGTAACAAAACAATACAAAAGTATGAAATGTTCACAAACTATTTGTAGTGAAAATTCATACCGTGTCTGATTCTGAATTTTCAACTGGGAGTGTGTACAGTACATACACACATCTTACACCATAATGCCCTAATTTCATCATAGAATTAATTTGTTTTGAAATCTTGAAGTGCTTTTTGACTGTGCAAATAGGCCTTTATTTTTGTGATTTAAACGCATGTTTGTCCAACTGTGTGTAGCTGCAGTTAATTTAAACAGGCAAGGTCGTGTTTACAAAGCAGCAAAGTTTTTTGCCATTTGTTCTCTTGCCAAGTTTTTCTTGTAATCACACAATAATTGAGAAGAAACAGAGAATGATATCAGACTCGCTGGAATAGTCACCTTATGATTGCCATGAAGAAACATGCAGGGCCTTTTCTCTTCTTCTTCCTTCCATTCCCTTTCATTTCTACTTCCTCTTCCACTTCTTTCCATTCTCTTTCTCCTCTTTTTTCCTCCCCCCCCCCCCTGCTTCCCCTGCTCCTACTCTTCCACTCTCTCTCCTCTTACTTGTTCTTTTTCCTTTCCTTTCTGTTCCTTTCCTTCCCTTTCCTTTCTGCTCCTTTCCTTTCCTTTCCTTTCCTTTCTGCTCCTTTCCTTTCCTTTCTCCTCCTTTTACTTTCCTTGCTGCACTTTAACAATCCTTTCCTTTCTACTCCTTTCCGGTCCTTCCCTTTTTGCTCCTTCCCTTTTTGCTCCTTTCCTTTTCTTCCTATATGCTCCTTTCCTTTCCTATATGCTTCTTTGCTTTCCTTTATGCTCCTCTTCTTTACACACCTTTACGCTCCTCTTCTTTACACACTTTTACGTTCCTCTCTTTTACACACTTTTACGTTCCTTCCTTTTCAATCCTCCTTTCCCTCTACGCTCTGTTCCTTTGCACTCCATTTCTTTACACTCCTTTCCTTTACAGTGCTTTCCTTTCTTCCTTTTATGTTTTCCTCTTAAAAGGTATTTGACATTGCTGTGCATATGCATGCGTTTTGCAGTAATCAAACTGATATCATTAGCTTAACACCACTCATCTGCAGAGCAAGTGAATAACCCCTCTTTTTCTCCTGTTTCTTTTCCCCGTTTCAGAATAAGAATGTTTCGGCTAAACTGGAAAAGAAGAAATGGGAGGATATTGTAGTTAAACGACAGAAGGAGACCGAGGAGAGCATGACCCCTGACATAGATGAAAATGGCTTCTGCAATCTGGCCAGCAGCGTGGGGCGAGACCAGGAGCGGGTGAAAGATCGTCTGCTGAAGAACACATACTCCAAGAAGAGCAAACGAGTGAGTCTGTCATTTCTTTCTGCAGGTTAAATGATAGCTTGACGGACAAGGGCAGCGGAGCGTGAACCCTGTGCGATCTTATACCTGTTCCTGAGTGTTGACTGGTTTGACTGGCGTTGACCGGATTAATGTGGCCGTTGCAGTCATTACTGAATGCCTGCAGTTTCTGGAAGGACTCAGTGAGGTGTGCGCATATGAATGTGACAGCAGTATATCAGCGGCTGACAGATTACTGGTCTAGAGCTGTGGTTAAGCCGCACAGCATGCTGTTAATGACGAAGAAGAACAAATATAACCTTCTCTCGCTTCCTGTATCCATTTTCTCTCCCTCCTTTGTTTTGGCTTATTTGTAGCTCTTCTTGATAGTGATAGTGCAGACAGTGCAGGAAGGAGTAGGCTGAAGTGGGGAGAATGGGATCGGATTATGTCACCAGTCAGATTTGAACTCAAGTTGCCTACATAAGTACCAAGGCCATCAGTTTTGTTACCTGAATGAATCTATTATTCTTTCTATCTTTCCATTTGTTGCTCTGTCTATCTTTCTGTCATTCAATGTTGTTCTATCAATCATTCTGCCATTCTTTCTATACTTCTATCTATCTGTCTGTCTGTCTAGCTATCGTTCTGTCTAGCTATCATTCTGTCTTTCTGTCTAGCTATAGTTCTGTCTGTCTAGCTATCGTTCTATCTGTCTTTCGAAGTGGAAGTGACAAACTTTCGGAAAGTGTAGTTATAATGATTGCTACACCCCTGGTACTAATGGTTAGGCCCTAACTCCAATCCATGATCTTCTTTTCTTCTTTACTGTCTGTCTTCTGTCGCTCATACTGAGTTTTCTAAGAGGACAGCTTTCTGACACCATGAGGAGAGATAGAATATTATCAGGCCAGAGTTAAAGCGAAATGGACAGACAGAGCACGGTTCATCGTGTGTCTGTCACTTACCTCCTCCCAGAGGCATCTGATTACCCTCCCCTGAAGACTTCTCCATCACTGTAGCCCAATGAATATAAAGCAGCCTCTCTCCAGATGGGATCTCTTTCTGATCACAGGCCTTTGTGCGTTCGCTCGCACTGGCACAGTGTTTAAATGCAGGGTGTTCTAGCCCGCGTGGGCGTCTATCAGACCCTCATACACCCGCTGGCATCTCCGTTTCCCTCTCTGATCAGAAATAATGGGGAAAAAAGAAAACCACTTTCATATCGCTGTAATTGCAGAGCGGAAGACTCTCCACAAAGCAGCCATCTGGACGGGGAGAGACTGAATGCGCATGGGCCGCTGTTCTGTGTGTGTGTGTGTGTGTGTGTGTGTGTGTGTGTGTTTATATTTGCTAGCTGAAGAGATGCAGAGAGACACACACAGCATGTCTCTGATCAGCGTGTCGGGGCTTTTGATGCACAGCTCTGCTTGATTTCTGCCTCTGAACAGCTCGTGATCACACTTAAAGGCAGATTCGTTAAAGCATTTAAGCGTTAACTTTTTTTTCACGCTTGCAACTCATAATGAGTGAGTGGAGTGTGTTCAATGATTCAGCTAGTCATATGCTTGATGTTTTTCTTTAAGATCTCCATGCAGTGGCGCATGTATTTCACACTAGCCCACAGGACCTAAATTAAATTTCTGCCACAGTGGGACTGGCCACTTCCTCTGCCACTATTGACAATGAAAATGTTTTACCAAATGGAATTTTATATTAATATATAAACCTGTCACAAAAAAAAAGCATACAATATCTCTCTAATTGTTCTATCTGTCTGTTGATCTATCAGTTGTTCGAGTTATGGTTCTATAGATCTAGTGTTCTGTCATTGGAAACTGAGTGACCTTTTTTTTTAACCATTTTGGGGAAAGTTGTCACCATGTATTGCACTCCTCAAGGACTCCAGACAGCAGAGAGTATCAGACTCAGGTTAGTGTGTGTGTGTGTGAGATAGATTTGTAAAATATATATATTATATATATATATAGAGAGAGAGAGAGAGAGAGAGAGAGAGAGAGAGAGAGAGAGAGAGAGAGAGAGAGAGAGAGAGAGAGAGAGAGAGGAGAGAGAGAGGAGAGAGAGAAGAGAGAGAGAGAGAGAGAGAGAGAGAGAGAGAGAGAGAGAGAGAGAGAGAGAGAGAGAGAGAGAGAGAGAGAGAGAGAGGAGAGAGAGAGAGAGAGAGAGAGAGAGAGAGAGAGAGAGAGAGAGAGAGAGAGAGAGAGAGAGAGAGAGAGAGAGAGAGAGAGAGAGAGAGAGAGAGAGAGAGAGAGAGAGAGAGAGAATCAATGTTTATGGAAAGTCCCCATAAAACATGGAAACCCAATGTGTGTGTGAATACTGTTAGATTGTATACAACACACACACTTGTTTGGTAGTGCTGATTGGTCTGTTGGTGTGTTGCCAGATGTCATCGTCCTCTGGAGCATCAGTATTAAATCTAGCACTGACTGCGTCATACCGCTCTGGGAGAAATGGAAAGCGATAGAGCGCCCATCAAACACACACGATTGCTTGGTTTTTCATGATGAGCTCGTGTAACTCGAGGGAATCTCTTCCTTTCTGCTTTCATGGCTGATACTCCATTGTGTGAAGTAAACTCATAGGTGATCCAGTAACTGTCATGCTCTCTGATGTGCTCGACGAGGCTGGCTTCAGGTTATCACCCTTCAGGGCAGATCAGCCACAGCAGGACATCTCTCACAGAGAAAATCACAGGAAATAGAGAGAACTTGGCCAAATATCTCTCACTCATAATATGCTCTATTTTGGGGTGGTGTAACCTGTTTGGTTGTGGATTCCAGGTCACTACAAGTGAGCTACAAAGTATTGCCACTGCACTTTAGACGCTTAACCTCAGGTTACTCTGTTCTTCCTGTAATTACTTGAAGCTTCTGCTTGAGTTACAAAAGCATCAGCTAAAGGGCAAATCAGATTTAATATAGTCTAACTTTACGCAGTCTTCATAAAGCTTTAATATGACATTTTTCTCTCCTGTCCCAGCTTAATAGGAATGGACAACTATAAATAAGCCATTTGTTGGTCGATTTCTTTAAAAATGGAAACACTCTGACTTTACTGTCTCGACCAGCCTGACATGGTAAAATTGGTTTAGCCAAAGGCAGGACTATGTACTGGCTATTGTGGCTAACCAATTGCAGATGTTATTCTTGCAGTTCAGTTTTGATGAAACTAATGGCACAGAAATTGCACACTTAAGCTGTAATGCCACTAAATTAGATTTGTTTACCCTAATTTTTTTAAAACTTTTTTTCCCCTTGGGCCTTGTTATTAAAAAAAGTGATGAAGTGTTTTACTTTCATGGCAAAACATCTTATTCTTAATGAGTTCTTTTTTCCAAGTTAAAATATCTAAAAGATCAATTAAACAAGATGCGTTTACTGGAGAAGCATCACTACATAAGATATCAAGGCTTGTTTTCAGAGATTTTATCTGTAATTCAAGCATATTTTGTCTTTCTGCACTGGCAGATTTTATGTTGGTTTAAGTATAAACTAGCTAAAGTGAAAATATTTACCAGAGCAGGAAGACAGAATACAAAATTGCTTTCCAAGTACTACTAATTCTATTGGTTGTACATTTATGCAACACGTAAGGTTATGCAAAATTTTTTTTTTTGCTAGTTTATCAAAAGTAGGCCATAAACAGTTTTCTGAATGAGAAGTAATCTGTTTTTACACTGAAGTGTTTAACCGTCTCATTCAATGTGCGCATGTCTTGACTATGAAAGTATTTTGATGAAATCTCAGGCATTTTTTTTCTCAGTTTATTGATTTGGGTATATATGTTGAACAGTTATCTTTTGTCTTTTTTTTTTTGTTGATAATTTTAATTTCCACACTATATACAGACTGTCTCCGTTTAAACGTTAATGAAAATAATCGTTGCGCACATCCCTTATTTCCAGCTTGCTGTGATGTGAGGCTAAAAGAATTGTAAATGAACACTAAATCGAGGCCTCTCAAAACTATAAAGAGAAACACACACAGCAGGCCTATTTCATTTGAGCTTTAAGGATGCATGACTCACTGCACATTACAGTTAAAAGAACATCACATACCAGAGTATGCACAGAAAATCAAGAATAAGCTTGAATGCACCCACAGAAATGTTTAGATTCCATTTTTGGAACAGATTTTTTTTTGTTGATTAGATTTTTCTCATAGATTGTTTGTTTACTCAAGGCATTTCTGGCCTTTTAAACTGAAATTGGTGCAATATTGCACAGCCCCTTGTAGGAATGTGACGTATTCTTCAAACGCTCACTTTGTCTAATAGCAGCTGAGAGACTGATAGAGCAAGCTGTAATTTCACCCAGGCTCAGATGTCTGACGATAGGGATTTGCCCAGCGCAGCACTTGCAAGGTTGTGAATTAGCTGCCCAGCCTTTATTCAACAGCCGAAACTATGACGGATAGAGTCTGGAAAGGAGAAGTCTGCATATTTTAAGTAGTGGATATTGCTCATTGTTATACACAATGACTTCTAGTTGTGTTACAATTAAATAAGCACTGAGAAATGCAAAAGACCAAAGTGTGAAAAAGTCTGTTTTATTTTATCTGTAGTAAATCTAGAGGTTAGAGTTGGCATGTTTGAGCGCACTCTAGTTCTGACAGGTTTACATTTTGGTTTCCTTTAGCAGTTTTGATGTCGGCTATGCTGAGCTGAGACCACGTGTATCTATTTGTTTCAGAGGTTAAAAACCTACTTTTAAAGGGGTTGTGACATGGATATTTTATTTTAATATGTTCCTTGAGGTTCACTTATAATGTTAACAAAGTTTTTTTGCACACAAAAAATTATATGTGGTAAAACAATTATTTTCAAACCTCATTCTGACCCTCTGTCTGAAGTAACCCATTTTTAATGAGCGGCTCCTTTAAAGTCCCCCTGTAGTCAGTAATTTATCCATTAAAACTCACCAAAATTACATATTTAAAAGTTTTTTCCTTGCCTTAAATTTCTTCATGCCTTAAAATAGCTTGAATGTAACACTCATGCCTCATTTAGTATATGCGGTTCTATGAAATTATGCAAATTATCCCTGCCTCCACTCACTCACACCAGCTCAGAGATTCACTTGTTGCCGATCACACGTTGACATTGGTTAAGGTAGTTTGTGACATCAGAAACACCAGCGATTTCAAACCGCGTTTTTGAGACAGTCAAATAGGAAAGATAGGATGGGAAACCGTATCAATGCCCAGACGCTATTGCGCGCGAGTACGTTTAAAAAAAAAAAAACATTATCCATATAAAACCATCATTTACAGACAAAGCATTCTGAAATCGTTTACTTATGGTTTGTGATGGAGCTGCTGTCAGATCGAATACAGCTGGCTACTTCATCTGTCAACAAAAGTCTCTTTGTGAACTGTCCATTGCACACAGTGCCTTGTTTACAAAACAATCTGCAGTCAAATTCTCTGAACAAACATATAACCCCAGGGCTCCAGACTAACTTTTTTCACTAGGAGCACAGTGGGCCCCCAACTGAAAATTTTAGGGGCACACACCGTAAATCAACACACTAACCAAATATTCACATTTCTACTGATTTCCAGTGTATTACTAATAAATACTTTGATAATAGATGCAGAAATTACAATGCCTTTGCGCTCTGATTTAACGTTACAACCTCTTGTCTTCTAAGAAAATATGAACAAATAATCTAACCACAAGCAAAAGCACAAATAAATACAATAGAGCAAAGATACTAATAAAATAAACTATGCTTTTCAGCCTGAAAATATTTTCAGGCTTCAAAAAGTATGACACACTGTAACAGTAATCCATGTGAATCATGCAGATTCATCCAAGTCTTCTGCAGAGACACAATCGACAATAAAACCAACAACAAACGACAATACAATCTAAAACAGATTTTATTTTAGGCTTTTATTCACATACAACCGACTGTGTTTAAATGAAATCTCACAAAGATGGGTATTTTGTTTATATTTGACCGTTTAAGTGCAATAAGCCACAAAAAGAACAAAATTTGGTACTCACAAGCTGTTTAAGAGGCGGCTTTATGTGTGCACCTTTTTGGCTGGGAAAAGGTTTATGGCGAGTCAAAAGCTACAAAAATAAGACTAATGAATTGTTGCAGGAAGTCACTATACTATTGCCAGTTTCCCACTAATAGGCCGGCGGTGGATCTGTATACTCACTCTCCTCACTCAGCGGCAGACTGACTTTCCTCACGAAATGAGGACTAAGTCACTCACTATACTATTGCCAGTAGCTACTAAGTTTCCTACTGATAGGCCGGTGGTGGATTTGTATATTCACTTTCTTCGCTCAGCAGACGACTGCCTTTCCTCACGCACAATTAAATCTCTCCCTTTTTCACAGAGTGTGATGACGCAATAACTAACATGTCAATCCAGCCAAGTTTATGCCACAGAGGAGGCATATACAAATATATAGTAGTATATCAATGCAAACCCATATTCATCTTTTACATTATAACCCTTTTATTTTTTTATTAAAAATGAACTTTATCAACCATTCAAATGTTTCATGCATAATCATTACTTTCGCCGGTTCTTTGCATAGACAGTAAAAGAAAGGTTCTTTGTGGCAAGCTTTATTTCAGGTGTTGCGTGATATCTCTCCGCCCCCTGTGTTGACGCTTCACACTCCTGTCCAGTTGGTGGCGGTAAATGCACCTTTTAGCTGGTTTGCCAACCGCCATAAAACTCCAAAAGAAGAAGAATAAATGACTTCCTTTTATACTGAAATGACTTCTTTACACTGAAAAGTTCACGCACATCCACATATGAAATCACTCGCATATACATATATACACAACTAAAGCGTGCATCCACGTTTTATTTTGTATGTATGCGCGAGTGTTTTATGGATGTGTATGCGCGCATCGGGTTTATATGTATGTGCGAGTGTTTATAGGTGTGTCTGCATGGAAGTTTATATGTATATGCGGGTGTGTCTGCGTGCAGCGAGTGTATATGTATGTGCGAGTGTTTATAGGTGTATGTGCATGGAAGTTTATATGTATATGCGAGTATTTATAGGTGTATGCGTGCGTCAAGTTTATATGTATATGCAAGTTATTCACAAGTTTATATGCATTCATTACTAACATAATATGTATTGGTATTAATTTCATATTAGTGTGCACGTGTATTTCATATATGTATTTTGAACATCCAATAGTATACATGTATTTGCGAGTAATTTATAGGTGTATATGCACGTGTGTTATGTATGTATTGATAAGCGAAGTTTGATTTAAATCCTACGTGGCGCCTCATAGAGAGGGCTCACTTAGGAATAAGAAAACAGACCGGGTTGTGAGACCCTCTCTGACAGTCTGGGTTGCAAGCCAGCTTTTGTGTGTTTGTCTTAAGGTTTTATATTCCCTCTGAGTTTGTGTGTGTGTGTGTGTGTGTGACCCAGTTAAGCTGCTTTCAGATGCATTTAAGATGATTATCACTTTAAACCAATCAGATGAAGCTCATTCCACAAAGCTTAACCTACTCATAAGGACTGATCCGGGGTCAGTATCTTACAGCCACTTACATAACAAAAAAAAATCCAAAGCATCAGCACCTTCTGCTTTTTCTTTGCTCGAGACTTCCATATTTAGCTTAGTGTGTGCTTTTGGCCAGCGTGTGTGTTGTACACCACTGCTCCCTGCCGGTTAGGACAGGAAGTGCACATGAAATGTGGGGGAAGGGAGTACTATTGCAGATCTATGCAATATGAACATCTTTGCAGTCCTTCAGTCTGTTATGGGTCTGTAAGGTTTTAGCCCACTTGGGGGCACTGTGTCTTCACGTTAGGACTCAGTGTTCCGCAGAAGCAGGAAATGGTGGTGTCCTTTTGTGTTGTAGATATAAAGCTCCTGCTAGATGCATATACATTTGAGGTGCTTAATATTATGAAGTCTAGTAAGTACTACAACTAATCATCATGCTCAGATTTCGCCCAACAAAACAGATCTGAATGCACTTTGGGTAAATGTTAAATTTGCTTTTAGTTATATGTGCACGAAATGCAGATTCAATGGAGGTAATGGTGACGTATTCAGGTAGCTTAGCTCAAATTCACCTCAATTAGCTCTTATTTGCATGCTGAACTGCAGATTCTATATTTCCCAAATTCATTTCTATGCATTTTTGCACTGATTTATAAAGGATAACCTCGTGCATATTTTGGCAGCGTGATGTTGCAGACACAATGCGGTGCTGTTCGAAATTCACATTACGCATTGCCGTTTGTCATCTGAACCTAAGTGTGATGTCACTTTTATGAGCCTGACGGACAATAGAAGGGCTGAAAGGGATTACGGCTGCTTTGACAGCTCGCGGCGGCACAAAGCACTGTCCCCTGCCCTTTTCCTCTCTCCTCCCCTTCTCTTTTCTTCCCAGCCTCTATCTCCTCCCCTCTCACCAGCCTCCTCTCCACCCTTATCCGAAGTGTGTCGTGTACATGTCAAACAATGTGGCATCTGTCATTTGCTGAACAAAAGGGCCGCAGACTGATAGCCCACAAACAATAGCTCCAGAGCTCCCCGGAGGTTAACCGGACAGAGGGGGGCGTATCACTGCTTCTGTCCCAGGGGAAAGAGCCCCCCAGATGGGACCGAGGCGGTCATGAAGGCCCTTGGCATACTGTGAATGCTGGAAGGTTAGGCCCGGGCTCTGGTGGGAGCTTCGCATTGTGGTTTTGTCCAACTAGCGACGGCGGCCAAGCGAGCAGGCTGCAGCTAAGCTGATTACCGAGAGAGCAAGAAGCGGCGTGTGTGGCGGCACGATTGCCAGACGGGAAGAGGGGGTTTGTGGAAGTGGGAGGAGGGATGTAGATTCAGGTTAAAGTGTTAAATATGTGGTAAGACCTCATTTGAGGCAACGGCGAAATGTTGGATGTGTCTCAGGGTATGTCTGCATTAATCCGGATACATTTGAAAATGGTGTTTTCATTTCAAAACGCTCGGTTCACACTAGCACTTCAATGCGTTTTCCAAAAGTTTCTGATTCACACTGAACCATCACAAAATGCTAAAATCATCGTAGCCATTCATACAAAACACGATTTTGCGGTTAAAAAACATAAGTTTTGTTTTTTAAAGATTAACTTCTTTTAACTTGAGTGATGCGTTTTCTAATGCTGTTTCATGTGCAATACACTGTAAAATACACCAGACGTGAGCGCAACAATCAAAACCGCCAGTCTAGTGCATGTTTACAGTGGGATGCAAAAATGCGTTCTGTGTGAGCGGCCCCTTACTGTGCATTCGTAAAACGTACTAAAAGCTAATTTAGATGATAGAGAGAGACCAGACATAATAAAGTTCTCATGCTTTTCTTCTGGCACAATCATTTTATTAGCAAAATACCACTTACTTGTGTGTTCAGGTCGCACTCAATCGCCATTCCATTTATGGTCTAAAAAGCAATTGCCCTCGTGATTCGCCGCAGGACAGCAATTGAATAGCACATAGAAGGCACATTCAGATATAAACATGGATATCTATGGTACAATATGCGTCACATGACTAAACGTGCGTCATCAAATACTTCTGTTTTCACAGTCCAAACTACTGCATTTCAAAATGTATCCACTTGGAGAGCGTCAGTTTTGCAGGACAATAACACTGTCTCATTGTGGACAAAAGTCCAAAACGTTAAGAAAAAGATGCATTTTCAGATGTATATTTTAATTGGTGTAGGCGTAGCTTCAGTGGATAAGCGTGTGTGTTGAGCTGCATGTTTTTAATTAGTCAGTGTGTGTGTGTGCGTGTGTGTGTGTGTGTGACCGGCTCATGCCAGGAGATTGAATAGATTTCTTGTCTTTTTTGTGCCTCTCTTTGGGTCTGTCACTGCTAAGTTGAGTTGTCAGATGTTGGCGTGTTTAAAGGTGACCCTTTTCTGCTGTACATGTGTGTAGCACGTTTAGGAGTGTTTGGAACGTGTGATCAATGCACAATCCACAATCTTTTGTTTCGGCTAGCATTTTAGAGCAGCACAAAAGGGTCTGAGCTATGTGACAACAACGTGCATTTATCATTCTTACAATCACCACCAGAATGTCCACCTTCTCCATGAACTTAAAATTAGGTTCTGTAAAATTTCTTCGCAGGTTTTCCTCACAAAACAAAGTTCATTTCAAACACAAATTTGATAAGAACTGAGTGGAAATTATTAGCAACACCACCAACATAACAGGAACATGTTTTCTGTTAGTTTAAGCACAAACTAAGAAAAGTTAAACAAACCTTTAACGTTTTGATAATTAAATTAAACTAACTGAATCACAGGCTATCATTAGATAAAGTGCAGCCAAACATTTATGGGTTATATATTCGACAGTGTTGTCTCCTGTGGGGGTGGGGCTCGGGTAGATAATATAATTGGATATTACTGTATTTTTAAGCCGATTATCAATACTATATTTTTTTACATATCGCCCATCCCTTGTCCGTGTGTTTCAAAACACACTGAGAACATTTGCATGTACTGTTATGAAATCAAAATGGATAATTCTTGTTTTTATGGAATATTTCAGTATTTACTATAAATTATTTATTCGTATTATTATTATTATTATTTATTTATTTTTAATTCATGTGCCTATTCCCCTTGCCTCTTGCAGCGACTTCTCTTATCTGATGACGTGTTTACTGGCGCGAGGGCGGGACAACCTGTCACTCAGATCTAGCCAATCAATTCCCCTTTGGACAATATCAAGTCCCGCCCTAAACTTTTTTTCTTTTTCGAGAAGCCGTTTCACTCAGATATTCGTCACAATAGGGAAGAAAAGACTATCTCATCCTTTAATGCCGACTTTAAAGCTACCATGAGTTTTTGCACAGACAGACAGATAGTAGTGTTGTCACGATACTCGATACCTTGAAAAATATCAATATTCCATACCTTTTTTGATACCACGGGGGAAAACTGCCACATACGCAACCATACAGATAATTTGTCATCTAATTTTTTGATAACTTGGGTAATTTTGTTGTAATAGCTTACACACAGCACAGGGAGGCTTTATTTGAATTGTTGAACTACATTACAAATTACAAAATACATTACACTACAAAAGACCAAAGTAAACAGTCAGTAATAAAATAAGAATAAACTACTGCAAACAATAGCACAAATAAATACAATAGAATAAAGAGACAAATAAAATAAACATGGCTTTAAGTTTTTCAGGTAGGTCTAAAGCCTTGTGCACACCGGGACGCCTTGTGACTAAAAAAGGGCGCCAATGTGAGTATGTACACCGATGCGCAAAACGCCAGGCGTAAAAGCGTAAAAAATAAATAAACACCTGGTTCGTTTTTTTTGTTTGACCCGCCACGTTAACTGGCTGACCAATTAGATTGCCGCTTTTGTTCACATGCCTGGAGCTGCTGAAGTTACAGTACTTGGTGGTGCTCAAGCACAATACGGTCTTGCCGAGCACACATTGAAGACGACGACGAAGAGGAAGTAAGTAGACGAAGAAGAAGCAACGAGACAAGATGAAAAAATTGTGTGAATGGTTTTGGCAAGCACGTAAATACTGGCTTTCTTCTTCTGTGTGACAAGCGAGTGTCACAAGCGTAAAGTTGCGCAGCGCCACCTAGTGTACCGGGGTATTTCTGTTTTTCAATAAGCGCCATCTACTGCCAGGGAGTAAATTTGCAAGTTCACTCGGCACATGAACACAGACTCAACGAAAAACGTCTCAAAATGCTGGCGATAAGCACGCGTGATAATCGTCCTAGTGTGCACGAGGCTTAACTGTAGTATTCAGGTAAAAATAATACAGAAATTAATCAAATGTAAAATAACACTTGATAGTTTCCATTGTAAAAATTAAATACAGATTACATTTAAATTTACAAAAGGTAATCTGTCTAGAGCAGTGAGTGATTTTCTTTGTCTTTTGTTCTTTGATTAACATGACAGAAAATACCAGGAATATTAGGCGGCTGCCACTTTAAGAGTATGCACAAATCCAATATACTGTTACACAACATGCGTTTTCTCTCAACTATGTACATTCCAAAACTGACTTTATTTACATGAATACTTGGCAAGACGGCCATTTCGTATGTAATTGTATGTATTAGGGGTGTAACGGTTCACAAAATTCACGGTTCGATGCGATACACTTGTGTCACGGTTTGGTACGTTTTCGAAACAGCAAAAAGAAAGAAAGAGAAATGTCCTTGATTTAATTTTTTCAATTATATTTTTTATTAAAACTAACATCATAACGTATGATATTTTTTTACTTTGAGCAATGATGGAGCTATACTTGACTTTTTTTAGGAGCATATAAAACAAAACAGCTCCTTGGACAAAAATGAAATTTAATATTGTAGTAGTTACAAACAAAGGTTTATTCTAGTTCAGATTAACATTTGAGGGCAGCAATTGTATTCATAATGTCAAAATAAAACCGACGTAATGTTACTTGAAAGCATTATAGCCTACTATTCCTGCCAAACTTTCATGGTTACAGTTAGTAGTGTTACTACAGTAAATCCATGGTGAATGTTGCTGATCTGTGGACACTGAATGGATCATTCATGGCACAATGTTTGTTCCTGGTTTCCACGTCAGCGCTGTTTGATCCGTTAATAACGGAGAAATGTGAATGTTTCTCACTAGATCTCGCAGCGATGTTATTACTTCAGTGGCGAATTCAAATTTTTTCTTTACTGGATTTCACTGTGTAGTAACAGTGCTGCTTGATCGGCTCGCGCTGCATTGGTCCAAACTGATAAACGGTCCGTCAACCACACAATAACGAGTAGCTCAGTTTCGTTCCGCTTACATTACATTTGCCATTTGATGTTGGGCAATGTTGTGGTCACGCCAGCGTCTCTTACATTATGAGCGCGCTTGCCACGGGCGGCGCGCCTACATTTGAAATAACGAAATTTTGGTCTGCAGGAAAAATGGTCCAACCAAATGGTTAGGTTTAAAAATGCGTACCGAAAACCGAACCGAAAGCCTCGTACCGAACAGTTCAATACGAATACGTGTATCGTTACACCCCTAGTATGTATAAAAGTAGTCAATTTGGTACCTGCAAGCTGTTTGAGAGGCGGCTTTATGAGAGCGCCACTTAAAATGTTATATAAAATGTTGCACACGCTTTTGGTGTGCAACATTTTAGTCATTCCCGCAGTTTTCCCGAAACCTGTGGGAATGACTAAAATGATGCGCAATGCAAGCACTATTCAACCGGAGCGAGTGAGTGAGTGAGTGTGTCAATTCGCTGTCGGAGAGAAGAGAGGAAGAGAACGCGCAGCTGGTATCGGTGTATCAATACTGGAGAAAAGGAATATTGCAACTGTTTCAGATATTTCATTATAGACACATTGAAATATCGATATTTATGACAACACCGATGGATCGATAGATCATTAAAATCATTAATTCTTTTTTCCTATGATGACATGCAAGTCTTATTTCCACTAAAATAGATAACATCGTTCAATGTGTTCTGATCTGCTGAGGCTGGTAAAACCGCTAATAGAGGGAGAAATCCTCCCTCCCTTTCTCTCTCTCTTGCTTGGCTTTGCTTACCGTCTGACAGGCTCATGTCATCGCTCCTCTGACACGTCTGGCCTTCGGAGGCCGAGGGCTCAGCGTACTTATTCCTCTCTCAACAAATGAGGGCGACCTGCCTGCTCCCCCGCCGGCACTCTGCAGCATTGATTAGGGATAATTGGAGGGAGTCAAAAGCCGAGAAGTGTCACTAAATAAATTTGGCTGTGTTAATTGCAGATTCCTCTGGATGTGGGAGAAACACTTAGCCGCAGGGTCTGACAATGCAGGATTAATTGGCCCCCTTCAATGAACATAATTAGAGCGATTGTTAAGAGATAAAGAAAAGGTTTAACGAGCACGGCTGCGCTGTCAGAGGGAACATCACACTCTTTCTGCTTCACTTCCCTCTCTCTTTTTCTTCTCTCAGTATTTCTTGCTCGCTCCCTGATAAGAAAAAAAAAAGTTGCATATTTTGATATAGACTAGCGTCGCTCTCTCTTAATTAAAAAGTGAAATGCATAATTATGTGTCAATTTGTAGCTCATTATTAGTTTATTAACGGCACTGAGTTAATCTATTATGCACATATCAATCTTGTAACTTTTTCTTTTTTTAATGTTTTTATTTGCAGGCTTTTTGTCTTTTAGCGCATAGGGAAATGTAGATGAATTCAAACCTAGTGAGCACAAGATTTTTTTTTTTATTGCACACCCAAATGTAATGACTGGGTGCATTCCTGACCATCTTAAATGAGATTGAAAAACTGCATTTTCAACATCTCCGTCAGCTATTTCCTTTGAATGTGTGAAACAGGCAAATAACTAGAAGAATACAAAGTGCAGTAAACATACAAAACTATTTTGCACTACAAACCAGTGTGTTTGATTGTGATAATAAATTAAAATGATGTGATAACAAAAACCAGTTTGAAATAAGCAGCATAACGGTAATAATTTTAATCTTCAGTTAGAATAAACTAAAACAGCTGACATCACAAACCCTGTACATACAAGTTAAAAAATATCCGCACCCGCTCATAGGTTAAAAATATGTTGGCTATATCAAGTATGTTTATATATCACTTCACATGAAGTGAAAAGGGGAATTCATTGTTATTCAGAGTTTTGCAATATATCATTCAATGTCTGTACAGCCTTTAAATCCTATAAACTTGAACAATTTATTGTTTCAAAACAGCATTTTTTTTAATTGCCCCTATTTTGCTATTTTAAAGGTTTTTAGTTTTGTTTTGAGGTTTCCAACAAAAAGCGCTTCTGTGTATATAAAGCACAATGTATATTTTCTCATAATATAGGCTACATTGCAGCATCACATCTTTTCTCTCAGTGTCTGAAACGGTTGGATAAAAGATTTGGTCTCTCTGAACCCCTCCTTTCTGCGAGCCTACTTTGCTCTGATTGGTCAGATGGCCAAATCTGTTTTGATTGGTTTACCGCTTACAGTGTTCATGTTAGAAACAAATCACGTATTATCATATCTGAATTTTAGCTCTGGAGGCTTTCTCAGCACTATACACAGCGATACAAACAGTAACGATAGCATAGGTTTTACAGTAACAATTTGACCATTTTGGGGGTGTATTTTTATTTAATTTGAATTGGAATTCTGTGTCCTGTTCGCTACCTCGATTCAAATTCAGAAATGTAAATGGAATTTTACAAGAATTCTCAATATAACCCTGATTTCAGCATTCCCATTGGTAGCCACCAAATCATGTCACTGCTCATTTGCATACAGTTAAAATCTGCTTTGCCGCATCACTCCAGAGAAGTGCTCAAATCACTAAGTGTGAACGGCCCTTTTATGTGCATTATCCATCGTGTCACAGCTC
This sequence comes from Rhinichthys klamathensis goyatoka, assembly GCF_029890125.1. Lineage (NCBI taxonomy): Eukaryota > Metazoa > Chordata > Actinopteri > Cypriniformes > Leuciscidae > Rhinichthys > Rhinichthys klamathensis. The sequence continues at coordinate 2,868,391 of NW_026606735.1, read as the reverse complement.
TGACGACCTTAGCAATTTAGTCCGACGAGGAGGACATTTTAGGACTTTCCATAGCGTTGTTTAATAGACCAGAATATTGCTTGTTTACAATGTTTATCTCTCAGTTCATAACGTGAGCGCTTCATGTGACTGCTTCAGTGCTTAAGGGTTCATTTACTCTAATTTCATTATCTCTGCGTGCAATCTGTCGACTAATCAACGTCTTTGGTTTAGAATCTGTCATCAGCTACTTTTCTATTAGCGCTTTGTGGAGTTAAATATACCGTATGAGACCCACACCTTTGCCTGAGCTCTCTGTGCTGCATTTGAAGAAACTGTGAAAAGATCTTAGGGCGGCTATAGAAGCAGAAACCTAACAGTGTTTCCATGGACACCGAGACCAAGACCTCTCCCCATTGGCCTGCCACTGAGCAGAAGCAGTTGGCCTCGGTGTCAGACTCCTCTTGACAGCCTGCCTCGAGGTGAAAAGCATTGTGGGGGATGAAGTCCTTGACCTCTGGCCTTGATGGCTTGATAAAGAGTGCTGGCCTTCTGGTAGATCTATGAGGGAGGATCACCCGACGAGCACTTCTGGCTGTGGGAGACATTTTGATGTATGATTTCTCAAATGAAGGGGTGGGGAAGAATAGATTATGGCTGGGAAATAGAACAGGTAGCTGTGACCGCTCTTGGCTTTCAGCAGCTACACCGCAGCCGCCTTGGGCTCATGAAACCCCATAGATGCACACAAAGAGGAGTTCCTCTATTTTATTTTAGCAATACTGCACAGGCAGGTCGTTGTTTCTCATATCGGATGTCGCCCTATATATCCTGTGGATAAACAAAACCCCTGTATTTTTTTTTTCTTTTTTTTTTCGTGAATGCACACTACTCTTCACCTGTTTGAAATTGGTAAGAAGTCTTATGCCCACCAAGGCCTCGTTATATTGATCAACAAGTAAAAACAATATTTAATAGTGAAATGTTATTACAACTGTTTTCTATTGAAATATTTTTTTAAATGTAATTTATTCATGTGATGGTGAAGTTGAATTTTCAGCATCATTACTCCAGTCTTCAGTGTCACATGATCCTTCAGAAATCATTCTAATATGGGGATTGGGTGCACAAGAAACATTTATTATTATCACTGTTGAAAACAGCTTAATATTTTTGTGGAAATATTTCTTTTTTCTCGGTATTCTTTGATGACTAGAAAGTTCAAAACAACAGCATCTTTTGTAAGGTTTTTTTTTTTTTTTTTACTGTAGATGGTCATTTGTGGGTCTACATGAGTCTACAATGCGGTCGAAAGCATTTTCAACTACCTCTGGAAGTGTTCGAAAGTGGACAAACTCAAAATGTTTTAGACCCGGTTACACCTGTATTAGCATTGCCCACTTGCGATCCGATCGACCAAAACGCGTCTTAATACCAGGTGTAAACAGGGCCATAGTGCATGCAGACATATTTTTGATGGAAAACGAAACAGCCAGTTTATAAAGTTGCGTCAAACTGTAGGTTTTTTCACAAATGGCTAGTTCTGCTATAAAATGTTATGAGCTGAATTATTTTTATGTAATATGTTCCAAATTAGATTACAGGCCTCTCAGAGTGTAAAATCTTTGGATTTTCACTGTGCGTCATGAAATAGTGTGATTCATTTATGTACTAATGTGTCCAGCAGTGACTCACCAGACTCAGCGATGGTTTCACGTCTTTGTGGCTTTGTGTCCCTCTCATATTACCTCCTCAGGCTGGGGTTGTGGCTTCCAGATTAACTGCAGTATTTATGAACCTGGCCTGTCTAATAGCAGACTAGGAGGGGGGAGACATAGTTCACTTAGCAGGATTACTGGATGCAATTGGGCCCCAAAGGCCTTCTTTACTGCCTGCTGTAAATGTTCCCTCTGCGAGTAGGACAGCCTTGGGATTGATCGTCGTTAAGGAGAAAGTCGATCTGTTTCCTGTGCTCCAACGAGAACGTCAGTGATGGATGCTTCTCAGGAGTGGGGGACACTTTTCTCCTCAGAATGCCAATCTGAGACATCCACCCATCTTCTCTGTAGTGATGGAAAGCAGGTAAACCCTGTTCCTCTGCAAAATATCACTGAAGTGCCGGCTCAGTAGCTGACGCTGAGGACAGAGATGAATGGAAAGAAACGACCTTGCTGTGCATTTCCATTTAACGCAGCGCCTTCAGCACTGCTGATTCTCCCCAGACATCCATTTTCAGGAAGGAGCTCTGCTTCTGTCTTGGGAGAGATATAATATCTCAGACAACTCCTGTTCCTCTGGGCCTGAGGGGAATATCTCAAGAGGGATCTCTGGCACAGCAGTGCTTCTGTCTGTTAACACAGCCGACCTCTCAGTGTTTCTGGAAGAAAATCTAGGTGTGAATTGATTGAAATGGTCATTGTTAAACATTTGAAGAATATTTGGTATGATCTACAAGACTACTTGCAAATTTAAAATTTTTACCTGCAATTTTTCAGCGAAGATTGTGAGAAGCTTACTTCAGATAGTGAAACACAAAAAGTGCATTCACACTGGCAGTGATTTGCAGCGACAAGAGTGACCTCTAGCAATGCTAGCAACCAACACTACAGCGATTTGTGTGAACTCCAGTGATTAAATCACTATGATTGTAAAAGCACCATTATAGTATATTATATTATATTACTATTCTTTAGTTGAAGCTCTCAAATGGACTTTGGCGAACCATCTTAGTGATTTTCATCAGTTTCATCGAAGTGAAGCTTTGCAACATCTATGATTCATGTTCACATCAAACAAAAGCAAGCCCACATCTTTTCTTCAGTTTCTTCTGAGTACATGGTTTACACGACTGTATGAGTTATATGAAGTACTGTGTTACAGCCCTAAAGTTACCCTTAAAGCTACAAATTATAGACACTGTCAGAGAGAATGAGAGAAGGAATGAGTAAGGCATGAACACACTTGTCAGAATGGGTTTCCTTTGGCCGGCTGGCGTACATTCAGGATATTTATTCACAAGCATATCTTGAATTTCACCAAACAACTCAAGCTGTTCAACACTATTCCAGAAAGCAGCTGCAGAAAGAGTGGCTGCCTTTCATTTTCTCACAGTGTGACTCGGCGCTATTGAGTTTCCTAGTTGAACGCTAGCACTGAAATTCAATGCTGCCATTGAAATTCTCCCCATATTTATGTGAAACATTTTGAAGCCTGAAATTTTGAAAGCTTGAAATTAGAATATGAGCTGGAGTTGAGTGATGTAATTATTAAAGTAATTTGTATTTTTTAACCCTATTTTTTTTTTTTTTACTGCTGTAACCATAATTGTTGTCAAAATTGCATAGTTACTATTATTGCACAGTACAAAAAAGTACCGTGGTAATACCATTTGTTTTTTGTCCCTTACAAAAAAGTACTCTATTGGTCCTGTGATCAGTATCAAATGTTAATAATAATTATTTGTTAAATTTATATGGTGCTTTTCTCAGCACTCAAAGCACTTTACTTATAAAAATACCATGTTTATACCATGGATTGCTTCTATTTACCATGGTACTGGAATTCATTATACAGGATGTATGTAAATAAATAAATAATAATAGTAGTAGTTTAATCTCTTACAACAATATACTGAGGTGGTCGGCACCAATAGCCTCGTGGGCAGCGCGCCGACATATAGGACTAATAGTAAAATAAGCCTGTGACAACTTTGAATAAGAAAAATGTATTAAAAAATTAAAGAATTTTGCCAAAATAATGTGGCAGTGATATAATACAGCCAAGTCATCAGATGCTATAGTGAAGCATATGTTCGAAATGGTAAACCTGACCATGGTAGTTAGACAGTTGTAAGTTTTTGTAAGGAAAATCATGTCTAGAATTTGTGTTAGCATTAGGAGTTAGCTTAGCATGGCATTGCTTAGCATCCCCTTCAGCCTCCACGAAAGATAGTGTAACTTATCAAAACTCTTTACAAGGCCTTTTGGAGAAATAGGGGTGTGCGATATTAACAAAAAATGATATCTCAATATTTTCTGGGATTTTATCTAACTCTAACTTGGCAATATTTTTCTGAGTGTGTTTATTGTGCTGGTATCTTGGTAGGTTTAGGACTTCTGTGGACAGCTGACTACTAAAGCTTGTGATATTTTTCATATTCTGTGTGGTGGTCAGTTCGCAGCAGTGACAGAAATGATCTTTTCCAATAAGTTTAAGTTGATTTTTTACCTTTTATGGGCATTTTTACCTTTATAAAGCCTAATTAATTTGCTTACCTAATTAAATGTATGCATCATCTTTTGTGTCATATTCTTACATTTAATCAATAAATTAAATTTGAATAAGACACAACATAGCTGTTACCAATCAAATGAAATCAGTATTAACAAAATTCGAGAGGGAACACAGAAGCTGCATCTGAAGAGTGGCCTTTAGACACATTTATACAGACTGTTTAATGCAGCTCAGAGGCACATGAATGCATTTAACCAGCAGTTATAAATGCATAAATAATGTTTTAAACACAAAACATTGAATATTGATGAATTGAGCGAGTCATTGAAACATTAATTCAACCGATTCGTTCATTCAGTAAAGAAACACTGCTGTATATTTGCTCAGAGAAGCAAAACGGAACTATTTTCGTTGGTAGAGCAAAAACAGGCAATATTGTCAAAAAATGTAAGTCACTTACTTGATTTAAAATCAATGTATATATATATATATATATATATATATATATATATATATATATATATATATATAAAATGTATATAATAAAAAAAAAAATATATATATACATTTGTAATCATGCTGATATTTGGAGAAAAAACTGTACTCTTTGTGTGATATTGATGAACTATATTAAATGATATAAATATAAAAGATAAAAGACATACAGAGGTATTTTTGCCTCTTATCTTGAATATTGGAGGCATTCTAAATGCATTTTAATAGACTAAATCACGCAGCGAAAGCATGCACTCTAAATGCGCAAGCGCACTAGTCTAATCGTATATCGCACACCCCTACGGCGAAACAAATATTAGTAGTTATGGCAATGAACCCGGGATCAGTTAAGATAACATGTTTCTACAGTAAACCAAGATTAGGAAGCAGGAAGGGGGGTTGTTTTGATAAATCATAGCAGAAGTCGCTAGGCTCATTGAAAAATATTTCTGTGTCAAAGTAGGTTTTCCCGCATTGACTTGCATCTCATTGCATTGAATCAAACCAGCAGATGTATGCACACACACGCTCCTCAGAAACAAACAAGCATGCAGAAAAAAACTCATTCCCATTTGTTTTGGCTGGTTTTCGTTTGTGTCTGCCAGGCCAGAGGGAGTGCGTCCAGAGCAGGCCACAATAGTCCCGATGACAGATCAAACTTCACTGAGCCAGAGAACAATGTGTGGTCTGGCCTCAGTAACAGGGTCACTTAACCTCTGCGAGTGTGTGTGTGTGTGTGTTTGTTTTACATCTGTTATTCCTTGAAGTCATACTGATCAGAAGCCCCTGCTGACCTCATTCTATTTGTCTTTATTATATATGAGCCCAGGAAAAGGGAAACAGACCCCACTGTGGTTGCCTTCTCACACCTCCATTCCTCAGAGGCAATAAATGAGGTGTTGAGTATCTCCAGACACACACTTCAGAGCTTTTCCCCCCTTCGGTTTAGCTGACATCATTGCTTTGAGAGTGTGAGGGACTGCACTTGAGCTGCTAAGAGAATATGGTGTGACCCAAGGTCAAGATCATGGCTCAGTTACACACACACACACACACACACACAAAATATGGGTTTTCCTCAGTTCTGGGAGGTAATTTTACTGAACCACTTTGACATCAGACTTTTCTCAGGCATTACAGAATGGCCAAAACAGCATTTCTGATGCTGTGCAACGAGATCGGTCCGCTAGTTAGTCAAGTTATGCCGTCCCATCACAAAGACACATTTTTTGAAGCTCAGAGGAATTTACTCTGTAAATAAACTTCCATCGAAGTTTATGGGCATGCTTTCTGATCAGATAAAACGATTATCTGACTCAATTGAGCGCATGCGTTTCTTGTGCGCATTTTTAGAATTTGTGCGCATCTTGGCGTTTCCCAACAGCTACCGTCTCCTACAACTACAGTTTTCAGTACTAATATTTGCAAATCTTTTGTATGCAGTCACACACAGCTCTTACACGCATTTACCATGGTAACTAGGGGTGGGAGAAAAAATCAATCCATCGATGCATCGCGATTCTCTCTCCAACAATTCCGGATCGATTCTGAGAATTCCAGAATCGATTCTGAGCTTAGTTTTTAACCAGATGTGCGATGAAATTGAGTTTGCTTCAGAAACACCCGTATTCTGCTTGCTTCCAATTCCTCACACACATACACCACTCGAACCTTCCGTAAAATAATCTTTCATAAAGTTCGGAAAGGTTGAAGCGAATTACAAGGACATTCACAGGCTTCATTGCACACGCTGTGAGAGACGCGCGCTTTCTTTGATGTTACACTTGAAGTGTGCTGTCTCGCCCGTCGGTATTTCTATTTTCCTTACAAATGCTCTACGAAATCATCATTTATGTGGTTTGGAAGGCAGTGGACTTATATATTTAAAATATGAACCTCACTAACAGAAGGCTGCTTTCAATTTCAAATGCTGACGCGCGCTTTGTTTGTGAGACTGCTCGCGCATGCGGCTGTGCGACTCCGTGTAGTGGTTTAATGTACTTGGGCAAAATTAACGTAAACACAGCCAGTTATGTCTTAAGGGATTAAACGGACAGGACACACCGCATTACTACTTTTATTTCAAAAGAGATGCGTGCGTGAATGCAGCTTAATAGATCTCCCGCAGTGACAGTCTATGATGTCATAGTAAAAAACAACAGTAAAGATGAAGAAAAATCACTCACAGTTCTTGAATGGAAAACGTTCAGATAATCTATAGGCTACTGAAAGCACTTTTTGTTTGTTTGCTATATTTTTCTATGCTCCTCTTTATTATTTGTTATATTAGTTTAAAATTCTTAACATACAACTGTTTTAATAAAAACAAATTAATTTGTAATTATTTTTTAAAAAGTACTTAATTACTTATGTAAACTAATGAATTAATAAGGGGTGGGGGGAAAGGTAGATAAAGAATCGTTCTGGAATCGGATCGTGACTCCCAGAATCGGAATCGGATCGGATCGTGAGGTGACCAAAGATTCCCACCCCTAATGGTAACCATAGTTTTTATTGCCTTAGTAATTACAGTGAAATCTGTACAGATTCTGGATGCTTCTAAGAGGAGATCCCATATTAATTTATTATGGTTCACTAATTTACTGGTTCACCATAGTTTTATTGGATATGTACCATGCTTTTACCATATTGTTGTTTTTTTTAGAATATATACCATGGTAGTACCATGTAAAAACTATGGTAAATGAATTGCAGAACCATTGTATATTTCATAGTATTATTTATTGTATAGTACCGTATTTAATTGTATAGTACCATAGTAATACCATCTGATAACATCACTGTACCATGGTACCACCAGAGTACAGTTTGTTTGCAAGGAATACCATGTTACTTCCCATGTATATCAAACAATACCATAGTGCTGCAGTAGTACATGTCCAGAAAACATGGTAAAACCTTTTTTTTTGTAGTAAAACACATTCAATTAATATAGATAATATATTAAATATAATATATCCCTAACACTGTATTAGAAGCCCCTGAATCCTTGTGTTTTTTTTGTGGGCAGAGACTATAGTAATCATGGTAATGTTTTGCAAGAGTGTCTTTGTTCTGTATGTTAGTGTCAGTGGGTGGTGTGTGTGGCTTTCAGTACATTCACAGCAGATTGAGTGTTAAGTGCATGTATGTGTTCATGTTGTGAGTCCATGTGTAGAAATAGCACGCCATGTGTCAGTGTTTTGACAGATTATGCAGCTTCAAATCCAGGTCATGTTACCACATATGTAGTGTATCCCAGCATGCAATATCATTCCTGCCATCTTTCCCCCCTATAGATTACATTCTTACATGCTGCCTCTGTTTTAGACATTATCACAGGCTTGTTCAATTGCTCTGTTGATGTCCATCTGAGCTTGTGGATTCAATCCTGGATGAAAAAGACTACACTGGGAAGATGAGTAGGATTGACCAAGATTGTGCCTGACAAAAAATGCTAGGCTGAATATTTGTTTCACACAGTCAAGTCTTTTGGTTACACATACATGTGTATGCACTAGGGATGTGCATCTCCATAGCTGAGGCCGATGCGATACGCATCTCGATGCATAGCCAACGATACGATACATTAAAGATACATATAAGCAGCTACCGATGCGATGCAATACGATTCACTACTCTTACGATGTGGTGCGATCCGGTTACGATTCGATTCGATTCAACGCGATGCGATTCAATGTAATACGATACAATGGAGAAAAATATGATGCTATGCAATTCAATATGGTATAGATAGTAGGGATGTCCCGATCAGGTTTTTTTGCCCTCGAGTCCGAGTCATTTGATTTTGAGTATCTACCGATACCGAGTCCCGATCCGATACTTATATAATACATTAAAAAAAAATAAAGAAGAGAGAAAAAACAGATCCAGGATGTTCCTTATTTTTTATTTAATTCACCTTATTTTAACATTCAACAACTCTGCTAACAAACAGAGCACTTCTGTGAGGTAGCTTGAACAATCAAGTAATAAATAACATAAAATCTTCACTTTTGGACTTTAGTGCAACAGTAAATATAGAAAAAGTCTAATATAAAAACAAATAGCACCTCAACTTAAAATACCCGGCAGGCATGTAAACAAAAAAATAAAAATGTTTTAAAAGTGTATAAAAAAATAATGAGAATATAATATAGGCCTACATTAGGGGTGTAACAGTTCACAAAATTTGCGGTTCGGTTCGATAGGATACAGCAAAAAGAAAGAAATGCCAGAGAAATTTCCTATTTATTAAAAGAAAAACTATTTTTGTAGTTTTCCTACATCTTGAAACTTTCAGGTTTATAAATGGGGGTAATCTTTGAAGGATGAACAAATAATGTTTTGGTAATCACATAAAAAAAAACATTTAAATATATATTTATATAATATTTGAGTTTTGAAGTGCAACATTAAATCCATGTTCATTCACGGCACAATGCTTCTCCTGGTTCCCACGTCAGCGCTGTTTGATCTAATAGAGATCTACGGTTAATAACGGAGAAATTTGAATGCTTCTCAGTTCTCACTAGATCTCGCAGCGATGTTATTACTTCAGTGGCGAATTCAAATGTTTTCTTCACTGGATCTCTTCGCTTGATCTTGCGCTGCACAGATGTTGCTGGTCCGAACTGATAATGGTCCGTTAAGCACAATATAATGAGAAGCGCAGTTTCGTTCTGCTTTCATTACGTTTGCCATTTGATGTTGCGCAACGTTGTGGTGATCGCGCCAGCGCTGATTTTGTCTGCAGGAAAAATGGTCCTAGGAATCGTTCGGTATATGCGTACCGAACCGGAAGCCTCGTACCGAAACGGTTCAATAATTACAAATACATGTACCGTTACACCCCTAATTTACATATATCCGAGTCCTGATCGGGAGGTAACGTCCGATTCCGATCGAGTCTGAAACCACGTGATCGGGCCCGATTTCCGATCGCGTGATCGGATCGGGACATCCCTAATAGATAGTTAACTTTTATTTCTTATAACTTATAAAGACTTGGTCATTTGTCGCCACCTACAGGCGTGAAGATGTAACATGCAGAAGAAGAAAAAAACAGCTATGGATGTGAAGTTATTGGATGGCCTGTTCCCAATAACCTGTGATGTGGTGATTGCTGAACCATAATAATATGATAAAAATACTTAAACTTATGCCAGTTTATCGTCTCAGCCAGTTCTGTAATTTGCTCACTCATAATATAATCTTTTTCCTTTTTTTAAATTTATTTTTATAAATAAAGATGGCAAATACAACTTAGAATAGTCACTAAAACTTAAAATAAAATATCAGTTTACAAGTAACTAGCTTGGGTTTTAATAGAAACATTTAAAGAGCGGAGTCCATTGTTGCTTTTGAGTAAAAATTCGAAGAAAAACAAATTGGGATCAGATTTATTTTTTAACAGTGCAAGAATTAGCACCCCTATAACCACGTCTTAAGTGATAACTGTGCCTGATTTAATTAAAGGGATATGTGGCATCTTGTGTGTCCTGTTTGAAAATGTAGGTTTTAATCAGCTGTCATTGTGTGGTGTGAATGTCACACTCAGAAAATATCTCTGCGAGAGGCGATAACAGGTTGTAGATTTCTAATAAAAATAGCAATTGTTACAGTATTACACATCATTGGTGGAATTAAAATCCTGTTGATATACTGTATCAACCCTTCAGAAAAGTACCATGGAATTTTCATGTTTTTTATTACCATGACTGGTATTCTTGAAAGTAGCTTAGCTTACCTTTTAAAATGAGTTTTAGTACATTTACACTACTGTTCAAAAATATTGGGGTTGGTAAGATTTTTAAATATGTTTTTAAAAGAAGTCTCTTATGCTCATCAAGGCTACATTTATTTATTACAAAATCAGTAATATTGTGAAATAGGCTATTAAAATTGTTTTTTTTAATAACTGTTTTCTGTTGTAATACATTTTCTGTGATGGCAAAGCTGAATTTTCAGCATCATTAATACTCCAGTCTTCAGTGTCACGTGATTCTTCAAAAATCATTCTAACATGCTGACTTGCTGCTGAACTAACCCTTTAAAGGTGCAATCTGTAATTCTTTTGCCGCCAGAGGTCGCATTTGCAAAACAATAACAAAGATTAAGCTTGATGAAGCAATGAAGGAGTGTGGAACGATGGGAGATTTTTACCATCCTGAGATGTGTGAAA